>NC_062224.1:17708622-18016122 GCF_902686445.1 Sciurus carolinensis
TCCATGGTGGCCACTTAGTAAATGGTTGGATGGACTCATGGGTGAACGGTGGACAGACAGAAGTCCTCCGGCCTTACTAGTTCTTTCTAACACTTCCCCTCTTCCTTTTCCCCAAAATCCCTCAGACGCTGGGGATCACAGTGGCCTCTGCTTTCCACTCTTGCCTCAGCTTCTGTGACCCATGTCTTTCCCTTTCACCCCTCAGAATGGCACGCCAGAGGCTCAGTCACTCCATCTGGCCTTTCTAGGTAGTGACAAGAAAAGGTTGAAGAGGATACCAGAGACGCTCTTGGGTGTTGTGTGTGACGGGATGAGCAGGGGGACACACACCCTCAGCCCTGGATTCCTCGGGTCAGGGCGGTGGGATTCCTAAGGCTTCAGCACTCCCGGTGAATGCCAGTGGGTGAGATGAGGAATAAGCATGGTTCCAATAAGTATGTTTAAGGTAATGTAGTTAATGATGGAGGGATGAGTCAATATTTGATGCTTTTGTAAATACTAAAGAACTAATACACACAAAACTAAAAACTTTTATTGCTCTACTGACAACACTTTGTATAGTCATTTACTGGAGCTCTGCACTGTGGCCCTGTTCGCCCCTCTTACGTAGATTCCCCCGTCAGCTGCCACGTATTCAGCAGCCTGTGTGTGCACACGAGCACACGTGCACTGAGGCGAACTCAAACACGAATAAGGCAGCTGGAAGCAGGCCCCACGCTCCAGCTGCTCTGGAGGCCGAGGCAGGAGGATCTCAGGCTCAGAGCCAGCCTCAGCAAAAGCAAGGTGCTAAGCAACTCAGTGAGACCCTGTCTCTAAATAAAATAAAAAATAGGGCTGGAAATGTGGCTCAGGGGCTGAGCGCCCCTGAGTTCAATCCCTAGTACCCCCCCTCCAAAAAAAAAAAAAAAAATGAATAAGATAAGATCTTTGTCCTCAAAGAACTGGGTATTTGGTTGTGAAGGTAAGAAATACATATGAATCGTGTCAGAGTAGGATGTGAGAGGAGTGACCCCTGGAGAAGAGTGTTTGCAGATGACACACTGGCAACTGAGCCATCTTCAGGGGCAGCTGGGCCGCGTGGCAGGAAGCACTACCCCAGGCGCACTGGGGTGGTGCTTGGCCAAGCACCTGAGGTCTCTCACCGCGATGAGTGGGCTTAGCCAGGCTGTCCACACAACTCCTCTAGCTCCAGTACTGTGGTGTCCAACTCAGGAGGGTCACATGTCCTGGAGGAGGACCCCTCTGGCCTGAGCCTAGAGTCATGCTTCAGCCTTGCATTCATTTTGCCAGATACATATTATAGGTTTTTATTTCAGTACCAACCCTCCTCTTTTATGCCCAGCCTTCTGGTGGTGGTGTAGTCTGGTCGTCTGGTTTACATCATGCAAACATTAGAGGGCTCATTAGTCACAAGAGGGCTAGTCAGGTCACTGCAAATGTGCCTCGCTGAGAGCCCCGTCATGACCTGGGAGCCCTTGTCACCCTGGGTCTGAGGTGCATTCCTGTTGCTTTGGGGAGATAGAGCCCTCAGTTGGGCCTGGGTGCTTCTGCTCCAAAGCCAGGCAGCTGCCATACTTCCTCCACTTCCATTTTGCTAAGTAAGACTGAAGAAGACCCTCGCTTCTTAACACCCACATTCTCATAAACACGACACAGTTTGACCCTTGACCAGAGGCCACAAGAGAGAGCTTTGTTCCTGGTTGCGTGTGCTTCCTAGAGCAGGGTGGCAGGAAGTCTATACTCTTCTTACAGAAATTCACAGGATTCCACAAATACTTGTGTCCTGACTTCTACGCATCCCCACCAAATAAGTGGATTTTGAAAAATAGGTGTTTGGCTTTCATCCCAAGCCAACAGGTCTGATGTCTCCTGGTAGAAGATAGAGTATCATTCTGCGGCAAAGATGTCTGGATCAATTTCAGGGTAGACGCACGCTCTGATGGAAGGGGCTAGGGCAGAGGAGTACAGAAGTGCCTAATCATGCTCATTCTGACGGCACCACGCCAGTGGCTAGGGCTTGCTCAGGTGTCGCTAGAACATTCCCTCACCCCTAGCAACTTCCCCCAACACATATGGAAGCAGTTATCAGACAACTGTTGCTAAAGCAGACTAAATTTGCTCAAGAGACATTTATTAAGTATCTGGATTTGAAGCCTGAGAAGAAGGTAAAATTAAGCTAATTACTTAATTCCAGTCTCTTTCTGTATAGAATTCTTCTCTATAAGGGGAAAAGCATTATTTCCTGCTTCTCGCCTGCATGCTCTCTTACCATGAAACTGATCATGGAAAATAGCTTGACTGTTCAGGGAACCTGTGGATCGAGAGGTTGAAGGGGGAGGAGAAAAGACATTGAAAGTGTCTGTGGCAGGGACACCTGGCCCAAGTCCAGCCTCAGGTCACTGTCCCCAGGTCTCAGCTGATCCCACCCTCATGCTTACAAATTTTTCATTTCCTTGTTTTTTCTTAATTCTTACTAGTCAGCAATTCACTGTAGTTAAAAATAGCACGTTTTAAAAAAGTCTTTTAAAAAATTTTAAAACACAAATACCTTTTAAATACATTTTACAAATAAAGGTATAAAAGCACTGCCATATTAATCATCAAATACCGGACTTCTACTAAGGACTCCTTTTAGAGTTCACATTTAAAATCTGGAGAGAAAAGTTCAATGGCAATAACAATAGCAGCAGCTAACATTTATTGGGTATTTACAGTTGTGCCAGAGTAATTTGCACTTATCTTATTTAATCTGCCCAGCAACCCATTGAGTTCAGGTATGGTTAGTATATCCACTCACTCACCAAGAAATGGAGGAATTGAGTAATTTGCCCAGAATCACAAAGCTGGAAAAGTGGCAGAGCCAGGATTAGAACCCATATTGGTTCAAGTTCAGGGTAAGAGCATTTTACCGATGAAGTATGACTTCCTCTGTAATACCTTATGCATGCACCTGTCGAGTTAGGGAATGAGAGTTTACCCAAAGTGCTGCTCAGCTTCCCTGCCCAGATCTCACTTTCTTGACAACCACGTCTTAAAGTTGCCAGTCCGCGAGGCCCTTCTGTGGGCAGTCAGCACCCAGCTCTCTCTTGCCTTTTCTAGTTCTCTCTGCTGCAGGGAAAGAAGGGAGTGGGACGCAGGTCCTGAGTTAGGACAGGCAGCACCCCAGTGAGGTAACTCTGCCGAGAAGTTTCCTGGATGGAGCGCAGGTGCCCTTTCTTAGTACCATGACTCTAGCAGTAGAGGATGGTATCTAAAGAACTGACGGAGTGTCCTCTGAGAAGACACCAGCTGGGGTGACCGTGCATGACACCGAGGCATCTCTAGTGAGCTTGGTGCCACAGGCACGTGCTCTTGTCGTCTGCCCTGATGACCCTGAAAGCCCGGTCTCATTTGGAAGCTGGGGAGGTCAGGCCTGATTCTAATGGTGTGTCTGTTTCCCCCACAGGCATGAATGCTTTACAGTTACAGAACCTGGCCACGCTGGCTGCCGCAGCAGCCGCAGCGCAGACCTCAGCCACCAGCACCAACGCGAACCCTCTCTCTACCACAAGCAGCGCCCTGGGCGCCCTCACGAGCCCCGGTGAGTGCAAGGTCCTTCCCTGCAAGGGACACAGGAGGAACATGGGCATACAGGTCTGCGTGTGCCCAGGTGCCAAGGGCGAGGCTAGACACAACTGGGACAGGGCCAGGAGACTGGCACTGGGCATCTGGGTTGTTTGTTTGTTGTGTGTTTTGAAGAGACAAAACTTGAATGTGTGTTTTATTTCCCAAGGATGAAATGAGAGAAGTTTTCAGTGAGAGAATTCACTGGGCTAGCAGTTCTCACACATTCATTTTGTTTCAAAAAAGATCTGTACTGTCCATTCAGTCCTCATGAAATCACCTCTGTGAGGAACCTCAGTTTCTCAGGCCTTTTTTTGGTCTAGTCCTCTTTTAAAAAGAAAAATTAAAAAAGCGATTTAAGAACTCTGTTAAATCTCAAAATCCCTAATCGTTCTGGTGTTGGATTTTACACCAGGGCCATCCTTCACATTTCATTTTAAAATCCATAATCTAGCAAGGAACATCTTTGTTGTTCATTTATGGTCAGATTCTGGGCTATGTGATTCAGTCTTTCTTCCTCAGGAATTTTGTTGCTTTATTCAAAAGCAGATGCCATTTTTCTTTTCACACAAGGCAGATATAATGTGGTTGCTTGGATACCGTGATTTGTTTCCTTTAAAAAAAAATGTTTCACTGGCTTTTCTTCTCCGAATTTTCTAGACCTTGATAGATGATCTCACATGAAGGAGTTGGCCTGGACCATCTCCAGGCCTCCTTCTAACTTTGAAAGTCCCATGACCCTCTATCAGCTGTGCCCAAACGATTAGCTAAGTGTTGACTGAACTTTACTGTAACATGTGAGGGTTTTCTTCCAGAAAAATGCAAAAGGAAAACCCCAACTCACTTCAGATCAGCTTTCTTAGTCTTTCAGGGAACAGTGAAGCACATTCCTTTTGCACTGCAGTGCCTGGGAAAGAAGCAGCCCTTGGTCTTTATAAAACATTGTCTAAGACATTTCACATTCAGTATAGATTGGAGAGAGAATCCTAAGGGAGATTTGGGGAAATCTGGTGGATCCTTAATGTGCTGAAAATCTCGTGGCAATAGCACAGAGGTATGGTGACTTCATTCTCTAAAATGTTTCAAAAACATTTTACCATGGTTACTATATATAGGCCTCATTTTATGCCTTGAATAGCATTCCTGAAAAATCAACTTTAAGTCAGTTTTTTCAAGAAACTAAGTTATATCTTTAATACAGTTCACAAACTTACTGAAATCCTTTCATGATCCTTTTTGAGAAACATAAAGATTTTGTTAACAGATTCACAGTTTGGCCTCTAGTTTCTCTGTTTTATAACTCAAACTTCCTAAATAAGAACTTTTCCCCTTATATGAGGACTATGAAATAATTAAAAGAGCACCGAGTATCATATGTGCATTTCAGCTTGAAGACATAACTTTAAAAAGCCAAGTATAAAAGTGTATGTAGTTGATCAGCATAAACAATTAACTCAGTAATATGAATAACGTAATTCATATCTGCACGGCGCCTAGACAGCGTTAGGCACTGGCCTGGTGCTAGGGATGTTCAGTGAGCAGGACAGATGTCCTGCCTTCTCTCGTGAGTCCTTCTCGTCTCTTGGGAACCTGCACAATAAGGAGATAAATGTGTGAGATATATGTGCTAAGTAGATCTTCTAAGAGGATCAGACAGAATAAGGCAAAGAGGGCAAAGGGATTGAAGAAAGTGATCCCTCTCTCAAAAGGTGACATTTGAGCAGAAACCTGAATGTGGTAAAGGAAGCCCCAGGCATCCTCAGGCAGAGAACTGAGCAAGCCTCAGTGCAGGGCTGGGAGGGTTGGTCTGAAGGTAAAGTAGCCTGGAAGCCCGGTGCCCAGCAGAGGGAGAAGGGAGAGCGAGAAGGGAGAGGAACGCCCATGTGGTGGCCCCGCAGCCATCCCATCAGTGTGGTGAGGTGGCAAATCTGCTGCAACCATCTTGAGATGCAGGTGCTCAGCCTCAGAAGATGGCCTGAGTGTTTGTCAGGAAGAAATTTTTAAAATATTTGGCAAGTCAAGCTTTTTTTCCTGAGACCACAAAGAGAAAAGGCATTTGGAGATAGATTTTCCACATCAGCACTAGCAAAGCGTCCTTCCCGCACTGTCACAGAGACATGCTGCCCTTCACAAATTCTGCTTCCTGAGGTGTCACTGAAAGGGATTTTTCTCTTCTCTGTTGAGGAATCCTTTGCATAATAGCCCAAAGTATTTCATTAGAATCCTAAAGCGTAGCAGCAAAACTATTTAAATCTACATTTCAATTATTTCCTAAATGTAACTTAAAAAATCTGGTGTTTAAGTGAAAGTAAATTTGTCTAATGTGCATCAGGGATTTTTTTCAGAGTCACAGAAATTGTAGTCAACAGAATTCCCTTCATCTGGGCAATCTCCTACGAAAGAAAGGGGATTGGAAGCCATTTGCAAGGCCAGTGCCTTAAATGATAATAAACTGGGCTCATTCTTGTACCATGACCAAGTCCAATCATGCTGAAATGCCTAGAAGCCTCATCCTACGCAGGCCTTGGTTCTACCCTGGTTTTAAATGTCTCTGAAGCTTCAGACAAATTCATCTAGAAAGGAAAGGGACAATTTAATCCCCCAAACTATTAATTTTTTTAAATAATTGTAAATTTATCTTTTCAATTTTACATACCCAGAAAAAGTCTCCCTACAGCATTATTATAAATGATTTTAAACAGTCTTGGCTTTAAAACATGAAAGATTAAGCTTTAATTTTTGTTAAAAAAAAAAATCCCCTTAGGCAATAAATAGGTTCCTTTGTCTCATGGCCTTGAAATAAAAATTAAAATAGTTTAAATTGCCCATGGTTAGAATAAGTGTTACATGCAATTATCAGATGGTAGTGAATAAAATTAGAAATTAAATCATGAAAGAATAAAAACCAGGTAAGTGCGTATTATGCCTTTTATGAGTTTCTCACGGGTCTTTTGAAGCCTAATTTAATCGTGTTTCTTGTCTTTTATTTTGATATGATAATTTTTCCTTTGTTTACTTCAGTCTCCCATTTAGTTAATTAATTCTGGGGTCACATCTCTTTACCCCGTTTTGAACCTGTTTTTGAGAACTGTGTCTGTTTGTAGAGGAAGGCGAGTCGCGAGGCTCGCAGGATCTCTCCCTGCCCCACACGCTGCAGACGTGGTTTGGTCATCTTGAGAGCTTGCAGGAGAACATCACTGTTCCACACGTGACCCCTTCTTTGGCATTTTCTATCTAAAACCTGTTACTTTATTCATGGGCCACATTATTTTGCTGACCTCCTCCTATTTTCTTTTTTAAAGAAAGAGATGTTTTAAAATTCTCCAAATGCTTCTGTGAGTGCAGACTCAGTCAAGTGTGCACTTCAGGAAAATGGATAATTTCCTTCAGTAGCACGAGGCATCTTAAAATGCAGGCAAGCACTGCTCCATTCCCACCGCGGCCTCTTCAGGCTTTCCTCTAAATTCTTGGCCGTCTTTCTCTCATCTTCAAGGTGTCCCCTGCCTCCTTGGGGAAATGCTGCAGCTTCCTTCTGGACTGTTCCAGGGGAAGGAAGGTTGAAGGTGCTGTAATGTCATTCAGACCTTTGGTGCCCTCCTTACATGGTGACAGCTGCTGATGGATACTGCCCCTGTGGCACACCTGTCACTGGAGCCACTGCACGAGCAACAGTAAACAAGAATTCACGTCAGAGGCATCCCATGCCTTTCCAATGGCAGAGGCTCTGTCACCATATTAAGTGTACCTGCCTTTAGGTCATCTGGGAACCTGCATTATGTGGAGATAGTCACTCACTGGCTGATAACCCATTCCTGAACCTTCCAGTATGAGTTGGGACCCCTGCTGCCCACTCCAGGTGGTGACATGCAGTTGGCCAGGAGAGAGGGACAGGCAGACAAAGGGCGTTGAGAAAGGCCTTCTCCCTCAGGCTACTGCAGTGGCACCTCAACCTCAGAAAGTCCAAGACTAAATTTCTCCCTCGGACTGGTGCATCCCGTCACCCCCAACCCATTACAAGGGTGATTTCAGTCACCCGTGGGACTTGGGGGCTGGGTGTTCAGAGCCAGCCAGGCCTCGGCAACACACGGCCTCGGTCTTCAGAGTAGTCGGTTCCCTATGAGCACCTTTTCCCTCCCAGTTGACACCGGCTTGGACGATGGCCATGTTTCCGCTCCCTGGTGTTCCTGGAAAGCCTCCAGCTCAGTCCCTGCCCTCTGTCCACGTTACCCACTGCTGGAACACAGAACCTCCGCGTTCAGACCCTGTATTCAACTCACCTTGATCCTGGCCAGGGGAAAAGACACTCCTGAGCAGGGTGTGCAGGTCCTGCCCCATCTGCTCTCTCCCTCCAAGTCAGAGCTGCCTGGAGCAGCCCCCCTGGGGTCCCTCCTCACCCCGCAGACACTCAGCCTTCCCACCTGCATCTTTGGGATTTCTCTACCTAGATGCCTTCTCTCCCCTTTCTTCTGTGAAATCTCCTACATCACTAGCTGAAGACAGTGCTTGTTTTGGGGAGGGTTTTGTATAGGCATAAAGTTGGTACTTTGGATCCACACTGTAAAAAGTGCCCTTAGGAGCTCTTTGAGGGCAGAGGAGGGAGGGAAGCATCGGCAGGAGCAGGTGTCCTGGGAACCTCATCCCACCCTCCTGCGCTGCCAGTACACTCTGCACACCACACCTGCACCAAAACACTCGGCACATTGGATTTGCACAGTAGCCACTGGGCAGATGTCTCGTCTCTCACCCTCTAGAGAGTAAGCTCTTAAAGTAGCTCGTGGTTTATTTGTAATCCCCACGGCGTTTGGAGCAACGCATCACATACAAGCCTGCAAGGGTCGTAGTATTATTAATTATTATTAACAACTCAGTGGACTAGCAAGTGAAAATTGTCTAAGACTGGAGTCTGGAGAGCCATTCATTCTGTCTAGGACAGTGCATCTTAAGGAGGCGCCTGAGAGCATCACAGTAATGTGGACAGAGTCAGTAAACCCACCTTACAACCCATAATTTGGTTCTTTTTTTCTTTTTCCGTTTTTGTGGTGCTAGGGATGGAACCCATGTCCTCATACAAGCTAGACAAGCACTATATTACTGAGCCATACCCCTAGCCCTTTTATTATTTTCATTTCGTTTTGAGATAAGGTCTTGCTGAATTGCCCAGGCTGGCCTCAAACGTTTGGTCCTCCTGTCTCAGCCTCCCAAGTCACTTGGATTGCTGGCTTTCACCAGCACTCCTGACTCCGTGATTCAGTTCCTGAGGAATCCAACATAGCCACAACTTATATGTGAATATTCAGTTCTGACAGGTTTCTGAAGAATGAATCAATGCTAACTTACATTAGAACAAAGTCATGTGAAGCAGTTTTTCTTATTAACAATCACACTGAGTGGCTTTCAAAATGTTCTGATGTCACCATATAGAATAAGAAAGAATCCCGTATCAAAGGCACTTCATTTTCAAAAGAACCACCTACTCTAACGTGGGATTTTGAAAGATGACACAACAGCTCCTCCTTCACAAGCACCCTTACCTGCCTGCACATCGCTACCTCTGCCGAGCCTTGGCATACCCACACCAGCTGGTACAGCAAGACCACACTCAGCTTCTTGGGGTATTTTTATTTTTACTGTACATGTGAAATGTAAGGCACTTTATCAATTCAGAAGAATCCCTGGGTCTCTCCATCCTCTTCGCCTCCTTATGCCCATCTTTTGTCCTTGCTTGTTTTCAGGGAAAAGACGTCAATCTCAAGGCAGGCGGTTTCCCCTTCATTAGCTACCCTTCTAAGTTTTCACTTGAGCAGAAGCAGACCAGTTAATAAAGTGAGATATTTATTTGTGCAGTAGAATCATCGAAATAATTTGAATAACCTTTAAGTATAAACTATAATTTCTGTACCCTTAAAAAACCTTTTCATAACCAGTCTTTCTCCTATCTCTGTTAAATTTTGTGAATTAGAGGTAAGGAAGAGAATTTTCTTTGTCTTCTTTAAGTTCCATGTTTTTTCTATGCATTTAAAGCAACAAAGAGCTCTGAGCAGCATCTCTCCTTAGAGTAGATTTGGCAGGGGAGAGACCCAGGAAGTGAGAGGGTTTGCCATAGTGAGGTGCAATTGGCCTTTCTGCTCTTTGGCTTCTCAACAGAAGCATTAAATGAAAACCAAGTTTTTAAACATTTACAACTCCAGGATCTTTTTAATTTATTTATTATTTTTATTTATTTATGTATTTATTTATTTATTGGTATTGGGCATTAAACCCAGGGGCACTTTATCACTGAGCTACATCCCCACCCCTTTTTATTGTTTAATGTTGAGACAGGGCCTCACTAAGTTGCTGAGGTTGACCTTGAACTTATGATGCTCCAGCCTGGGCATCCCAAGTGACTGGGATTTCAGGCACGCAACGCCACTCCAGCGAGATCTTTTTTAAACAAACAGTTGAGAAGGCGTGTCTTTCTAGTAAATGGCTATTTCTTTGCCATTGGTCATCCTGCTGCTAAGGAGGTGAAAGCATGCCAGTTCCTTCCCAACCAGAGGAGCTTTAAGGCCTCCTACCAGTGCTGTGAATTTTGATGTGGAATTACCTTTAAATTTCACTTATCAAGAGAATGATAAGTCTGTTGGTCAGAACAGTCAGAAGCACAGCTAATTCTCTAATTCATTACAGTGTCCGCCTCTGCCAGAGGGTCCTCGGCTCCTGCCATCACAGTGACTTTGCACAGTGGATGTGCAGCCCAGTTTATGAGATGCCCCTGACCTAGAGCAGACTGGAGTCTCTTAATAGTCCTGAACTAATTTAAAGCTTAATAAAGCTGCACAGCTGAGGGGGCGGTGGTACTAATATTTCACCACAGAGCCCACACTCAGACTGATGCAGGCAGTTTCCACCTCTGCCCAGGCTCTGCCCACCAGGGCCTCCTGTCCTGCGGGTGGACAGATCCTGTCATGCATTCCCGGGGCTGTCACTCACTTAGCACATCGCTCTTTGTTTTGAGTGGGCTTTGTGATATTTACAGACACAGACTCTCGTTCTTCATGTGTTTTCTTTTGCTTCTAGTGGCACTGGACTCCGCTTTGAGGAGTGGTAGTGATTCATTTTGTTAAGTATCACTTTGCACAGCCGCCTCTGTCGTGTAGCAGATGCATGACAAATCCCCTTGTGACGTTTGTATGAGCTCAGGGGTATGTTTTCTGTCCAGTGCAACCAATTATTGAGATTTTTATTCCCCCTAAATTATCCATGTTGCTGTCTGATAAAACCACTTGCAGAGGCTGGGCAGGCAACTACCATTGCTGGCACCGGCGAACAGCATGTAGTCATTGCTTAATTGTATTTTATATTAGGAGGGAAAACAAAACTTGATTCTAGTCACAACTTCTCAGATGTTTATAATACCAGGACTTGAGAAGAATTTTAAGCAATCAAATAGAAATTTTTAGTTTATTTGTGTTTTAGCCCAGGAACTGCTGTAAACGCTACATAATGGCCACACACAAAAGTAAGCAAAGTACACCAACCTGTAAGATCTAGCTGGACAGCAGTAGTCACACAGGTGAGGTGCACAGTACCAGTCACAGGAGAGCGTCTGTCCTGAGGAAATGGGAGGAATTTTAATAAATGAGTTGACAGTTGAGCCCAAAGTTTTAAGAATTGGTCGGATTTTACAGGTAGAAATGGAATGGAAGGGGAAAAAACGTCAAACATCAACATGCAGAAGAATCTAATCTATAAATGGAAATTCATCTCAGTTTTCACAAGCATGAGATATTTGAAAATAATATCATGGAGGACCTACAAAACCATGGCTAAGAGGCTAGGGGTACTTAGTAGGTATTAAGAGCCATTTAAGGATTTTTGACCCCAAGAATGTCAGTGACTGGATTTAGGTATTGATTAAACATGAGAGAAGGGGTTAAAGAAGACCCCATCATGTTCAGCCTGGGTGACCAGTGGAGTAGTGTTTTCACTAGTGGAGAGGGGAGTAAGGAGAAGGGAACATTTGTAATATCAGATGATTTGATTGGCATGTGCTAAGCTGACATCCACGTGAACAGGCCATTCCCTGTCATATACCCAGCAGCAGACGCAAGTCTGACCTGCAAGTTTCCCAGAGACACAAGCTGGAAGCGTGGATTGAGACTCAGCTGCAGAGACAAGGCAGGCTAATGTAAACTTGAGGTCACTGTGCTGGAATCATCCACAAGGCACAGAAGGGACTGGGTATGTCACCCTTGGCTGCTGTCTATAGTTGTGGGACACACAGTCAGACCAGGAGGTGGAAAGGAGCTTTCTGGGTAGCAGTGTCAGCGAAGCCACGGAAGGGGACGGAGAAGGCGAGGGTAGAGAAGAGTCATATGCAGTTCGTGTTGAGGCTGGTTGCTTCGTGCTGAGTGGCCCACCATGCAGAGGTGGAGCAGACACCTCAGCTCTGCAGGCAGCGAGAGAGGGGTGTGGGACTGGAGGCGGGAATTACAGATGACATTTTCACAAAATTTGGTGATTTTTAAGAAGTGTTGAAACAGCAGGATCACTAAGAAGGAGACAGTTTTGGTTTTGTTGCTCACAGATTTTTTTTTTTTCTTTTTTGGGGTGGTGCTGGGGATTGAACCCAGGGCCTTATGCATGCGAGGCAAGCACTCTATCCACTGAGCTACATCCCCAGCTTGGTTTTGTTTTTAAAGATGGAGAAAACATAAACATATTTCTAGGCTTAAAAAAAAAAAAAGAAGAAGAAGAAGCCAGAAAAAAAGGCTAATAAGAAGTGAAAACTGAAGACAGGAAGGCAGGTTGGAGAGATGGAAGCAAACCTGTTTGCATGCCCTTTGGGGAGGGGGAGCACGCACAGGGCAGGGAAGGGGAGCACTGGGGGTCAGTCAGTTCACAGGGGAGGACCCCCAAGAGCAGCGCCTGGCTTTGTCTCCATCCCTCCCTTGCACCAGCACACAAGCTGAGCTTATGTGAAGAACCCCAAAGAAATACTGGCTAAATGGAGTGTAACCTCAACAGAGGGAACAGCCAAGTATAGCTGCGCCGCAGGTTGCCCAGATGTTGCTTCCAAAGTACAAGCTGTCCCACCCGGCCCTGCTACCCCTGCTGCCACCCAGCCAAATAGGACTTATCTCCAAAACCCAGCAGGGCAAATGGAGAGGTTGGCCCTAAGACCCTGGCTTGAATGGGAGGATCTGCTTCAGTACAGTGACCCTGGCCACCATGGACTCACTGAAGATCCCACCTTGACTCTTGGGACCGGCAAGATCAGCAAACGTCTACTCCAGTTTCAAACCCACTCTCAGGAGCTGAGCGGGGAGGAAAGAAGTATTTGTCCAGGAAATTGGACCAAACATTTAACATCTCATACTAAGTCTAGCAACGGTGACTGTGTGTATTCTTGACTAAATAAATCTTCTATTAATCATTTAAAAAAAAAAAAAGAAGAACACCTGAGCTTCTGAGAGGAGAGAAAGAAGTCAGCAGGCCTGGGGAGATGCAGAATATAAAAACAGAAGGACACTTGCATTAGAAAGAGGTTGTGAATCTAAATACCTCAGTCTAGAAACAGGGTTCAAACAAGCAAGGCTTAAGAAACAGTTCGTCTGCAGGACACAACAGAGGAATTGCTGTCTTATTTTTCTAGAGAATGTAAATATCTTGCCCCGTTGCAGATGCTTTTTTCTGAGACAATATTGAAGTATCATGGGAAAGATTTCATATTTTGGTGAGATAGTAAACACTGCTCCTCTGGAGAGCTGCAGACCAGGTTAAACCGGAGTGAAACTCAGAGCTGTTTTTCTCTGAATCTCCTGCCTTTGGAGAACACACGCTTCCCACTCTTCCTAACACAGCAGAACATAAACAGCTTCCTCATCCTGCTTTAGTGCTCAGCTGCACAAGGTGGCCGTGAACCCTCCGGTGCCTCAGATGCGACTTAGAGGACCAGCGCCCCTCCTTACTAGAGACAACCCAGCCATGGTGGGCAGGGTTTTAGCATCAAGGTCAGGCGCTGAGGCACCTGGGAGTTGTTTTTGTTTCAGGCAGAACATGTGTGCTCTGTGCTGGCCACTGGTAGGGGCACCGCGCAGGCAAGGTGCATGCTGAAGCCCAGGAGCCCGCATCCCAGCCTTCTAAGTCCAGGACTGTGCTGGATGACCTCTTGTCCCTGGCTAACCTTGAAATCCTTCTATGCAGAGGAAAATCTGCCTCCTGGAAAGCCTTCTCTCCATCTGTAATGCACCCCTTCTCCACCCTGGGGAAGGCCAGGCTTCAGGCAGGTAGTCGGAGACACCAGGGACATGGGCCTGTTTTCCTCACACCTTCTCTACAGAGACTGGAGCCTGATCACGTCACCAGATTTTATAGAGACAAGGGATCTTCAAGATAATCTATCCAGGACCAGACCAGAAAAACAGGCCTACAGGGGTAAATGGTTTGTCCAGAGCACAGGTCATTAGTGGTAGATGAGATGACAGTCATTTCCACTACCCTATGAAACATTCCAGAGCAAGGATTCCTAGGAAACTAGAATTATATTTCTGGATTTTTCTATTTACGTGTTCTCAGCCTTGTGAGGAGATCAACTTTTTTTTTTTAATCTGTATCCATGACGTCTGTAAAAATAAACACCTGGGCCAGCTAAAGAGAAGGGTACCCTTTTACTTTGCTAAATCATAAGCAAGACATCAGAAGTGAAAACAGGTTCAATTTTCTTTGCTTTGTTCTTACTAGACTCGGGTGTGCATAAACTGACTCAAACTTATGGCACCCAATTACACTTTTTTATTCTTAAGTGTGTCTTCACGGGCCTGGGACACTCAACAATAAGGCCAGGTACAGAAGGTGCCGTGGTTTATTGACAGCTAATGAAGTAGTTTTTTTTCTCAGAAATATTAACTAGTGAGAGTTCCAACGAGCATTTGGAAGTGAAAATTAAAGTGAAGAAAACAGTACAACTATTTTGGACATTAAAAAATATATTATCAGTCTGGGGATATAGCTCAGTTAGTAGAGTGCTTGCCTCACATGCACAAGGCCCTGGATTTAATCCCCAGCACCAAAAAAAAAAAGAAAAGAAAAAAAAAATGTGTGTATATATATATATATTAATTATCCATATCAGTTTCTCACTTTCTAAGATATTTGCTACCATGGACTACAAAGCCTCAAAAGTAATACCAAGTCAAAATCTAGTCCTCTAGATCCCAAATTTTCCTCTCACCAATCTTCTGGAGACCATTAATGCCCCATCTGGACCAATGTCACACCAAGCAAGTTCCTTACCAGTTTTCTTGTAAATTGGAAGTGGGTATTACAAAAAGAGTACAGATATTTATGGGATAAGATATATTATCCTATTAGACTGTCCAAGAGTGAGATCACAACCTTCAGCAACACTTGCTGACACGGTCTCCTACTCTGTCCCCACTCCCTTTCTTCCTCCCCCTAAAATGTCTTTGAGGGAATAAACTAAAATGAGAGGTGTGGTTATTGTAGAATAATTAGGCCCCATGGGAGAAGAGACACTCTGCATTTTGTTAATGCCCTAGGGTTGTGATTAGTTAATAATGATGGTGCCTGTGTCATTGCATAATTATTCTACCTCCTTACAATCTTCCTGCACTGCTGGAATACAGATTCCAAGCTCATCTGAGGCAAAACAGCAACCGCAGGCTCCCGTGTCCTAAGTATGTTTGGTAGATACAGGCAATTTTCTCTGTGTTTACAGTTATTTTATTTCCTCAACCACAAAGCCACTATGCTCTCACTATCTAATTATTCTGTGGGAAGTGGTTAATGAAGGCACTGAAGGCACATTCTTGCTGTCTTGTGTTAATGTTGTTTTGTGCAGCTTCAAAGAAAAATCTCTTGCTGTCTGGGGAGAGTGGGGAGGAAGGTTAGGATGAGAAAATTAACTTATTTGGTCCCTAGAAAGCAAGTTCCTTTCCAGGATAGACCTATGGTAGGCCTGACCTGCAAATACGTGGATAAAGGACAGGGGGATTTCTTCATGTAGGAAAAGACTGTGATGAGGTGGGAAACGTGAGGTCGATGGCCCCCTAATGGCCAATTCTTCTGCCTTTCATGGTGGCTCTGATTCTTCAGAGGGTGAAGGAATAGCCAGTTGCTGTACATGCAACCGTCAGGCTCACCCCTCATTGGGAACCCAGGTCCTCGCCCGACTTTCTCACGGATGAGACAGAAATGTAGGTTTATTCTGTCCATTCCTGATGGCAGCTCAAGTGACAGGGAATGTGGGGTCATTGAGAATGACCTTGGATTTGGCTCTGCCCCTGCTCCTGCCTGTGCATAGGAGTGGCAGCTTGGAAGCTGAGAGTGGACGTCCAGTCACTCCTGCTTAAGAGTTTTGTCAGAGGAAGGAAGGTGTCTCTGGCCTTGTTCTCATGACACCAAGGCAGCCGCTGGCTTCATCAGATCTATTTTTAACAACATGCACACTCTCTGTGGTGTAGGAGCAGAGAGAATAAGTGTTGCACTGAGCCCAGCCTCAGCTACATGGTTAGGAGCCCTCCGGTGAGGCTGCCGCATGAGGTGAAGCCAGAGCCCTCGCCTGGCCAAAGTGGCCTCACCCTGCACATGCTAGATGAGGGGGCCTGTCCGCCTGCCTCGGCCTGCAGAAGAATCTCCTTCTACTCGTTCACTCAGCACATGCTTACGTTAGTGTCTCCCGTGTGTCAGTGACTCTTGCAGGTTCTAGGGAATAAAACAAGCAACATTCCTGCTCACTGGGAAGCTCTGCTTCTGGGTTGCTGGGGTTTGTTTAATATGCAGAACCAGAACCACAACTCCTTATTCTTATATCGTGTTTTACCTGCCTCCTAGTAACTGTTCTCCTTTCCCATCACAAACCAAACCTTGCCTCTCCCTGTAATCCTTCACTTTCTCACGTCTCCAGCTCAGTTTTTCACTTTGCCTTAAGGGAAACTGATAGAACTGCACCAGACATCCCTGAGACCAGTGGTTCTCAAATAGTAGTGTGTAAAAGAAGCACCTAGAGGGCTTGATCAAGTCAGGTTCCTCAGCCCCACAACCAGATTCCACTCTGCGGGACTTGGTGCACCCCAGGAAGTAAGTGCCTTGACTAAATCTGGAAAAAAAAATGACTTTCACCATGAAACTGACATATGGTTATGGTGCCCCCAAAAGTAGTGTGGCACCTGACCTCAGAAGACAATAGTTCCAATCAAATGGCCAATCGCCATTATCTCAGCAGCCCTGGGCCATAGCTTAGAGTCTGCCTTCTTCATCGTGGTCATTTTTCTCCATGATTTGGTCACTTAAGATTTAAGTCAGATGTGCTGAGCATGGCAGGTGCTGCATGGGTGTCCCTGGGACAGGAGATTAGGAGCTATTGAGGTGCGTGATGGGGCTTGTACTTGTGTGGCTCCCTTGTTCCTCTAACTGAGCTGGGTGTTCACGTTTTTCATTTTCGCCGTGGGCAGTGAAGACTGGCCCCTTCAGAGTTCTGCCTTCTAGAGTCCTCGCTTCCCCTGCCAGGAGAAGCGGCCATCATGGGTTGGCACTAGTGAAAACAATGAGCTTTTCAAAAGCAGGTCAATGGGTCCACCGAGGCCACCAAGCTTAGCCTGGGGTCTGCAGAAACCCCTTAATGTATGACTCTCCGGGGCCTCTACCTTCCTGTTCCCACAAACAGGAGCAATGCTCCCCTGAAGCAGCTTGGCTCACTTTAGAAGCCTCCTGTTCTCAGACAATTCTCCTTTATATTGACCTGAAATCTACCTCTTTTTAACTTCCATGACTGATCCCAATTTTGGTCTCTTGATTTACAAAGAATCTTTTTGATGTCAGGACCTAAGACTGGTTCCTCCCTTGGTCTTCTTTCTGAGCTGAAGCTTATCTTTCTATCAACTCTCTCTCATTCAACTTGACTTTCATGTCTGGTCACCCTCTTCTGGATACTTTCAAGACTCTGCACCCACTGGCTTTCCTATTGACCAGAATAATAATAAAAACTGCAGAATTTGTCATCATCCATGCATTTGCCTCTTGGTGAGAGGAGAGGGGGTGTTGGATCTTAGGTGTTGCAGAATGAGGGGGGCAGAAAACCAACTTTCCTTTGGAGGACAGAATGACCAGACCTTCCCCCTTTGGATAGACTCAGTGACTGTTTCTCCATCAGTGCCACCTCATCCAGTTCTCACGTCCATTCTCAGGTAGGTCATGTTACTCCCACTATGTGATTAATTCTGAGCTTCAGCTAAATTGGGCAGGTTGCCAGAGGTTTTGCAGATTGGAAGCAACAGAGCCAAAAAATCAAAGGTGGATCTGGGTGATTTCAAGTTCACAGCTTCTGTAAATCAATCTCTAAAGTAACCACAAGATTGATCCAAGAGGTAAGTAGGATGTTCAGCTCGATATCAGCACAGCGTCAACTCTCTGGAGCCAGTCGGCTGTGTTTGAATCCTGGCTCTTCCGCTTCCAGTGGTGTGACCTTCCTTGACTTGCTCTAACTCACATGATAATTGTGGATAACTAAATGAGATGATATGTGTAAAGTGCTTAGAATAATGGCTAACACATGGTGAGCACTTGAAAGACAGTAGCTTTATTCTTGGAATGAACTGGAAAGTATATTAGTTTTCAGTTGCTGCTGTGACCAGTGTCCACAGGCAGCATCTCTGTGGAGGTGCTTGGACACAACCCATTTTCTTGCCTTCTCCAACTTCTACAGGCCACCGACTTGACTTGCCTCCTGGCCCCTTCCTCCATCTTCAGAGCCCGTGATGTTGGGCCAAGTCCTTCTCATGCTAGTGAAGTCCTGGCTTTCAGTCGTTCATCTCTGTGGATTTTTCTCTTCTAATTC
Organism: Sciurus carolinensis; assembly: GCF_902686445.1. Classification (NCBI taxonomy): domain Eukaryota; kingdom Metazoa; phylum Chordata; class Mammalia; order Rodentia; family Sciuridae; genus Sciurus; species Sciurus carolinensis. The sequence continues at coordinate 17,727,065 of NC_062224.1, forward strand.
CTTCTTCCGCTCCTATGAACCCACATGGGCAATCCCAGATAATATCCCCATCTCAGGATCAGCTGATAAGCAACTTTAATTCCATCTGCCATTTGGATTCTTCTGTGCCATGTGACCTGACATACTCCCTTTTTATTGTTTTGTTTTCTGGAACTGGGGATTGAACCCAAAGCCTTGTGTATGCAAAGCGCATGCTGAGCGATTCTAACCCCAAATGAAACTTTCTATGAGGTAAGATTAGTCATGCTTGTTATCTGGGCTGCTTAGGAACATTTTCACCACAGCTGTCATACATCTGAATGGCAGAAGCTGTGTGGCCTCCCATGCAGGCCTCATGCACACAGCGGGAGTGCTGGCTTCCATCTGAGCCCCTCACTTGTGCACTGGGCCAATCCATTGAGCATTTTGAATCTTGGATGTGGAGGAAAGGACTCCTGTCTAGTTCTCAGGCTGCCTGGGAAGATCCCACGTGCAGTGAAAGAATATATCTGACACACATGATTACTGTCGAGAGGGATTAGGAAAGAGAAACCAGGACCTACACTGGGCAAGGGGTCCAGCACTCAGCTGTTTGAGATACTAGACAGTCGTTATTCCTGGTGATCTTTTAGCACCGTTCTCTTTCTTTTTGAAGAACCTTGTATAGGAAGGGGCCAAATGACATAGGCACCCAGTCTGTCACCTACAGTTTTGACCTGGGCCAAGAAACTCTTCTGAATGTATTCTTGATCCAAGACAGACCACAGCTGAGGGGAAAGAGCCATTCTATCCTCTCAACAGGGATTAGTGTTTGGGGATCACTGGCCATTTTTCCAACAGTGAACTAACCTGGTCAGATGAGCAAAAAAATTCTGTGACCAGCTCAAAGCAGGCATGTCCTCACCACTGACCTCCCTTGCCCACCTGGCTCCACACATGCTCTGACACCCCCAGAGTTTTCACAAAAAAGCACAGGCTAGTGAAGTCCATGGTTTCAGTTGTTCATTTCCTTTCCGGGTTAGCCTGCTGGTCAGAACATCTCTGAACAGCTAGATAGGTTTTAACCAGTGGTAAAGCAGGTGACAGATACAACATATGGCAAATGTTCACTGCCAGCATGAACAGGTGAGGCAGGCTTTGCTGCCCCTACTACATCCTCTGAGCTTGCTTCTGCAAACCCTTGTTGGGAAGGAGTAGCATTCTGCTGACAGGGCATTCTGGGTGATTTATATACCACTCTTCTCCTGAGAGGCTCCTTGAGCATTTTGTAGTTTCAGTGAGAAAATGGAGGACACAGCTCCCAGTGGAAACTGAAGGGAGTTTTAGGTGGGCACAATGCAGTTACTCAAGACAGCCTCTTGCCAGTGTGCCAGCACTGAAATAGGAAAATATGTGTGTTGTGGCCTTTAATTTGTCTCTTTCTCTTGTATCTAGGGTCTTTTTTCTATTGTGCATCTGTTGAACTCTTAACCAATCTCAATCAAATATTTAAAAATTACATGACAAATTTTAGTTTTTCTTTTGGTTTAAACAGCTTATTAAAATTCAAAAGGTTCTTAAAAGTAGTTAGATAAGCAATTGAGATATCTTTTTCCAAGTGACCCTCAAGTTAGGGTGAATTTTCAAGGTACAGTCCAATAATACAGAGGACGTGGAGCCTTCTTGTTTTAAGGCACTGCATCTAGTTACTTTTTCTTAGTCTCAGGTTTAATTCCTCTCTGTCCTGTTATTCACCTTCTCTTCATCTTTCTACTGGGTCTTCCCAAGAGTCACATAGTAAGAGGTGAGAAGCTATGTTCAGAACCATTACTATAGCTAGTCTCCCTGGGTTTTTAAATAAATAGGAAACAAAGCCATAAACAGACCACAAGTTTGTGTGTCGTTATCAGTGACAAAATGAACCCACTGCATTTCTAAGCCTCCACTTCTCCCACAGCACCTAAGCCCAGGCCTGCTCCATGCCCATGAGCTACATGTGTCTCTTTAAGGCATCCTCTCTGTCTTGCTGGTCACCATTACACCTGCACATTATCCACACAAGAGCAGGCAGAGTACTGTTTTCACGCCCTCTTCAAACCTCCGTTATAGACCTGAAGGACCTGAGAAATCATCTGTGAGTATTTTAGTAAGCTTTAAGTCACTAGGACCAAAAGATCTGACAACAACTTAGAATGGGAAGTTTACTTTGGCTCAGGGTTTCAGAGATTTAGTCCACAGTTGGTCAGCTCCATAGCTCTGAGTCCAAAGTGAGGCAGAACTTCATGGCAGAAGGATGTGGAGGAGGAAAGCAGCTCAGAACATGGCCACCAGGAATCGGAGAGCTCTGCTTTCCAGGGACAAAATATAAACCCCAAAGGCACACCCGCAGTGACCCACCTCCTTTAGCCACTTCCCATCTACCCACAGCTACATCCATTTAATCCATTCAAGTGGATCAACCCACTGATCAAGTCACAGCTCACATAATTTAATCATTTCACCTCTGAACATTCTTTCATTGTCTCATACATGAGCTCTTGGGGGACATCCCACATCAAAACCATAACAATGAGCTGTGAGCCCAACCAGATGTGGTGTCTTCCAGCTCCTTTTCTCTCACTTCTGAATGAAGCACTAGCCAGTGGGCCACTGACAAGTCTCCTTCCTGTAGCATTATATATCTCTGGATGAGAGTAGCAGCATGCAGCATCTGTGGGTTCCTGATTCCTGGTGTGAATGCCATAGGAAGAGGGGTGTAGAGTCTGGCACATGGGTTCTCTCTCTGATTTCCTGGGGGTGTAGGTGATGAAGAGCCATGAAGTCATCAGTAACTGAAGATGTTCAGACTGAAAAGTCAAGGAAAATTTCTTTGTTATTATATGAAACACATCCCACATAGTCCTGTCTCCAGTAACTGATGAAGACCTCAGACTCCAAAGAGTGTCAGACCAAGTTCACACAGACCACCTTACTGAACCCTCATGACGACACTTTGAGTTAGAAGGTATTCTTTTTTTTTTTTTTTAAGCATCCATTAAAAAGCAGTGAAGCAGAGAAGTTTGGAAGAATAGTTTACAATCTTACCTCCAATTTTTGTTTTTAAGATTCCACTGAAGGGAAGTAGTTGGGTTACTTACGTGAGCTGTGGGGCCAAGGTGGGCCTTTCTTCCTGCCCTTCTCAGCAATGGTCATGCCTCCATGGTGCTTCTGCTCACGGTTGATCAGAAGTAGGGTCACCTTCCCACACTGGAGTACAGAGGGTTCGAGACTAATAAGGTCTCTGCCGTAGAGTGAGGCTCTGCACAAAGTGAGCTGCAGACATGGAGAATAAAGCCCTACCATACATTTGGTGTCTCTAGCAATTTCAGTGACTGCGCCAGCAGCCGCACAGTGGCAGGTCCTTCATAGAGAATGCTAGAAGGAAGGTGGTGCCGCTGGCTGGCCAGCAGGCCTTCCTCAGCTATTGATCTTCATGCTTTGGCATCTCACTTCTGTCTCACCAGTGTGAGTGGCAGCCAAGGCCAGGGCTGTCTGACACCAACCGGAGCTTGTCATGCTTCGCAGAGGATCTAGCGCCTCAAATTCCTCCCTCCCACACCTCATTCTGGTTTGCAGTTTGCTTCCTCTTCATTTTTGTGCTGTGTGAGGAACATCTCATCTCCTCAGCCCATTCTTGTTCATTCCCCTCCCTTGGATCTGAATGAAGAGTCTGAGGAAGGAGAAGAATCAAAGAGACCTGCACAAATAAGCATTTTCTGACAGTCGCTGCACGTGGGCACTGGAGTCAATTTACTAGCTACATTTCATCAGGACAGATTTCCTTGTGATTTTCCTTTGCCCTAATGAAATAAGGTTTTCATGACAGTAAATTAAGCTCCTTTGCAATGCAAGGATTTGACCCAGTTTTTTCCTCCAAAACTGTCTTATTATAAAGTCCGTATCAGTCTTATATTAATATGGCCATCGAGCACCATATGGTTGTTGGCATAGTGTGTTTTTTCATCATACCTCTGGTTGGTATGAGGGCTGCTGTCCCTCATATGATGGTTCCGCTTAGATTTTTTCAACTTTACAATGGTTTGAAAGGAGTATGGATTCAGTGGAACACCTACTTCACATTTTGAATTTTGATTCTTTCCTGACTAGCACTTTGTGACACAGTACTTTCTTATGTGCCAGGCAGTACAGTGAGCCCAGGCTCCTGGTCCGTCACACAACACTAGGGAAGCACTGTTCCTCCACAGTGTCCCATGCTGCCAAGCTAGGGGTAGGTAGGCTAGGCAGATTAGGTGCATTTCTGACTTAATGATGTTTTCAATTCATGATGGGATTATTGGGATGTAATCTCATCACAAGTGGAGGAGCATATATATTTCTGTTTATATCTTTGATTCTTAAGTGCATCTCCTTTAGTCAGCAGAGTTGGATCTTAGTTTTGGAATTTTTGGTTAAATGCAGCCATTCAATTAATGCCTTTAAGAAAATACCTGCCTTTTGATTACTGCTTTAATGAATATGGTTGAACTTATGCTGGGTATAGTAGTGCACACCTATAATCCCAGCAATTAGGAGGCTGAGGCAGGAGGATCACAAGTTCAAGGCCTCAGCAACTTAGTGAGGCCCTAAGCAATATAGTAAGACCCTGTCTCAAAATGAAAAACAAAAAGGGCTGGGGGTGTAGCTAAGTGGTTAAGCAACCCTAGGTTAAATCCCCAGTTTAAAAAAAAAAAAAAATGAGACCAGGTGGTGGTGCATGCTTGTAATCCCAGCAGCTCCAGAGATGAAGGCAGGAGGATCGCAAGTTCAAAGCCAGCCTCAGCAACAGCAAAGTGCAAGCAACTTGGTGAGACTCTGTCTCTAAATACAGAATAGAGCTGGGGATGTGGCTCAGTTGTTGAGTGTCCCTGAATTCAATCCCCAGTACCCACTCCGTGCAAAAAAAAAAAAAAAAAAAGAGTATGGTTGAATTCATGCCTGCCATTTTGCTTTTTGTTCTGTTTCATGTCTGTTTGTCTAGTCTTCCTTTGTTGTTTTATTTTATATTAAGTAAATATTTTCTAGCATAAAATTTTAATGGTTTCTTTCAATGTTTTTAAAATTTATTCCCTAGTGGTTTTTCTGGGGGTTCTATCAGAACACACCAGAATCTCCTGCTTATATTAATTTTAGCAAGAAATAGAAATGTTCCCCCTCTGTAATTCTTTTCCATCCTACCTTTTTATGCTATTATTTATTTACATATTGTGTCTCTATAATAAAAACCCAATAACATACTGCTATATTTACTACTTTATAAAATCTTATGTCTTTTGAAGAAACAAAGAATAATGGAGAGAAAACGCATATTTTATTTGCAGAGCCCATGTGTAACCTTCTTATTTCCAATTTCTAGTTCCCTTAATTTCTTCCTGCAGATTCAAGTAACCATCTGGTGTCTTTCTTTGCTCCAATACTACTATGTCACCCATTCACCTCCTTTGTGCTGTGATTGTCAAATACATGCATTTCAGTGTGTCACATACCAACCAATACAATCATATGCGTTGTTTTAGTCAACTAAATGTTTAATTAGTTAAGAGGAAAACTGCAATTATACCCTTATAATTACATAATTGCTTACATTGGTGGGGGTTTTTAATGTGTGGATTCACAGTACTATCTGGAATCACTTGCTTTCAGCCTGAAGAATTTCATTATTTCTTAAGGCAGGTCTACTGGCAATGAATTTTGTCCCCTTCCCCCATCTAGGTATGTCTTCCTTTCTCTTTCAGTTGCTTGATATAATTTTTAATTGATAGATTTTTTTTCTTTACAGCACTTTGACTATGTCCTACTGTGTACTGACATTGTTGGTGCTGGGAAGTCTGCAGTGAAACTTTGGGGTTCCCATGTACATGAGTGGTCTTTTTTCCTCTTGTTTCTTTCAAGATAGTTAAAACTGTCAGCATTTTTACTGTCGTGTGCCTAGGTATAGAGCATTTTGTATTTATCCTATTTGGAGTTCATTGGTTTTCTTGCATGTGTGTTTTTTGTTGTTGTTGTTTTTTTCATCAAATTTGGAAAAGTATAGGCTGTTGTCTCTTCATATATTTTAGCTGGTCTTTCCCCTCTCTTTTTGGTGTGTGCACTACCTGTGTGCATGTATGTGCTTACTTGCTTACTAGGGTGCCATATTTCTGAGATCATTTTTCTTTTTCTGTTCTTCAGAATGTACAGTATCTATAAATATAAAAGTTCACTCACACTTCTGCCATTTCATACTTACTATTGAGCCCTGTGGTGACTTTTTCATTTCAGTTCTTTGCTTTTCAGCTCTAGAATTTGTTTTCTTTTAATAATTGCTCTTTTGGTTAATATTCTTTGATGATGAAACATTATCATCATGTCTTTCTTTAATTCTTTAAGCTTGATTTCCTTTAGTTCTTGGGAAATGTTTATAATGGCTGATTTAATATCTAATATCTGGGTCCTCTCAAACACACTTTCTTTTGTCTACTCTTTTCCTCTGTACAGATCACACTTTGTTTCTTTGCATATATAATTTTTTGTTAACAACTGGACATCTAGATAATATATCACAGCAATTCTGGATACTACTCCTCCTCACCCACTCCACCCCCCTCCCCACTGGCTTCTCGTTTGCTTATTTGCTTAGCAACTTAGCAAAACTAGTTAAGTGAGGTCTAGTCCCTTAAATTTGGCTCTGATGTCATTCCTCAGAAGGCACAGATTTGGGCTGAGTGACATTCCGGCTTTTCCCTTTTAAATGGATCTTTCTTCCACATGGCTCTATGACCACCTCATTTCCTGATCTTCGTTGAATTTCTGGCTGTCACATCCACTTGTTAGCCTCGGCTAACTTCTCGTTGATGGCTCTGTTGCTTTGGCCCTGTAGCACATAGCATCCCCACAGTCTGATCTGATTAAAGCCAGGCCCTTTTGGAAGGGCAATCTTTGAGCTCGTCCTCGAGTCTTACTCTGACCTCAGGAAGTCTCCTCTTGGCTGCTCTGCTGTGCTACCATGGAGCTGTCAGCCTCCTAGTAATTGTTCACCATCAAAATTTTTGTTTCTGACAGCACCTTAGACTTGAACTTTCTCACACTGTGTTCCAAATGAATTCATTCCCCCTAGAAGAGCTGTGGATCTCTGTGCTCTTATGGCCTAGTGCACCCTGGAGACACTGTTCCAGAGCTGGTGCAGGGACAGAAGCCTGCTTTTCTCTGAATGGCACCTCTGGTTGGTATAAGTGTTGCTGTCCAAGGGTGGCAGCACTTTGTCTTCTTGACTTGCCTTTCACAGCATAGAACCTCCAGCCTATAAATGAGTGGGTGAGGATGGATGGAGCCAGAACTCTGCCTATTAGAAGAGGTTGGTTGAGGAAAGGATGTCCTTACTCCTTGGAGCTCCTGCTCTGTGGGAGGTGGGCATAGATTAGAAATGCTGGCAGTCTGCTCTTCCCTGGAAGAACCACAAACATAGATTTGGAGCTGTGTTTTGTAATTTTTTTTATTGCAAGCTTAACTATCCTGGAACATTATTTCTGGTCAGTCTTTGAGGCCTGGGTTCAAAATAGACCCCTTGGGGGACACTTGATATTTTATTTTGAAAGGTACTAGAGGAAAGGACAAGCTGGGGACCACTTTAAAGAGCTTGACCTATCTTCTTGACCATACTCACCCATTTTACTGAGCTTCAGGAAGGTAGGGAAGAGGTGGTACCAGGTAAGAGAGCCTGTTATGATTCCAGTGCCACAAATTCCCTCTGTTCTTACTGAACATTGGTAAGTTTTCCTAAGAAAAACATCTGTCTGTATATGCACTTACGACAATTGTCAGAGACTTTTAAGTAGCTGAATTTTATAATTTTTACCAGCTATGGTTATTTCATTGCAGACAAGATCCTGAGATATCTTTATACTGCCATTCTAGAAGTGCTTCTCCAGTGTCAGTTAAAACTGTGAATTTTTCCAAGTGTTTGTTACTGGCTTAGAATCCAAACCTGCTTTTGGGACAGCCTTTACCCACTTATCCACTGGCACAGCAATCTCGTAAGGACTGTTACATGCAGATTGACAGCAAATGTCACGTGGGGGACAGTTCTGGTGTACAAGGTTACCAGAAAGACCCTCCCACTGAAGAATACTAAAATGTATACTGAGTTATTGTTATGAATATTTTTAATCACATCAATAACTAAAAAATTAGTAGAATACCCAGATATCAATGATGAAGTAGAAGAGGCAGCCCAGAGAAGTGAGTAGCACTTTGAAGATGCCTTTCACCTTAAGGACATTTGACAAGTCAAAAACTTGAGCACCAGTTCTCAGAAGCTGCTAAGTGATACACACAAGTCCAGAGTCTACCTTCAGTATCTAATGGGAGACCATCCCACTACATGTCTGAAACACTAGAAGGCTAAGCTTTTAGTGTAAGAGAAACAGGAAATATTTCCCTTTAGGAAACTATAAAGAAAAGTGCCTGTCTCAAAACGTGTGCTGAGGAGAGCTAGGGGAGTAGCTCCCTGAGAATGATTATAGCACGTGAGCTTGCAACCCAACTTTATCTGGGTGGTCAAAAATCCTCAGGCCATTTAAAGAGGTCCCCAGCTTGTCCTTTCCTCTAGTACCTTTCAGAATCAAGCGTAAAGCACCCTCAAAAGGGCCTGTCTTCAACCCAGGCCTCAAACACTTCCCAGACATAATGTTCCAAGATATTTAAACTCACAATAAAAAATCATAAAACACAAGTAAACCGTGGACTGAGAGCAAGAAGCAGCAGACATAGTTAGACATATTTATAGCCACCAAGACCTCAGATGGTGGAATTAGCATGCAACAGAAAGGAAGAACAATTAATACCATTTAAAGGGATTTGAAAATGAAAGGCAACTGATTAGGAAAAATAACCATTCATATTGATAAACTTCAGAAGTTAGAAACTGATCAAAATGTAAAATTTAAGGTATATAAGCATATTAGATAACAGAATTTGATAGACAAATCTTGACAGAATACATTTATTTTTGGATATTCAAGGTTGATGGTTTATTTATCTCAGTACATCACTGCACTCTGCCTTCCATTATTAATATTGAAATGCTGGGTATTGAGATGGCTAATCATGTTCCTTTGAGGACTGTTTTGTTTTATTTTTTGCCTGACCATTTTAAAGATCTTTTCCTCATCTTTAGTGTTCATCTTTCACTGTGTTGCATCCATGATTTGTTTTTATTTTCTCTGCTTGGAATTACTGGGATCCCTGAATATGTGGATTGGTGGGGGGGGGGGGGAATGTTATCAGTTTTGGAAAGTTCTTGGTCACTAACTTTTCTTATATTACTCTTCCCATTCTCTCTTTTTTCTCAGGAACTTCAACTGAACACGTTAGATCTATTCCATACCATTTCATCTCCCATATTTTCTGTTTCTCATTTATATATAACCTCCACAAATCTCTCTTTCAGCTCACCAAATTTTTTCTTCATCTGTGAAGCTCAGAATCATTGCTAATTTTGTTATGCACAATAACAGTTTGGGGTTTTAAAGCAAAGTCTGTAAGTTTTAGAACTGCATACTGAAGTATGTATCAGTGAGGTGATGTAAGGTCTAACCTTGAAATACATTTAGAGAGAGGGGTAGATTGGGTCTTGAACATTCCAGAATCTGTATGTGGGTTTATAGGATTTTGTTTGTTATTGTTTCTCCTGTTGTGTATGTTTGAAAAGTTTCATAATATAAGAGGACCAGAAACACTGACTTGATTTTATAAAATTTTCTTTATATTTTTGTCTTAAAAAAAAAAAAAAAGACAATGTAATGTGTCAGTGCCTTTCATGAACAGAAATCTGACAAAGTAGGGAATTCATTTTTTAAGACTCTGATTTGGCCTCACCCAAAAAGAACAAGGTGCCTTTCAAGCAGTGCTCTTCAGTCTCTGAAGACACAGAAGGGATGAGTCCTCGCTGGCCAGGAACACTCTAGGGGGATGGATAAAGTTTCCCACTATCCTAGATGCTAGATGGAAAGGATGTTCACATGCTGCGCATTTCACAGCTGGAAATGGACCAAGTACTGCTTTTTTTTTTTTTTTTTTTCTTGGTGCTGGTGATTGAACCCAGAAGCACCTTACCACTGAGCTACATCCCCAGTCCTTTTTTTCTTTGAAACAGGGTCTCACTAAGTTGCTGAGGCTGTCCTCAAACTTACAATCCTCTTGCCTCAGCGTCCTAAGTCACTGGGATTACAGGTGTGTGCCACTACACCCAGCCCAAGTGCTTCTTTTAGCAGCTAACGGAATCAAGTTTAGTCAGACCTCCATTACCATAAGGTGAAACGCTGGATGTGAAAAAGGTCAGCAGATTATAAACCCATATAAATATAAGGCACTTGAAATATTATTTTGAGAAGGAATCATAAGTGCAAAAGGAAATTACTCTGGAAAACCATTTTGGGAAACCATTTTTGGGGGAATAAAAAAGACATTGGAAGGCTGGGGATATAGCTCAGTTGGTAGAGTGCTTGCCTCGCAAGCACAAGGCCCTGGGTTCAATCCCCAGTACTGCAAAAAAAAAAAAAAAAAAAAAAAAACTGGAAAGCACTTTGAAAAACATTGGGTAGTTCCTTACAATGTTAAAAATAGTTTATCATATGACCCAGCATTTCCAATCCTAGGTATATACTCAAGAGAATTAAAACTATGCATGTCTACATAAAAACTGGAACCCAAATATTCATAGCATCGTTATTCATAATTCTCGAAAGTGGAAACAACTCAAAGGTCCATAACTGATGAATGGATGAACAAAATATAATGTTATTCACATAACAGAATATGATTCGGCAGCAGAAAGTGAACAAGGTACAGGCACGTGCCACAGCACATGTGAACCTTAAAAACACTATGCTAAATGAAAGAAGTTAATCACAAAAGATCACATTTTATTATTCAATTGATATAAAATATCTAGACTAGGCAAATCCATTGGGACAAGAAAGCCAAGAATTGCCATTTTATTCCCCCATCTCTACGCCTTTTCTGTTACAGTAAATTTCAGGCTGGCTGACGAGAAAGCTAACAGGACGAGGCTCTCCTACAGTGGGCATAATAGAAGATCACCCAAAATGACAGGCCTCCCGGTCACAAAGGTTTCCCTCCTAACCAGCAGTGAACATGTTCACTGCATTGGCAAAAGAGAGCTGCCATGGTGATGACTACCTGTGCAGGTGGGGGCTGGGGGTGGAAGCCAGGGTGCAGGGGGAAACACCCCCTCTACCACTGAGCATCACCCCCAGCCCACTATGACAGTCTCTTTAATCACCAGATCTAATGTCAAGATTGCTATTTGTACAATCCCATTCGTCTTTCACACCAAAAACACAAGGGGGGGATTGTGGGCTTCCCGTGACGAAGCGACTCCTCACTTCCTGTGAGGAGGCAGACTACCCCCCAGGCCTGCTGGCTTGCACTCATCTTGTACTTTCTCTCTCCCTTTTCTCCTTTGTTTTTCAGTGGCTGCTTCAACCCCCAACTCCACTGCTGGTGCAGCCATGAATTCCTTGACCTCTCTTGGGACTCTGCAAGGACTGGCTGGAGCCACTGTTGGACTGAATAATATTAATGCACTAGCAGGTACCATAAACAGTGAGTATTTGCTGCTCTGGTGGACAGCCTTCCCCCAAATTCTCCACAGAAAATGGTCATCTAGAAATGACCTAAAAAGGATATGGAATGGGGAGAACTAAAACTTGGGATGGAGGAGCACATGCTTTGACAGGCAAAAGTTACTTGCATACATTTTATCTCAAGAAATGCCCAGCCCCGTCCCACCCCCAGAGTCAATATTATATCTAGTCTCAGTCCTCACCTGTAGTTTGCTGGGGTTGACAGATACTTTCAGTTTTCAAGGAGTCTGGCTTGGTTTTGGTTTTCTCCTACTGTGAGGCAGTACATAATAATAGAAAATTAAGCTGAGAAGCGTGTATCCAGCTCTACTGCCCATCAGTTTTAAGAACTCGGGCAAACCACAGCTCCCTCTCTGGGCTTCAGAGTCTCCATTTGAAAAAATGAAAGTTCTGGATCAGAAGATCTTAAAGGTGCCCTCCAGGTTTAAAATCCAAAGATTCTTGACAATTACACGGGGGACATGAGATCTCCAAAAGCAGGAAATGGAACTAAGTAGAAGAGAGGTGCTGCTGGAATCATCATCAAGCACCTGTAGGCATGGGTCACTTACAGCAGTGACTGTCTAAATTAGGAGCAGCTTTTCACTGCAGGGAGGGTTAAACAGGCTTGGAGGCAAATAGCTTACCAAGTTATACTTGGTTCTGAAACACATGGACTCACTAAGGAACTCTAGACCTGTGCTACACAGCCCTCCTGCCCTCGTTCCTGTCATTTTAAACCCATGAGAGGAGTGTTGCCCAGGCCCAGGGTTGTCATATTTTGGGCTTGTGCCTGGCATGGGCTCCTGCACTGGGACAACTGATCCTCAGCCCATAGAGGGGACACCTAGTTTGCCTGTCCCACCATTCAGTCACTGTAGTTGCCTGAGAGTAGCCCAAACCCAGGAGGTCCATGAGAGCCAACTGAGCTTTCTGAGGAATTTTGGACCTAGTTGCCTACCAGAGAGTCCAGGCAACCTAACACCTCCCCTTTTGAGTTTTTAATAAAAAGTCACTTAATATTTGCCCTACTTTAAGCCATGATCCAGTAAGTAACCTGTTTTTAAAGGATGATCAGACCATACAATTTTTTAAGCCAAAAATTCCAATAATTTTATACTTTGAAAGCTCAAAAGTATCTTGCAGTTTTGGTTAAAAAAAAAAAAGAGCCTGAAATTCATCCATATATAAATAAATCTGATAAGAAAATAAATTGCATGTGTAGAATTAGGAAATGTTCAGGTTTTATTAAAGCCTTTTATTCAGATGCTCTGAGAAAAACAAAGAAGAACTTGGACTGAGTTTTGTCTGACCACAGAGAAAAAAAATTTCCTTCCAAATGTGATGGCTCTCAGTTAGCACCAGTACATGACGTGACCATTTGACAATCAGAGTGTTTTATTCCATTAGCACTGCCTCCGGCCTTTGCGTTCTCCAGCAGCCGAGCAGGGGCCTCACTGCCTTGCCTCCTGTTTCTGGTACAGTTCCTCTCTCTGCCCTGCCTGCAGAAGCACCAGCCCACTTCCTCACCTAGGCTGGGGTGTGTTCGCACATCCCCTCATGCTGCTTCTCTTGCCCCAGGACCTAGTTCCCCTCAAACAAGGACTTTGATTTGATCGCCTGCCTGTCCTTGGTCTGCAGAGAAACAGGCCAGTGGGAATGGTTGTCCTCCTCAGCACGTGCTCATGACTGCTGTGTGTGTGTCCTCCCGTCCGTCCGTGTCCTGCTCCCCTCCACCCTACTCTGTTGTACGTCGCTGGGCTTTCCCCATTGTTATTGTGAGGACCCAAGAGGGACTTTGTTGAATGGCAAAGAAACCACAGCTAGTTCTTGTGTGGAGTCTTATGTTATACCGAGTCTGCTCTGGCAAGGACAACAGGTTGAAATCGTTTTGCCTCTGAATTCTTTGCCATTGGGTTAACAGAAGTTCATGGGAAATTAAGAATGTTTCTGGTTTCAAATAACCCCTACCAGTCAGTATGAACCAGGAAAATGTTTAATTCAACCAAAATTCAGGCACAAATGGAAATAGTCCTTCTCATTCGATAAGTGTTACCGTACAGAGCTCTTTTACACGCAGCTTTGGCTTGGCACTAATAATTGCTGTTTGCATCAAATTAAATACGGAGAGAAAACCTTCTAGGATAGAGCAGCCCCTTTCAGATCATTCTTCCTCAACAGAAAGGACAGTGCTGCCTCTTCTACAGGGTAAGTCTCAAAGCAGGCAATCAAGGAATGGTCACCTGGACAGTCACCTAAAACAGTTAACCCTGGCTTCCATGTCACTGCTCTTTCCTACCCACGCTGTCCCAGAGCCATTACTTGCTACCTTGAGGAGAGTGTTCTGGTTTTCTGAATAGATCCATCTCTTCTATGGTCAAAGCTGCCAGCAAGAGGAGTAGGTGGCTGACTCAGCCTGGCCTAGATTTGACCCTCCTCCCTGCCAGAGGCCCCACCCCTGCCTTCAGGGGACTTTTCCATTAGCAGCTAAGTAGCTAAATTAAACTGTTTGAATTTAATAGCCTTTTTCTTCCCTTACACATTAATGAATGGAGGGGGCTTAAAAAAATAAAGCTCCCTAAAGGTAAAAACAGGAATCAGCAAGATCAGAAGAAGGAACATAGAATAATGTAGAATAAAGAATATAGAATAACAGTAGGTAACTCAGGGATTTTACTTCTACATCTTGGGATGCTCCCTAGGCACATTGTGTATACTAATATATGAACCAAGGTGAAGACTTTGTGCAGATATGCCCAGCAGAGTCTGTACCCGATTTGGTGTGTTTAAATGTAAGTCAAGTGGCATCCTTACCTTTCCTTATTTAAACTGCATAATTCTTACAAACGACTTACTATACAGTGCTTAAAATAATGATTGTTTGAATATAACCAGCCACGAATGCCTGGTGGAAAGTGTTTATGGAACTATTTTATGTAAAGTACAGAAAAGAGAAGATGCTTTGGGCATATTATTGTAGTTTGTCACTCGTTATCTGCATTGTGAAATTACTGTTTGAATATGTTACTGGATCTTACAAAGATGTATGCAGTTAGACACACACACACAAGCACACACAGGCCACACACATTTGCAACCTTTTAACATAGGCATGTGGGAAAATGCCACTAACTGTATGCACATCCAGATTCGTCTCCTTGATTCTTATTTAGGTTCTCACTTACTAGCTTATACTTCAGAAGGATATGCCTCATCTGTACTAAGGAAGCTTATCCCAGTGAACCGGTTAGAAACATATGAGAACATATTATTACATGCCTCACTTCTTATTTAAAATCTAGTAGAGGTGCTTGCAAATAAATGGAGTCTACCTCTGATTCTACTTTCCAGGACCATATCTGTAGTAACCACAACAAATGTTCACATTCATATTTATAGGTATGTCTGTGTCATTTAAAAAGATTTACTTGGTAATCTCACAGTTTCTTGGTGTCTGTCAGGTGAGGATCAAGTGGGAAGCACTTGATAGTCGGGCTGTTTAACCCCCCATACTAACCATCAGTTCCAGAGACCTCCCTTGCAGAGGTTTCACATCTGTTTTCTTCCAGCCCTGCTCATCCAATTAGCAAGCATGAGAACCTAGATTAAATGGGAGAAAATTGCCAGTCCATTTGGCCTTTTCAAGAAAAGCCCTATTCTTTTAAGTGGAACATTTTGTTCAACTTAACTTTCTTCAGTCCTCCATTTCTATTGTCCAGGGCTTTTGAGAGGTAATCAGGTACCAGCAGCTGAGCTAACAAGTGTATCTTTGATACAGTGAGTATTTAATATAGAATAACATTAGGTAATTCACAGGAACTACTCTCAAAAGTTGAAATCTTCCTTTGATGTTTCTTCAGATTCTACCATATAATCCACTATTGTATCCAGGATTTGGCAAACACCCCCATCCCAATTTTCCAAGATGGTTTTGGATTAGGTACTCTCAATGCCTTGGTACTTGTTAGAACTTTGACCCTTATTTTTGTTCAGAAAGATGGTGATTCCATACAGGAGCAAGCCCTGGACTAGAGATGCCAAACCTCCCTCTGTTATCTACACAGGTTCCTGACTAGCCCTGCCTTGGGCATCTACACCCTGTCCACTTGGTGCCTCCTCTGCCAACCCCCACCCCTTCCCCAGGCAAGAAGACCGCCATCACTGTCTCCCACACACGTGGTATCCACAGAAGCAAACAAAACTCTGCAGAAGGCAGGCTTTCCCTGAGGTTCCAGACACTTCTTATTTAGGTTCTCACTTACTAGCTTATACTTTAGAAGGATATGCCTCATCTGTACTAAGGAAGCTTTTCCAGTGAAGCTTTTCCAGGAAGATTTTCCCAGTCTAAAAAACAGCCAACCACAGTGAAGTATAAACCAGGAAGCACAGAGGACATGGCTAGAATGTCACTTGCTAGAGCCTCAGATCTCACAAGGCTTCTATGTAGTCCTGAAACATCCTTCCAGCATTTCAGGAGCATGAAGTTTATTCTGTTTCTGTAAAAGGGAAAAAAAGTTTGGTCAAAAGGATCAGACTCCTGACCCACAAAATAAGAAAGGCCACATACCAGAGGAAAGGGGATTAGGGTTCCAGTGACCACTGCAGTGAGACGTCATCTGTGTGTCTGACATAGAGGGAGAAGCCACACTGCAGAGGCTACAGACCACAGGAATCTCAGGTGGGGCATTCATGGCAAGGCCTCAGAACTCCAAGGCCCTTGTCTAACAGGCTGCCGTGGAGATGAGGTGCTCTCGCCCAGTGGCGGGAGATAGGGAGACATCAGCAAAGTGGAGCTGAAGCTTTCAGCCCAGGCTTGTTGGGCAGCCAGGTGCCCCAAGCACCTTGGGTATAGATAAGTGGCAGCTCACTGTTCACTTTCCTACTAGAATTTCCTCCCAGAGGAGTTTGGAGTTGCCAGAGGGCTGAGCCCACAACTGGATCATCTGTATCCCTAGCATCTGTTACCAGCCTGACAAAAGTAGAATCAACAGAATTTCTCAGCAGTGCCCGCCCCCTTCCTGGGTCACTGCACACCGCCCTCCCACTTCTCGCAGGAAAGAAACTTGTAGCTTTCCTTGCTGCACACTAATGCTGGGAAGTGAGGATGAAAGAGATGGGTGGTGATGATTTCTCCCCAAGAATAATACAAGAATAGAGGGGAAGAAAAGAGGCAGTGAGGTACCTGAGGGATCATTTACAGCGATTAGGACAAACTACTTCCAGTGCTTATTTGCATGACCAGAAAGAGAACAGACTCCTTAGTAGTCCGAATTTAAAGCAGATGCAGCAGGACCTCTGCTGGCCGACACCTTGGTTCAGCTGCATCTGCGTGCAACCACTTCTTTCTCGGCGAGCTGTTACTCCATTCTCAAGCCTTTCAAGCTTGTCTGATCACCTCCACATCCTTCTGTGAGGACAGCATATCCCATGACTGCCTTCCAAGGCCCAGTTCTGTCTCCTCAGGCCCCACAGCAGGAATCCCAGACCTGAGGAGCTGGAGTCCTCTACCGTTGAGCCATGGTCTAATCATATCTTGCCTGTTGTCCTTTATATCTAAGAAATGAAGTTGGCAAAATATCAGAAGCATGTATGGAGTAAATAGGATGCTCCCACCTACTCTATTTCCTGTGGATGGCAAGCAGTAGCACTGATAGGAGTGCTAAGGTGATTCTGCTGTTGGACTCCTCTGCACATATTTGCAAGCACCCTATCTTAGCTGTCCTCTGTTCTCATTAGACTTCTTATCAATTTTTTCCAGTTAGTCATCCTTGCTATTTTAATATCTCTAATCAATAACCCTAATCCCATCAAGACTTTCATTAATGTTTTCCTCAGAAACAGATCTTTTTTTAAGACCTTTTAATCATCAGGGAACCCAAAGACAATTGTGATGTCACCTCTTCCATTTCCTGATTTCATAAGAATGTTAACACTCTATGAAGCATTGCTTGTTTTGACTCACTACTCAGGGAAAATGTGATACAATTAGCAACCAGAATAGAGCAGCCAGGATACGAGGACAAAATCAAAAGAGCAACTATTCCCATTGGTTAATAGCCAGGATCCAGTTTACAGACACCATGCCAATCCATGTTGGCTGGAAAATATGACACGAAGCTCTTTCACTGGCAGAAACCCCAGTTACCTGGGCATGAATTAATGTACGTGTGTGCACACACATGTACACAATAAGCATTTGCTGCCAAAAATCACACCAGTTTGCAGTCTTTGTTAATTGAATAAGTCGCCCAAGTTCTCCACGATATGGAAAGGGTCCACGTCTCTTCTCGTTCTTTGATTCTAAATTAGCTAGACTGTTCATCTTATTCCTAAGACCCTAGTCCCTGACAGCATCCTTCAACTGTTTATGAAAGCTGGTTAATGCAACTGCTGACTCACTGGTTTTCAGAGCACAAAACTTGTCTGCTCTGCCATGTCATCAGACAGCTTAAAGGAAAAGTTTTATTTTATCTTTGCCTCCTCAACCCCTTGAGCCATCCCATGGCTCCTCAAAGAGCCCAGTAAATAGATTGAAGTGTACAGCTGTTACAGGCCTCTGCCACTAATGTGTTTTTACATGCTTCTAAGCTCTAAGAAGCAGAAGGGCTTTTATTTCAAAAAGATAACGGTACTTGCCAGTAGCACCCTGCATGGAATTAAGATGTATTGTCTAACTGTAGTGCCTCAATGAACTTTGATCACTGGCCTAGGGAGAGAGGGCTATCATTGCTTAGGTGTCCCCCCACCATTACTGTGATTTATTTCTTCATGGTTTCGTTTCTGAGTTTGTCGGTTTAATTGGTGTACTGGCTGCATGCACTTGCTGTTGTACTTGTGTCAAATGATTCTCTAACTTCCTTTGGAAAGCACTAATGAATAAGTGCTATTTCTCTTCTCTATTGTTGGGTTTTTTGTAAAGTTGCTCAAATGCTCTCAGGTATGGCGGCTCTGAATGGAGGACTTGGCGCCACAGGCTTGACGAATGGCACGGCTGGCACCATGGACGCCCTCACCCAGGCCTACTCAGGAATCCAGCAGTATGCGGCAGCCGCACTGCCCACGCTGTACAGCCAGAGCTTGCTGCAACAGCAGAGCGCTGCGGGCAGCCAGAAGGAAGGTAGGTGCCTGCCCTGGGCGGGCCTGGTTGGCCCTGCCCAACCCACTTGCCTTAGAGCACACTTAGAAGATGCGGAATGGAACAGGTGTCGTAAGGAAAGCCCTTGTTTTATTGCTAATATTTATGTTAAAAAGAAAAAAGTCAGCCTAAGACATTTCTCTCAGTCTTCCCTCTTGTTCATCTTGTAATTTTTCGTCCATCTCTTAAGATGAACTTCTACCCCCTGGGCACTTTTATGTACTTATTCATTGCTGCCGCAGAATAATTGCCAGCAATGTTCCTCTCCCAATTCAGTACAGACCCTGAGTTGCTCCCTTTAGCAGAAACTGCTCCTTGGCAGAAGGGGATGACTGGACACAGGCTGTGCCAGAGCCCCAGGTTTGCAGCATCCACTTGCCAGGCATTATGTGGCTGCCTCTCGGTAGGCGACACTTCTCAGGCTAATGATAGAATCCATGATTAGGATCGACTTGGTCTTTGTTTAATTGGGGGTCTTTGGGGAAAGCAAATAAGTGACTGATTGCCTTGCTTCTGAGGCAAAATAAACTTCAAGAAGTTAATGCTAAGAATAAATTAAAGCTAATTGTAAGATGGCTAATGACTTAGTCCAAATAAGGACAGTTTGTCATTCTTCCTTTTGATCTCTTCCTTAATTGAAGTTGATGTAAAGCAAAATCAGCAACATCCTATTTATCTTCTTTCTTACTTGTTTAGAATGTGGGAAAAGAAGCTAGAATAGGGACGTAATAAAGATTTTTAAATATTCATTTCTCCTTTTCCCTTACCCTATAGCTCCAGAAGGCTTTTTTTTTCCTGAATACTCTGACTTTAAGCATAGTGTTCTATAAGAAACAGAATAGTTTTACTTAGTAAATTTGTGACTTTTAAGAGGACACAGCTTAAAAGATACCCATGTATTTAAAAAAAGAATAAGGTTTCCCCTTTGATAAATAACCAGAGATCATTAAAAATGAAAGATATGATGGTCTAAGTTTGTCACTTCAACTTTCTCTTTGCTCTCAGCTGTGTCTGTGATTAAAGCTTTTTTAATATGCACACTGTTGGGATGTGAAAGGGACCATCATCATGAGCACCAGAGGTCTTCCCCAAGAAAAGCTATTTACTTGGGTCCTTCGGGGTCTACCATGGTAGCAGATATGGGCAGTAGGAGGGTCCTGTAAGACAATGATATCCTCAGACAGAGACCATAAACTTAGTTCCCCCACGTGGTTTAAGAGAATGCTGGTCAGCTGTCCATTATCTGATAGGCCTTAAAGGAAACCGTGTAGCTCATGTTGCTGAGAAAATGTCCATCATCAAGACTCAAAATTCAGTGGTTTGAGGATAAAGTCTGGACACTGAAATAATGTTTTCTGAACTGTAAAACCCTAGCCCACTGCCCTAAATTGGTTTGCCTTAAGTTTTAGGGATTTGTAAAACAGATCAAAATAACTATCGCCAACTCTTGATTGGTTTAGGTACATGGGCATCAGTAGCATTGTTCAGTTATTACATGTGGTGGCAGTGGGAGTTGTTTCAATTTGTCTGGTTTTGGTTTTTTTTCCATCATCTCTCACCTTCTCATACCTTTCTACTGATCACTTCCTCACCCAGTTAATGCAGCTCAAGAAATTTAACCCATCTATTAGTTTAAAATGTAATCCAAAAGGCAAGTTATAGCCAGGCATGGCAACACACACCTGTAATCCTAGGGACTCGGGAAGCTGAGAGAGAAGAATTTCAAGTTCAAGACCAGTGTGGGCAATTAGCAAGACCCTGTCTCAAAACAAAAAATAAACGGGCTTGGAGTCTGACTCAGTGGTAGAGAATCCCTGGGTTCAATCCCCAGTACCACAAAGAAAAAAAAAATTTTATAGGATGAGAAAAGGGAAAATTTTATAGGATGAGGAAAAAACATAATACTAAATAATGCCAATACTAAATAGATTTTTAGATTTCCTACCCCACAGTTCCATCCTTTAGTCAAGAGAAATGAGAGACAACTTGATGTATTTAGTCCTGTACCCTGGTATATTTTCCCCATGGGAAAATAAGTTTAATTAAATTTTTCCCCAGATAAATCTTCTGAAGGAGTATGACATCCCTGTGGATCTAAGTGCAGAGAAGCTTACTACCTTTCTTTCCATTCCTAAACATTCTCCAACCACTCTCACCCCTTTCCATCTCCTGACACACGAGTAGTTAGGGCCTTTCGGTACCCAGTAAGTGCTGGTGGTCTGGTACAGCTTTGCTCCCACAATGTCCCCAGCGTTCTGTGCTAGTCAGGTGCCCTGTGAGGAAAAAGGAATGCGAACACTTCAACCCACTGGAGCCGGTGAACAGAACATAGACAACTCTCCCAAGTTAAAATGCCATGGAAAAGAGAAATGGAACAAAGGGGTGCTCTGAAGATGGTAGGTTTTCATTACTTCTAGGGGCAGAGAAGATAATGACTCACAAGTGGAATTCTAAAACAAAACAAAACAAAAATATTATTTTGGTACCAGATGCCTCTGTAGCAAATATGGGTGGTTTTCCATATGAAATTACTTTTCACTCATTTCCTGAGAAAATAAGCAAAGGTCAAAGCCTCCTTTTGTTTGTCCAGCTGTCTCTGAGGGCCAAGGGTGAAGCTCAGCAAAAGAGCACTTGCCTAGGCTGCTCAAGACCCTGGGATCAGTCCTCAGCACTACAAGCAGAGAAAGAGCCAGCTATCTCTTTATTTCTATGGCCTCCTTCTCTGGCATGGAGACATTCTAGAATGCCAGCACTGCTGAGGCACACCTAGGAACCTGTGCCTAGGAACCTGGGTATTCAAATTGCATTTCCTTCCTAGGCTTCAGGAGGCCATGCACCTCGCAATTCAAATCAGGTCCCACTAATCTTCATTTGTGCATTTGGATCTGTTTTAGGAGGAACGTTAAATGTGGTATCAGATCCGTCCACTGAACCTATTGCAAAGGATGTGCATGGCACAGCAGCAGTCATACACCCATCTCCAGTGTTTTTGGATTTTTTACTTATTCAGAAAACATTTAAGGGCATATAGTTGTGTCCCTTCAAAGTACAGTCTGCCACTGTTGCACTGGAATGTCAATATATCCATAGCGTTTGTGAGTAGTACAGAAAGTTCAAGTAGCCAGGGAGACACATTCCTAAATAAGAAGAAATACCTTGTCTGGGGCCTCAGGAACTGACCTCAAGAAGTCTTCCGTGAAAAGTCCCATTCATTGGGATGCTTTTTTCTTTTATGATTTATTTTGTGGGGACAGGAGAAGAAACTGTTGGATGTCTCTTTGCAATGATGTCTATCCATTTATTTTTTCAGAGTTCTTTTTAATCCCAATATTTTTTTCAACACATACACACAAATATCCTTCCCCTTCTCTAGGGAACCATTGTAGCCTGTTCCTGCAGCTTCACAAACAGGGCAGGCAGGCCTGGCTCCTCTCCTGCGAAAGTCAGCTGCAGCCACGAACCAGCTGCAGAAGTCCCTTGACCATTTCTGTGAGCTCCCTCCAACCCCAGACACCATGCCTGGATGTCCAAGAACCATCCAGTCTGTATTCTCCTTCCAGCTCATTGGGTTTCCTTGTTTTTCCTCTTTTTACTTTCGGACAGCTCTCCTACAGGTGGGTAGTGGGTCCAGAGAGGGAAATGAAGAAGAAACTGAGAGCTTATCCCTCCGACCCATGAGCTGAGAACTTCCCTATACCACCATTGTTTCTGTTGTTTGCTGGAAAAGAACGAGTAAAAGGGAAGAACTTGGCTTAGCTCAGGCTTTGAGAAGCCTCTACATCCATTTCCAAGGCTTACCTGGAGGTGTATTCCTATCAAATTTGTGAGATTCTATCTACCTTTTTCCCCTGTTGACTCACTGCCAGTCATTTCTAATAAAGATGATTATTACACTGTGTGTTGAGAGATTTGGCAAACCGAGACTGGCTTGGTAACCAAGTAAATGATCAAGAAATCCAGGCTGCATTCCTGCTACACTGATGATTATAAATCGCTGCACTTGGCATAGAATGCCCAGAGCACGCTCCCCTCCCGTGTGAGACAGTCTACCACACACGACAGAAAACACAGCCCCCAGGAAAACCATGTGTAGATTCCCTGCCCCATCCTGCCCACCACCACCTTCACCCCATCAGAAGGAGAAGCAAATGGGTTTTGATGTGCAGTAAGTACATGTGACCCCAGAAAACTATCTGAGGAAGTTACTTACAGCCAGTGTCTACTTGGAAATTAGAAAAATGTAAAGGATGAGTGTTTCCCTGAAAGACATGTCAGCACTTGACATTTATCCATCTGTTTATTCTTTCATAAGAGAAAGCCAGATACTTAGCCTTCGTATTGTTAAAGGATTCCTAAGAAGAGACTTTGGGAACTAAGACTCGAGGGATACCTTACTCTGATTTTTTCTTCTTCTTTAGGTCCAGAGGGGGCAAACCTCTTTATTTACCACCTTCCACAGGAGTTTGGAGACCAGGACATTCTGCAGATGTTCATGCCTTTTGGAAATGTTATCTCTGCTAAAGTCTTCATTGACAAACAGACCAATCTGAGCAAGTGCTTTGGTATGCAAAAGAAACCAAGCTAGAATATTACAGTAGATTCCCAAGTGAGGAGTCATGGGAAGGAAAATGTGAAAGGTAGCTATTTTTGGAGTCAGGGTAGGGCCTTCCTGTGTGGTAGTATTCCACAATTTTTCTGGATGCATGTAAGCAGATTTGGGCAAAGTTGTTTAATCAAAAAAAGGGGGGGGAGGGGCTATATAAGAAGAATCTGGGAAATTCCTTTATATTAGGTAACACTGTATGCCGTACTGTTAGAGTGTCTTAATATACGTATCTAATAATCTTCTGTTATAGAACAATAGCCGTTTCTTCGGGCCCTTCAGATGGAAGCATGAACTTCCATCAGATGGAAACAGACTGCATTTAGCCTCTGCTGATGTAGAGTAGCACTGCATCCTTACCCTTCAGGTTTAACGAGTCAGACACTGAGGTGTGGGTCACACTGTTAAGTACACACACACACAAACTGCCACAAATATACACACGTTCACAAGCAGGGATGGTCAGGCTGCTGCCACACTGCAGTTCCACATGCACAGGGTGAGCATTGAGGTATCTCATGCTTAGATAGGACACTGTTATGAGGGCCTGGAGGGCCAGAGTTTGGAATCATAAGACTGGCAGGAGCTCGTGGTGGATATGGAGCATAAAACACTGGAAACCTTGCTGCTTAGGGCACCTAGTTGTCATACCCTCTCTGCTCAAGCAGCATGCCCTCTGCATCCCATGGCATTCTGGGCTGTTGTTTTTATACCAGGAGGGCAGCATTTGTTTGATCCATTTATTGTTTTATTTCTCAAATCTTGCTGGCCCCCAAAGCAATTTAGAGGCCAGGTGTTCACAGCATCTACACTCATCTGGCAGACTCTGACCCAGTTAGAGCTAGACCACTTGACTTCACTCATGCCTGCAACTTAATAATTCATGTTGGCTGTAGGCAATGACAGCATAAAACAGGACAGGAGCACTGTGGGCCAGGAGAAACTGAAGTGTGTGTCTGTCGGCAGAGGCAGGGTGGTTCTCAAGACTGCTCAGTTCACACCAGTTTGGCTGACTGGTAGCAGGTAAACAGGCCAAGGAGAGCATCTTGGCTGCTAAAACTACATATCTGTAACGCCTTTCTAATTTCTGTGCCATCACCCAGGAAGGTCTGAGCCTCTGTTGTCAGGGAATTAGCATGTCAACCCTTTCAAGCCACTGTCTTCACCCTAGTGGGAAGGCTGCTGCTGTGCTCACTATATGAACCCCTTAGTAGTGGTTCACGAGAGGGAAGTGGAAGTTAAGCTGTTTTACTGGGGGGCTCGTGAGGGCCAGAATTTACCTCAACACCTTCCCCACACAAGGTGTTGAGGCCAACATTTGTATTTTTCACAGCTGAGCAATGTTCTAAGCTCATCTGGAAAACGGAAAGGGACTGTGCTTCATAGTTCAATTTGAGAAAATATGTACTACCTTGAAAAGAGATTATATCTGTCCACAAACTACTTAACCAGTGTGTTCATAATAATGCAAGTTAAGCTGTCGTAATCAACAGACAGACATTCAGTATTAGGGACCCTGTTCTCATGTACTGAAAGCCATAGCATCCCAGGCCTCCTGTGAGCCAGCCTAATTTGTTAGGACCCAAGTTTGCTGAATTCCCAGTCATAAGATAGCAGCCTGTTCTTTCCCTCATACCTTTTGGCTGGGTTTTGGTATTGATATATTGACCCATTTGCATCCTTTAAGCATCTTGCTAGTTCGGGATAAAGACCCTGAGGGAAAGGAGAAGGTGAAGTCAGAGCAAAAATTTTAGATTTGAAGTTACATTTACTGGGAAGTAGATTTAATACTCATGTAAGCAGCCATTTTTGCAATGCCTATGAAAAGCTTTTCTGACATGTGCCCATTTTTATGAACTGAGGAGAGACCGCTGTTCAACGTGTATATATGTCCTTTGCTTCATCCTCTAGTTTGTAAAGGAATTTTCTCTTTAGCCTGAAACTTTCACAGTAGATAGATGGAGGCTTTTAGCCTAGAACCTTCTGAACAGTTGATGTCAGAACTGAAATTAAATCTGTAAAATAGATTCCTTTCAACTTAAAGTCAGTAGGAACTGTACAAGCTCACCACTTGCCTCAGCTTAAGTGACACTTTGCCTGTACCCCTGCCTTGGCCTCACCCTCCAATGTTAGAACAAACTAGGATCAGAATTCCGCTTCTGGGCCTCCACAGAGCATCATGGGTTCTTTTTCAAAAACATGCCTTTCCCTACTGCTTTTGGCAGAGGTTGTTGCTGTAAAGAAACATACTGGAAATTCTGCTGAGATGGTTGTTAAATCCTCAGTCATTTAGACTGTTGGTTACCCAAGACTATGAGAGACGTGAGGTAGTAATTTCCTTCCTGTTGAATTTACTCAAGCTGTGCACGTGGAAACTGAGCTAAGGGGAAAGGCCCAGCATTTCCTTGGGTTCTTCTCAGAAATAACTCTAGAACATTAAAAATGAAGTATAAATTATCAAATTCAGTAATGGTTAATTCTATAACTGATTCATCCTCTAGGTAAACAGGTGTGGGCACGGTCCACAACTAGAGACTCAAGTCTGTGTGCCACACTGGTACAACAGACAGCGGAGAAAGCAGGTGGCGTGTGCTGCTGTCCACCCTCCTCCCTCTACCTGCCTTTCAGCCTCACCGTGTTGGGACATGTGAGCTACTGGGGCCCTTTTAGCCCTGGACTATATATACCACTGCTTGTGTGAGTGAGGCTTATCTACCTGCAGCTCCTTCAGAGAGATTCTAAGGGATTTGAAACAGATTTGACTTGAAAACACTAAATAAGGAGACTGAATTCACTTAACATTTGTGATTTTAGTTTTCTAAGGAGAGGTTTTGCCCTGTGTACCAAATTACCAGTCCAACTAGCTTCTTCGCTACTTCTCAGTGGACGTTTCCAGCTTCGTCCCTCAGACGTGCTGTGGACATTCATGGCACACAATAAGCTGAGAAGCGCTACACTGAGCACAGGGCTGGCACCTGTGAGCATTTGCAGTTACCCCGTGCCAGCCCTCCCCCTCCCCCTAGCCCCCGTTTCCTGCTCTGCTCCCACTCCATCTTGACCCCACTTCCTTCTCCTTTGTGTTTTCCAGGTTTTGTTAGCTATGACAATCCAGTCTCTGCACAAGCTGCGATCCAGGCGATGAATGGCTTTCAGATCGGCATGAAACGCTTGAAGGTGCAGCTGAAGCGCTCCAAAAACGACAGCAAACCTTACTGATCCCAACCCCAGAGGCTCCCTGCTCTTATTTTAGCTTTCTTAGGGTAAGTCCCACAAGCCAGCCTGTTCCTCAACAGGGAAGGCAGAGGAGGACCACATTGCCAACTTTTACCAAGAGAGACGGTTATTTTTACAATAAGGCCTCCATTTCCCCCCGCCCAGCCCCCGACCCAGTCTGCCATAATTAAAACTTGGGCTACCTTGTTTCTATTGAGTAAATTCCTCCTCCAGTTGTGCCACTGTATTCTCCTTTGTTTTGCAATTTGAATCTCCTTTTCCTTTTTTTTTTAAATTTTTTTGTTTTCATTTTTGCTTTTTTAAAGAAAAACATATATACAAATAAATGACATCTTGAGAATTTAAAAGGCAAACAAATGCTGATGTGCAATTCTAACTCTGAAACCACTGGTGCCCCGAGAGCACTGCCTGGAGCATTCACCCCTCCTTGTCCGCGCCCACCCCTGCCGAGGGCCCCCTGCCTTTAGCGAGGTGGCCCAGCAGAGGGAGAAGCAGGAGAAGCACTTAAAACAACACAAACGTCTTTCCACTACATCGGTTTGTTTTAATAAGTAGGATTTTATTTTAGGGTTCAAAGAAACATGACATTTATCGGTCAGATTATTACACTGGTTGTCTATTTTGTTATTGTTTTATTTTTGTTTTTAGAAAGGATTAATGTAAAAAAAGATTTAGAGATCTGTTTCTTAAAGCTACAGGGTTTAAAAATAAAATAAAAATGAGTGAAAATACTTGATGTTTCTTGAAAGATAAATTTAATAATAATAAATAAATACATAAATAATACATAAATAAAAAGAAAGCCACAGGCCTGTAAATTTTATTTGTAAAAAAAGCATTTCTATTTTTATACAAAATTTTTACTGCCTCAGAAATAATGGAAGTTATTTATTGCCTATTGTTAACTTATTGGGTACCTAAAGAGCAGTTCTCTGTCTAGCTAGAACCTTCTGAAGTAGTCTCTAGAGGAATTGTTCTAGGAATGGGCTTTTTCACCGTTGAACCCTAGACCTAAAGTTCATGCTTTATCCTCTCGTTGTTTGTATCTGTCTGATTATTTTGTTCGTAATTTCCATTATCTAGTTTACAGTTCAGTTGTCTGACTTCCCCGTATGTCACCTTTGTTGAAACTGGACCCTCTTCCCTTGCCAGTCCCTCACCCCAAAACACCCAGAATCCATCCCCTCTCACTCTCCAGATGGATTCTCTTGGGGTTTCATTGTGCTGTGGAAAAAGAGTGTAAGAAATGCAAATTATGTGAATGGCTCGTAGACTCCCTGAAGACCTAAGATTTGCATTAGTTTTTCTCCTGCACCCTTAAAAGTGATTTTGTTGCTGCTGCATAGATTCTGTGTAACTTTTTACTCTTCCTTGTTTTTTCCCTAGACATCTTCATGCCCGTTAGTTCATCGTTTGCCTAGCATGTCCCTGTGGCGTCTCAAAAAAAAAGTTTCATCGTCCCGTCATTGTTTCTGATGTCTTTCTGACCTCACATCATATTTGGTTCTCCTACTGACCTTTGATCTAGTTTGACCTTTGAAATTTGCATGTGACCTCATCTAGCTATGAATTCTGGGAAGTCAATGTGAAAAACATTGCTGCATTCATGCAAGACTGAAATTATTAGACAAATTATAGAAAAAAACCTGTGGCAAAAATGTTTCTTTCTTATTTTTTTTTTTCCTTTCTTTTCATAAAACAGACTTGAAAGTATTATACAGGGATTGGCATTCTTCCCGGTCACTGGTAACAATAGCAATATGTGTCCAGGGACACAGAATGTTGGTTTCTAACAGACTACTTCCAAAAACAGTTTGAGAAAAAAAACTGTCTGATTTTAAGTCTCTAGAGGTCTGTAATAGTTTTTACATTTTTCAGGCAGTGTAAAGTTTTTTGATAAGGCCATTTTAGGTGGCTCACTTTCTCATTAAGATATATATATAGAACCACTTTTTGTAGATTAGTATAAGAAAAATATTTACCCTGTTTTGGGGCAAATGCTACCTATTTGTG
Organism: Sciurus carolinensis; assembly: GCF_902686445.1. Classification (NCBI taxonomy): domain Eukaryota; kingdom Metazoa; phylum Chordata; class Mammalia; order Rodentia; family Sciuridae; genus Sciurus; species Sciurus carolinensis. The sequence continues at coordinate 17,755,668 of NC_062224.1, forward strand.
TCACCTTTTGCTGAACTGACTCACAGTTAGACAATCCATGGTTTAATGCACATGAAATTACCTATATTTTATACTGTTTCAATGTACAGGAGAAAGGTTACTGTAAACTGTGTTATGTTGGTGCTTCTGTGAATTAAGTTGTGGTTTCATCATGAGTCTTACGGTCTTAATGTTCTCTGTTGATAAGACAAGTTTAGAATTGGTTTACTTAAAACAAAAAAGAATTTCAAAAAAAAGTTGTTTGCTTAAAAAAAAAAAATTTCATGTGAGGAAAAAAAAAAAACTATTCCAGAATAAGTTTTGTGTTGGCTTGTGAAGCATTGATGTCATTTTTTTTTTTTATTGTGGACTATTTAGATGTGTTTGTGTTCAGCAAAATGTGATCTGTTTTTTTTTTCTTTTAAAGAAAAAAAGTGAAAATATATAGTGCCAAATTCCAAAGGTACTTCCTTCCTAGAGCTTCAGTGTGTTTCTTGTGAGAAGTAATTTGATAACATGGGTATTTTATTATGTGTTTTGTATAAATCCCTAATATTTAAAAAAAAAAAAGGTTAAAAAGTTTGTTAACTTGCTATTCTGTGGTCTTGTTGCCTGAAATTGTTATTGTTTGTTATTTCTCTATGATGTTTTTTGTAAGACATTGTATAAGTGCCCATGTCTCACTTTTTTAACCCCTCTGCACATCAAGGCTGTGAAGGCACCCTCACAATGTATTTTCTTCATACTATATGGAAACCTCTAAGGTGAGAAAGTTTTGAACTTTTAACCCTTTCTACCCAGAGCTATCTGGAATGTTGGTAACTTTTTATAAACTGTCATCACTTGAGTTTGTTTTGGGGTGTTCCTAATTTGGCTTTTTCCCACCCACATATATCCTCTGTGTGGTACATTTGACTACTTTCTTGGTCCTTTGAGAGCCAAAAGGAAATTTTAAAAAATTCCACAAGACAAATTTGAAGGGGGGGGAAAAATATTTGAACACTCTCCAAATTTTGTCCTATGATATTTTTACTTTTACTTTTGATTGTTTCTGGTTTTTTTGTTTTTTTTTTTTTTTAATTCCTAATGTGCTGCTGGAATTAGGATTCCTAACGTCCTATGCTCCTTCTTCAGTTTAAATGAAACATGGGGGAAAGTAGGTAGATTCAGTCCTTAAGTAAACCTTAAAAATGCCGTACACTTTTCGAGATCAGATTTAGTGATACGTTCTAGTCTAGAAGATTTTCATATATTTGCAGTCAGACAACTTTTTTGGTGGGACTGTCTTTTGAGGAATTTTGCTTTTGTTTCTCAAATGCTCCTAGATAACCTTCAGTCAGCCACTGTGCTGGGAATTCTCTGGCCCCAGTGGACGCCTCTGAACAAGCAAGGTGTCTCAAGGGAGAACCCCAGAGCCCCTCCCCTGCACTTTCTGCTTCCTTGTTCTTTAACTGAACACACTGATTGAACACAAAGGGGACTGGCCACATAAGTACAGCTGGGTTCTTGACCAAATACCTTCCTGCTGCCACTTTTTAAAGTGCCATATTACTTTCACTTGGACTTTCTGTGAACAGATACCTTGCTGTCTTGACAAACCTGAATGTCATACCTACAGCCCCAACACACAGCCCAGCCTTCCTGACAGCCGGCCCTGGAAGCTTCTTGGCTCAGCTCCCTTTTCCTACTCACCTGCCCTGTTTGGTTTAATGTGCGCGTGGATGCGATAGCCCTGGGATGGAAAGGACTAGCCTCTAACGATGCAAAAAACAAAAAGAGAAGTTTCCTTCTTACAGCACATGCACTTCTAACGAAATGATTTGTATTATCCTCACACGTGTTTACTACTGCCGGGGCCTTCCTGCAGCCTCTGAGGGCTATTTTGTACTTCCTGCAGCACTCAGCTTAGTAACAGGTTATTGCACACGTCTCTCATGTGTCATGGTGGTGTAGAAACGCAAGGGAACACCATTTGAATTTCTTAGACCATTTCATTCCAAATCTATTCATTTATCAATCAATCTCAAAGTTTTGTTTTTTTGTTTTTTTTTTTTTTCACTGAAGCAACTGTCCTCCTTTCCTCTTATCCCACCTGCATCTCCCCCACAGAGAAACTGAGAGCATTGACAGGAGGCTCAGGGTGGGCACTTTCAGTGTTTCTGATTTCGCAGGCAACCAAGACAGTACGTCTAGGGTGAAAGTCCTTTTTTGGGGGGGTTTGGTTTTGCATGTCTCATTGTTAAAAAGATAACCCTCCTCAGAGACAAACTGTCCTTTTATCTTTTAATATCAAAAGGAATAAAGCTGCAAGGGTGCAAAGGGCCTGTGCCAGGAGACAAAACACGCAGGGAAGTGACTTTTTTTAAATCAAGTGTAGAGAATAGTCATTTTTAAACTAAATTAGAGAATTGTGACAAAATGGCAGTCCTCAAAGGCGTAACGAGTTCATCTTTCTTTCACCATAGGGGTTATAGTTCTTTGGCTTGTGCTACTCTGGAATCATTTTACTGTTTGTTTCTATTAAGTGCTAATTAAAAAGAAGAAATAAAATTTTAAAAAAACCTGTAGTTTCATTACCTTTTTGAATAATGTCATACAAAAAATGTATTTGTGTTTTTTTGTGCTGTGAAAATTGTTGTTTGTAGATTAATAATATCATTTTGTTTAGAATTACAAAATAGTTTTTAAATATTGTCTGAGAAAAGCCAAAGTTAATGCAACCTAGTGGAAACTGTAAGACCATTTGAGTATTGTTTGTTTTATTGATGCATTTGGATTTTGTTGTTTGATGGAATTTGAGCCAAAAAAAAAAAAAAATACGCAGGCTTTCCTATTTCTACAACTGATTGTACTTATGCATTTTGTACCAGTGGAACTTTTTATACTGGAGATTAAAAAAATGGAAATTTTTGTGGCTTACTCTCGTGGGCCCCCTGACAATGACTGATTTCAAGTTTGATTTCTGGTTGACAGAAAGAAAGTTGCTTTTCTTTTGAGAATTAAAAACTTTGGCTTGATTTCTTTTTTCCCTTTGCTTATATCTAGCATTAGAATTTTGTCTTAAAATACAGCGGTAAGTTTCACTTTTATTCTGTATTGTGCAGTTACACAATAAGGTAATTAGATTTAGAAGTACTCAGTCACCTTAAGTGGATAAATGTATTAGTTAAACTTTAGGGGTTTGCTTTTTTGCTGTTTAGATCAAAGTTTTTTCTGATTCTTCTGTCCTCATTGTGAACATAACCGTGTAGTTGAAACAGTCAAACTTATTTTTGTAATGTATGTTACTGTGTGATGCGGTTTTCGGCTTCTGTCTCCAATATTAAACCATTTTCCTAATACTTGTCTCTCTCTCTGCGTGTTGTATCGTTGGTGGTCATTGTATGTTGGTGATGCATCTACACACTCACTGTTTCACCTGTTTTTTTTCTATATGTTGTGTAAAAGATACAGTCGATTCCACCTAAGTGAATATCTGATTTGGGGAAACTGCACACCAGCCACCTTTGATTTATGTGCAACGGTCCACTCTGACCACTGCTTCCAAGAATGATACACTTTTTTCTATGGCTCACCTAAATAACTGCCCTACTGAGCTGGATCTGCCAAGACATGTTATGGTCTTTTGACCGTACAGGTTCATTTCTCCTCCTCCGACCTCTCCTTACCCTTCTCCCTCCCTCATGAGTGTATATATTCACATATACATGGACATATATGCACACACATGTGTACATATATAACATGCAGTTCCTAACGTTCACTAAAATCTGCTGCATTACTTTAAGAAGAATAGCAGCAGACTTGGAGTTTCTTCTGTCTACTCCCAAGTCCTAAAGCATATCATTATTGTCAAGCTCTTCTCAGAAACTGATCACCTTTTCAAATGAAGTGAGCTCTCAAGGGAGGAAAAAATAAACTTAGCTGGTGAGCAGAAGATGTGAAAAGGGTTAAACTCAGTTCTGTGTTGCCATCAATCAATAGATATGTATAGAAAAGTAATTTAAATTATTTATTTCTACGAGCTAATTGAATCCAGGAGCAGCTTTAATTATTAAAACTAATGGAAGAGAAAAGAAATATTTCCAAGTGCTCAAATGGAAGCTCTACTCAGTCTGAAGGGGGAGGTGAAGCTTCTCACGCTCAAGTCCTCTTGGCATGCTGTCCATTTCCACAGGAAAGCTCGTAATGCCCCATGCACCCCACACCTCTCCTGGAGGCACACACAGCTAGGAACAGGCTGTGGCACCCAAGCCCAGTCATCAGAAAAAGAACTGTCCCTCACACGCCCTCCACATCTTAGGCCAGAGGCCCTCCTCCCTTTTCCTGCCCATCTCCTATGCTCAGGAATCTGACTGCTCTTAAAGTGCTCTTAAAAGATTCCACTGATGTCCGCTCCCTGTCTTCTCTCCTCCCAACCTTCCAGACGCACAAGCTCTGTCTGCCTCAGGCCCCCAGCACCTGGTGCCAATGAGATTTCCCCCTGCAGGTGCTCGGGCTCTCCGCCCTCTGGTGTCAGCTGCCCCTCTGGCCCCAAGATTGTATTTTTAAGTCGGGTCAACAAGAGGGGCCTAGTGAGGTGGAGGAAAGGCGGCTCTTTCACCCATAGGCCACACACCTCCGTGGTAGTGACTGCCACCAGCTCCAAACCTGCACAGATGGGAGCTGACTTCCTGCCGACACTTCCGCTTTAAACCTCATCACAGCCTTCATCAGCTGCCTCTGAAAAACCACTGCTTACGTAGTGGGGAAAGACGGCTAAGGGTGTGATTTCTTTTTCTTTCTTTTCTGGGGGGGAGGGGGTGGGAGGCACAAGGGAGGGGAGACTGGGGAAAGAGTGTGATTAAATTCCTTACAAGATGCAAGTGTTTATTTTTAAAATAAGCATAATCACCATTTGGCACAAGGCAAAATACTCATGCTAAGTAAAGGAAGGGAAAGACAAAGCCAGTTTTTGCTGTTTTCCAAAAACAACAAAAACAATAATTCTCCAAAGAAGAGGATGAAAAGGCTAGTTCCTTAAGCACGGATGACGGTAAAGTTGGTCCCTGCTTAAACTCATACTTATTTTGATTTGTAAAACACTGCAGCGTGTGAGCAAGGTGTACCTGCCTGCCATGCACGGACCACCCTGGGAACCACAGGACCACCACCACTTCCTTGCTGACGGAAGCCACACGCCTGCCTGGCCCACGGCAGTTGCGTGCCATCCCGGGGCTCAGCCTCTTGGCTAGCAGGCTAGGAAACACAGTGAACATAAATGTACTGTGAATCGTTCCTGATAAGTGAATAAAACATTGTGACCAAACAATCAGCTTATTCACTTATCAGGAATCGACTGTTCTGCTAATTCACTGTTTTTGTTTTTCATTTCTGTTGTAGTTCACTATTTTTGCTGTGTTCTGTTTTCTCCTCTCATGCTTGGGCAAAATCACTGGGAATATTATCTTCATGTGACCATGAAACGTTTATATGGAGTGAAAATGATATCTTAACAAAATCTATGCACTTGCTATCAGGAACACAATACTGGATGTGTCTTATATATATTGAACTATATAGTACTCGATTTCTTAAATAAAGCTTAAGAAAGGACTCTGTTGTGTGTAAAGTTAATGTGATTATTTTTCAAAGCAGTGTTTCTAAGGGGTACTTTTGTTCTTTTAAGTCTTGAGTGATACAGGGTATTTTTCATTAAAATTATATCACTGGCTTTATGACTTAATATTCAATAAATTGACTTTGGAAACAAAATGGAGTGGGGGGAAGTTCTTCTGAGTTCATTTTAGCAAGTTATCTGGAAAACCAATCCCTTACTGGTGACCACAGCAAATCTCTACTGAGGCACTAGGGGTAGCCAAACAGAGCAAGCCCTTCACCTCTAAAAGACCCGACCAGCAGAAAGCATCCAAAGTCCACCCTAACCTAGAAAAATCCAGCTGCATTGCTGAATGTGATCTCTTTAGATGCAGAAGAAAGTGGACAAAGGAGAAAGGCAGATCCAAGAGTAACACTGGTTTGTGTCAATACTTTGCCAGAATGATGTGACACTAAAACTATACCCTGCTGGAGAACAATAGCAGTCCTATTCAGGACCACAAAATGAGAGACAGCAAGAGAAAGTATTTGATCATTCCGGATGAGAAGGGTAAGATTTCAAAGTGCGATTTGAGAGAGGCATCCGGTAACAGCTGCACAGCCTAAATGGGAGGCCTGCTGCTTGGCCCTTTGAAAGAATATGTTTGAAATTTTTCCCATAGGCCATGAGTTTGAACAGAACGACATTTTCCGTTGGATTTTTTTGCTCTGGGTTTTTTGTTGGATTTGTTTTTCTCGCTTAATGTTTGATTCTAAGAAAAATTCCTAAACTTCTATTTGCAAAATGGCACAGGCATCCTAATCCTTTATAAACAAACATTCATCCCTGGTAATGAGGGACAGAGCAAGGCTAATGAAAATGCACTGATGTACTTCTCCACTTCCTTCCACCACGAAACTCTGACCGACAAATGTGTCACACACCTGAAAATCCCTAGTGAAGGTGAGGGACCAGAGAAATAGCCACTGGACAGGAAAAGGTAGCCAAATCAAGGGGCCTGGGGTGGGGAGAGCTGACACTGTGAGAACCACTGGTCTGCCTGAACTGGGCTCAGGTGTTAAATTCTGGCTGCACTGGGAGGTGCCCTGGGATATCCTCACAGCCTTCCCTTGCCAGCCAATGGCACTACTAGAAAATGTCCCCTTTTCCAAGAGAGCACATCCAAGCCCTCATGGACAGGAAGACTCTGAGCCCCACTGAGGGAAGAGGGATGAAAACCAGCATACTCCCTTCTTGGCCTGCAGCCCTGAATCAGGAGTCCCCCAAGCAATCCAAGACCAGGCAGCTGCCAGGAGCCTGCAGAGTGCCTGAGGCAGGTCTGTAGGGCAGGAGCTGCTTTATGGGGAATACTGCTCTACTTCTGACTCTCTCTATTGGTCAGCAGAGCAGCCTGGCACCAACTTGCCTGCCTCAGGAGAATGTCTCTAAGAAGAAAAAAGTTATATACACATACACCTACATACACACAGCATAGGTATACACACATATGTATACTGTGTTCTGCACCTGGTCAATGAAAGCTGCACATAAAAATTCCCAACTCTGGGACACAATGATCCTTTATCATGAAGCTGGTGTGAAAGGTATGGAAAGTGGGTGCTAGGAGCATTCTGTGGGGTGCCAGACTACCCATGTTTGAATGCCAGCTCTCCCTCTAAATACCTGTGTAACTTCTCTGTGCCTTAATTTCCTCATGAGCACAATGAGGGTAAAAATACCTAATGCACGGGGTTGTTACGACAATTAAGCCAATATATAAAAAAATAACCTCATCACACAATAAGTACTCAATAAACATCAGCCAGTTAGCAGACGGAGTACCTAGGACTTGGTCAGCTGAGCGCCCCTCTGGCCTGGTCTGTACCTTCTAGCTGGCATCCTCTCAGTCATCCCTAGAGCCCCGGCACTCTCCCTGGGTAACTTCAGACAAGAATGACCACAACCCCCAGCTCTTCCAGCAGAGATGTCTGCACTCTCAGGTCCCAGAACAGACACTTCTCTGGGTGAGCAGTCATCCACCAGTGGCACCCACACCTATCAGGTTAGCATGCACGCTGTTCAGCTCTGCGTCAGCCAGACCAATGCACTCCACTGAAGACACCCCTTCTTACCTCTAAGTGTTCTATTTAGTCATCTCCTTCACAAAAGGAAGACCTAGCTGTCTAGTTTGTTCCTAGGGCAGGAAAGAGATTTCCTATAGATTTGCCTATGACAAGCCTGCAGGTTCTAGGCCCTTCCAGGGTAAAGCAATGTGCTCAGCAACAACCAGAATTAGTCTGTGACTACCTTCAGAGGAGCAGCAGCAGTGGGACTAAGAAGCACAGCAGGGAGCCCTCCAGACCCATCCTCACCCTACCCCCAGTTCCACCAAAAGAGTCAGCTTTGGCACATTTCACTTAGTAGTGGTCCATGTGGCAGGTTATTTAGAAAAACAGTATTTGGGGCTGGGGTTGTGGCTCAGTGGTAGAGCACTTGCTTCACATGCCTGCGACACTGGCACCTCAGCACCACATAAATAAACAAAATAAATAAAATAAAGGTATAATGTCCACTACAACTAAAAATTAAAAATAATTTTAAAAGAAAAAAAAAACAATTTGCTACTCAGAGTACACATGTTATAGCCACACTTTAGCAGAGGGTGATTCTGAGAGGGGCTCACAGTTACCCAAGCCTGGGGCAAGCACTGATCATCTTTGGAGTCATTCCCCCTTGGCCCTTCATTCCTCACCTCTACCTGCATCTTCCCACAGTTCCTTGTGATGCAACATAGCATTCACTCTTTACTGTGTGCTGTTTACATGTTTATGTCTGTCTCCCAAGAGACAGTGTGCTCTTCCAGAGAAGTCACTGCCTCGCTCATCACCTCTCCCCAGTGCCTCGCACACTGCCTGGTGGGTGGTCCAAGCAAAACATCAAAGCATCACCATGAAGCCCAGGTGGGGTCGTGTGCTGAAGACCCATGAAGAGCAACAGCTTTCAGACTCTAAGCCCTGGCTGGACTCACTACTGCTCAGACTTAATGTCTCCAAGCTAGAGCTTAGAACTTTGTCCCCAGGGAGGATCAAATACCATGGGTGATGGGGCAGAAGAGCTGTCCCTAAAGTCTCCTACACATCAATATCTACCAAAGGCAGAGCTGATCAAAGTGGCCCGCATGCTCAAGAGTCCTGTTTCCCAACTGGTCAACCATAGTACATTCTCACCAGTTTACAAAATACGACCCACCCAATAACTTCACCTCTTTAGAAACTATGAACCAAAACAAAGGTGGGTAGCCTTATGAGGGGAGGGAGGGGATTTTTAGGGGTGACAAGGCCTCTGTGAGAATAATTGATGGGGCTATGGCATGAGAGAAGAATGTTCTCATGTCTGCTGAATTAACACTGCAGTCACCAACCACCTATAGGTCAAGGCTCCAAGCCCACAAGCTTGTTTTCCATCTACTCCCCAGTTCTGTCCACCTTCCCATTCCCTGTGACTATGTCCACCCCTGAAGTGGCCCATTCAGTTTCTCCTCCAGGTTAAATACACATCTGTTCCTGATATCGACGTATACCAGCAGCAGTGAAACACGGGGGATCTCCTGCCTGCTTTTCCTGGCATGTGACCCTCTGCAGGGCAGTAGTCAGAGAAGGGGAGATTCCCAACTGCCTGACTCTGACATGGAAAACAAAGAAAGGCAGGTGATCCCCAGTGTTTGACTATAGCAAATCAAAAAGGAAATACTGGTGACCCTATCCTTAAAGAATGTGATAAATATGTTATCCACCTCCATCATGAATTTGGAAACACTGAGCTAAAGTAATGTTTTCCAGATCACAGGACACAAACAGTAACTGCTAAATAATCTTTGGGAGAAATAAGTTTGGCGGCCAAGAAATGTGAGAAACCTTGATAAGAGTAACTTCTCTTGGAAATTCACAACATGCAGTAACACGAAAAGCTCTGAGAAGTCTTCGCATTTCGCCAAGTTCCACCCATTTAATTTTGTTTAAAGCAGTGTTTGAGTTGTATGTTTGTCCTTGAAACTTTTTACCATGATTCCTGCCAACCAGAGGGGTGGTACAGTGTGGGAAAAACATGGACTTTGGAACAACACTGCTGGGGTTTGCATAATGGCTCTGCCATTTATTAGCCATTGACCTTGAGCAAGTTACTCAATTTCTTAATCTGTGAAATGGATATAATAACAACAATACAAGGTATTCATAACAATATGTGTAATGCAATAAGCACCAGATAAGTATCCATTAATAGCCAGCAGAGGCATTGTTCTAAAATCATTTAATTCGCTTTGGACTTCCCAGGATCCTGTCTTTCCCTTAGATTACAGACTAATTGGAGAGACAGGTATGCAACTGTGACATAACAGGTTAAGTAATGTATAAGGAGTGGGGACTTTAGAGCCCAGAGAAGGGAAGGAAAAATATTTCTAATGGTGAAGGAGGGTTCAAGATTCCACAGCCAAACTGACAGAAATCCCAAAATGCAAGTAGGATTTCACCAAGCAGAAAAGTGTATAGACAGCAGCAAATGCAGGAAAAAAGGAGACGGATAAACACTTAGGAGTGGGAATGAGGGGAAGGCCAAGGCAGTAGCAATTGTCCTTGCAAAGGATACAGAATGAGGAACATGTCCTTGGAAGGGGTGGTATAGGCTCTTGTCAGATTAAAATCTATCCTGATCTTGCTCTCAGAAGGTGGGGGCCAGGTCAGGTGTGATGGTGCACGCCTGTAATCCCAGCAACTGGAGAGGCTGAGGCAGGAGCATCTCAAGTTCAAAGCCAGCCTTAGCAACTTAGTAAAGCCCTAAGCCGGGCTGGGGATATAGCTTAGTTGGTAAAGTGCTTGCCTTGCAAGCACAGGCCCCTGGGTTTGATCTCCAGCACCACAAAAAAAAAAAAAAAGAAAAAGAAAAAGATTTAAAGGACTGTAAAGCCCTAAGCTACTTAGCAAAACTATCTCAAATATTTTTTAAAAATTTTTAGTTTTTTTTTAAAATAAAGTGGGGAGGAATAAACATGAGTAAACAGAGGCTAAGCAGAGTCTTAGGAATGGCTGGGTTCACCCTGCAAGCGTGTCAAGAAAAAAGGGCCTGTCCCCAGTTGTGAACCACACTGACAACAAAGTGCAGAAGGATGGTGCTTATGGGGCTCATTGTGGGTGCTCTAGACAGGCTGGGATTTAACATGTAAGGAGCCCATTTTGCCTTGGCAGCCTTTTCCTTCTCCCCAGTTGAAGACAGAAGCCTGGGATTTCTACCCAGTGTAAACAGTTTTAGTCTACTGCCAAATTTCATGGAACCCAAGGTTTGATATGTGTTCCAGAACAGCATCCCAGTGCATGAGAACTGGCACCAGAGTCCATGAGACTAAGAAAAAGAAGCAGACAGAATTAATTGCAGAGTGCAACTTACTGGGAACTTACTGACAGAAGCTGTCCTGGGCAGGCAGCTAGAACAGGCAGATCCCCACAGTTTGGGTCAGAAGATGGAGCCTTCTAACATGGTCAGGACAAAAGTGACTTCATCCAAGCCAGAATGTACCTGATATATCTCAAGCTAATACCAGGCACATTCCTGGTGGCAACACTCCACATGCCTCTCTAACAGCTTCATCTATTTATAGTATGCTGGAAAACTGTATGGAGCAAATTGGCCAGGGTTACTCAGGGCAATCAGGGCAGTTGTGACTCAAGATGGCCACAGTCAAGTTAAGCCATATAACATGGCTACGTGGCACAGGAATATACTGACATGCTAACTTTATAAACAAATGTGTTTCCAACATTTACTTCATTTTCAGCAATTATGCTTAAGCACCCTTGCCCTATCCCTGACACCCTTCATCCCTTTTTCCCTTCCTTAGCTCAGCTGCATCCCTGAGCTTACTACAAAAAAGGATGAAGTTCAGAATGGGTTGAGTCAGCAACGCCTGTTGTACAAATTACTTAGTAATAAAAAATGTGTTCTTCCTTTTGTTACACCTGTGTCAAAATAGCTGCATCAAAACCACAATACCACTTTTTACCTTGAGCTATGATTCTTTCTCTCCCTACCTGGATCAGCTGAAATCTCCAGTATTAGCTCATGTAATTAGCTGCTTTTCCTCTCTTGCATCTGAAAACTTTACCAAATGCACATCAGTCATGTCCCTTCCTGTGTAAAGGCTCTGTTCTCTTCCTGCTGACTTTCCACTTTGACGGTAATTGCCCCAGCCAACAATAGACATCTGCTGCAGTGTGACCCTGAAATACAGTGCTGGCTGGAGTTTAACCTGCCAGCTCCCAGCATCCAGGCATCTCCTGACCAACTGTTAGAGACACTAGAACATTACGTTGTGCCATGAGGGCGGCTCAGGCAGTGCCTAGTTACGTGCCACCTCACTCCTCTCAGGCTGAACCTGCCATCTGCTATAATTCCCAGCTTAAAAAAAAAAAAAAAAAATTCCTTTTAACAAACTCCGTTTACAAACTGAAGCCTTCCAGTACACAATTAGATAGAAGGCTAAATAAAATGCAAAGATCCTGGTAAAAGTTCAACAATAACAGTTCCACCTGGAGACTCAAATGCCCTTTTGAGAAAGGCAATTTCAATCGAACAGAAGAAATGGTACAAAGAGCCTGAAAGATGGACGGGGGAGGAAATGATCATGGACTGCCCAAGACAAATTGCATCTACTCAGTTAAAACTTGGCATCTTTGCTATGTGCCACGCACTGTGCTCTCTGGGATCTATGTTGTTTTCAATTTTGTTAGGGAAGCAAACTTCATTTGTGAAGTGTCTGCCTAAGGTCAAACTGTCAGTAAGTGGTGTGCCTTCACAGTCATCTTGGTGCACAGTGGGAAGCACCTGGCTCAAGACAACAAGTACTGATCGTCCCCAGAGTTCACTGATGAGCCTCGGTGGGCAACTGGAGGGCGGACCCACTGTCAGGCACAATAGGTAAGCACGCTCTGATGCATGAGGACTTTTGCAATGAAACAGGGAAAGGGGGCTGCCAGTCACAGCCAAGCATGAGCTGCCTCTGGCCTCCAAGCATCAGTTTTAACACCCTTGAGCCAGAGAAACCCTGGATGGATCGCATGTGCAATCTGACTTTCCCCACATTAGCTGTCTGAGGTTGGTACAAACGTCTTCCACCACGAACTCTTCAGGTGTGCAAGAGCCTGAAAGCTCTCAATTGAGCTGAGGTTTCACCTCGCATCTAGTCAGTTTCAGGTGTTTGAGGGAAATTTGGGATACGAGCTTGTCCTGCTTCCATCATCCCATGCGCTTGGATGGGCTTACCCGACATTCTGCCGAATTGGGGTCCACGTGCCAGGCGCCCTCCTTCCCCTTGTCGGCAGCTTCCTCATGCTGCTTCTCAGAGGGTGCCTCTTGACCCCAGAGCTCAGCCGAGGTGGCCCACAGCACCAGGAGCAGCCGTAGAGGGCGACGCGCGCCAGACTCCGGCAGGCTCCCGCCCTAGGCCTCGAAGAATTCCCGGATGGCCAGTGACTGGCGCACAGCACTCTGGGAGCCGGCAGGGCGGTGGGTGGGCGGGGCTTACACAGGCCACGCCTACATCCCTGCTGCTACGGCCTGGCTCCCAGCTCTGGGTGTGTCTCCCCTTGTCTTCCATCCTATTCATTCTCTGTCCGCAAAGAGAGGGGCTACTTTCACCATTGCTGCCTGCCTTCTTCCCAGCTTCCAGCACTCTGTCCCTTCTCTACTCTAGAGTCTATATTTCCCAGTCTCAGGCAGAACAATAAACCAGACCCAGCAAATACTTCCCAGTATTTCTATCTTCTATGCTCCTCAGTTATTATACTCAAAAGTAAAAACACTTGGTACTTTGTTTTTTGGTTTCGTTCTTCTTTGGGGTAGAGGTGCCACAGAAAATACAGGACACCCATTACATTTGAATTCCAGAAAACATCAAGTAATTTTTATGGTATTAATTTGCCTCAAATATCCCATGGGATATACTTGTACTAAAAATTATTTGGTGTTTATCTGATGCCAATTTAACTTGGCATCTTGTGTTTTCATTTACAAAATCTGACAGCTCTACTCTGGGAAAACAGAGGCTTCTTTCATGTCACCCTCAATCAGGGTAGTATTGTGGGATAAAAGGTGTGATCTCGTCCCTGTGAGGTGGGAGATGACATTAATATTTCGCAGTATCATTTTCCCACTCAAATAAAAGTGTGCACTTCTCATGAACTTTTGTAAAGGAAGTAAAATAGGAACATTTTATCTACTGAATCCATGGTGTTCAATGCTCTTGTGGTTTCTTCGGAACAAACAAAACTGCCATATATTATGTAAAGTAGAAAGTACACATTTCTTCAGGGATAGTTACTACAATCTGCTCTCAAGTCTGCATTTCAGTCAAACATTCAAGCCCTGTGGACACAAGGGAATTCAACCAAATAGAAGTTCGCCAAGTACCATGTGGAGATGTGGGTTCCCTCACCTCACACACACATACCGATGCTTAAACTAGCGGAACTGTGAAGTGTTCTGTAGTTGGGCACTCACTCTTGGTGTGAACTTAGACAAGCTACTTCACACCTTCACACCTCAGAAAAGGACCTGGCACACAAATAAACACATTGCAATATAAACTTTATGATCAAAATTGGTGCCTGCACTGAAGTAGTAGGTATGACACCTTATAAGCAACTTAGGAATTAACTGTTGTTACCCCTCTCAGAAATGTCCATGAGTGAGAGAGAATGTGACTAAGATAGAACGCTGCAATCAGGCTATTCACAAAAGCAAAAAGTCTGTGTTGAGAAATGTTGCCTCATGTCTGTCCTTGGTCTCCCACATCTCCAGTTCTAGAAGCTCTTGTGGGCGGGCTCTGCAGTGAGACACGAGATGCAGGAGCTGAAAGACGTGATCTGCTTTTTCCCAACATATGCCCAGATCCTCCCTTACCCACCCATCTTATTTCCTGCCGCTCCTAGCCTTTGCCAGCATCTCCCTGCACCAATCTGATTAACATTCCTTCTGTGTCTCACTTATCCCCTGGGATTGGAGTTGCCATAGCCACAAGCAGCTGTCTCTGATGACACTGTGACCACTCGCACACCAACCTGGACCTCCAAACCCATTTTTTACCCTTTATCCCTTCTTTTTAAGAGAGGAAGAAATCATGTGTGAGAATTTGAGAAAGTAACTTTGACCTTGAGAGAAGTTGATTTTCTTCTTGGTCCTGATGGGGTTTTGTCAGTTTTTGGTTTTCGTTTTGTTTTGCTTTGGCCTGTACCATTGAAATGTCCAGGGGCCATCCCAGGTCAGGGCCTATCATGCTCAAAAAAAGACTGGCACAAGAAGGGTCTTCATCCTTCTCTGCACTTCAGACTTGACTCAAGGTCACCTGGGCAGTAGAGGACAACAGCAGGATATTGTTGGTTCTTTTCTCACCTAGGGCCTCTGTGGCTCTGAGTCTTGCAGAGATTCACTGGAAGGCCCCCATGTCACCAATCTGCCCATGCTCTTCCCTGATAAAGAAGGAAAGTGGCACAAATCCCCTGCAGATTCCTGTGAGAATGGTCAAAGGTACTCCCTTTTATCCTGTGTGTGTGTGTGTATGTGTGTGTGTGTAGCCACACTCACTAAGAGAGGTAATCTTTCTAAACCAGTCTTCCCTCACTTCAAGGAAACTCTTCAATAATAGTCACAATGTGCCCTCCCCAGAGTCCCCCCCCCAAAAAAAAAGTGAGGGAACTACTTCTTGAGTTTCTCATATGTGGCCAGCATCATTCCAAGGATTGGAAGATGACAAACAGTAGGAATCTCCCCTACCTCCAAAGACCCTTGAACGCCAGACTCACACAGCCAGCCACAACCGGAAATATGTCTACCTAGCAGTGGAGCTTCCACCTGCATGTGACAGGCAGGACAGAAAGGCCTCAAGGAAGGCTCTCAGCAGCCAGGTGCTTGACACTGAGAATGGAGTAAGCTGAGGGAGACATTGGGGACCAGCATCCCGTTTCTTCTTTGACCATACTGACTTCCACTCCCCTTCCTCTGATTCTCCTTCCTCCCACCCTCGCTTCTCTTCATCCTCCCAAAGTATGTTAGGCCTCCTCGTCAGGTTTACAGGTTGGGACTGGCACAAAGGAAAGTGGAAAACTTACTCCAGGTCCTGTTTCGTTTTTAACCAAGATCCTTGGCTTTGAAGAGCTCCTGGGTTGAGGGAAAGGGGAGGAAAATGTATCAGGAGTCATGAAGTCACAAAGCATCTGATTAAACCTTCTTCTTCCCTGCACAGAACTGTAAGAAAAGTCAAGGTCAAAAGCAAAGCCAAACCAGGCCCAGTGGCACAAACCTATAATCCCAGCTGCTCAGGAGGCTGAGGCAGAAAGATCTTGAGTTCAAAGCCAGCCTTAGTAACTTAGGGAGTTCCTAAGCAACTCAGCAAGACCCTGTCTCTCTCTCTCTCTCTAAATACACACACACACACACACTCTCTCTCTCTCTCTCTCACACACACATATCAAGCCTGGGGATGTGGCTCAGTGGTTAACAGCCTCTGGATTCAATCTCCAGTACCAAAAAAAGCAGCAAAGTCAGGGTAGGAGAATGAGCAGAAAAACCCAACTGCAAGGCAGTAAGCACTAGCAGCTAACCCTCCTTAAGCAAATGTTAAATACACCTATTATAGCAATAAATAATAATGCAGGATGGAGTGTACACGGTGTAAACACCTTTAATACAATTCTAATTTTCTCTCTGCTTCAAGAGCCACAGATTGTTATGGCAACAAAACAGAAAAACAGATCATAGTATTAATTTGATATCTCGGCTTCATTTGTTCCACATTTGCAATACAACACATGCATAATAAACAGCCAGGGCCAAGCCAAAGCCAAGAAAACACTCACACCACCAAAGGACACCATGCAGCACCCTCTCGGCCTTGAGCTTTGTGAAATAAAAAATAAATAATAATTTTCTACAAAGAATGTCAGTTCAGTCTCCCACACAGTTTGCTGTGGGATTGACGAGAGTTGAGAAGCAGATAATTGCATCTTGGGAAGTCTGATGAGGTAATGAGGGAGGCCAAGGCGGCAGAGCATTGTGGGAAAGTTCTGTACTGCAGGTTCTGAACTGAGGAAGCACCTGACCAGGCTCTCAACTCTGTGTCTTCTTGAAAATCACTTTTTACTTAGCAACCAGAATGATCTTTTCATAACATGAATCTGAGTACAGACACTTGTGATGGGGTTACATCCCTGATGAATCCAGGGTAAACTGAAAATATCCTAAGTTCATGGCTGTCATATACCTAACATACTGAATGTCGTGGGTTAGCAACCCAGGACACTCTTTAGTGCTGGTTGTTCCAAATCCCTCAGCGAGGAAGAGAGAGCCAAGTAGATGAGAAGGGAATCGAGGATAACTCAAAATCGTAGTTGAATAGCAAACTTGAGACTAACCCCATGCTCACACCCAGGCTCTGTCGACAGCTGACAGCATAGGAGCAGTTCATTTCTCTGTCAGGAGGGCAAATCCTCAATAGAAACATCCCTTAGAGGAAAAAATAGTGGCTGAACCACCAGGTGTATTGAGTGAACAGCTACTTCTTCTGGCCTCACACAATGAGTCCCTCCATCAGAGCTGGTGATGTCCAGCCTAAGGCCTTTTCTCTCCCTGGGCTGCCTGAGAAGAGCCTGCTTAGGAAAAAGTGATCTGACTGCCCCAGTGGAATTTCAAGTTATTTCTTTTAATAACAAAAATGATATTTTGTATTGCCACATGTTAGTGTCGTACACAGAGGTGGGTTTCAGGGAAAGCCTACTGGCTGGAGGACCTAAGTGTGTTTGTTTTATTCATGCCTTCCTGGATCTCCATTTTTCCCTAGAACCCACCGTGGTATTGATCTCATAGATATGCCCAGGTTGCTTCTACAGGCAGAGAGTTGATGTCCAGGGAAGGGGAACAGAAATGGAAAACCAACACTTAGAATATGGTAAAACCCATAGACTACACACTTTGAAGACCCTGAGCTTTCTTCTCAAAGTGGGTAGATTCCAAGACTGGGACACCAGACACCAGGGTTCCTGGTTTGGGTTCAGGATGCTTAGATGCCTATTTTAGTGAGCTTTGCATCACTGTGACCAAAAGACCTGGCAAGAAAAACTTAAAGGAGGAAAAATTTATTTTGGCTTTCAGTTTCAGTTCAATCCATGGTTGGCCAATTCCATATTCTGGGATCCAGTTGACATAAAACATTATGGCAGAAGGGCTGTAATTATGGGGGAGGAAAGCAGCTCAGGGTGTGATGATTAGGTTTCAACACATGATCCAATCATTCCACCTCTGAAAATTCTTGCATTGCCTCACACTTGAGCTTCAGAGGCGCACCTTTAAACCATCCCTTCCTTGAGGAGATGGCAAAAGAGTCATGGAAGGAGCCCTGGGCACAAGACCTTATTCTGCCACTTCTTTTCTGGGTGATATTGAGTAAATCACTTGATTTTTCTAGACCTCACTTTTGTTAGACCTATGGTCAGAAACAACACAATCTGTGATTAAAGTAGGCACATACCAACAATATCAATGGTAAATAGTTATGCACTCATTAATTCCTATTAAAATTCTGAATGCTTATTTCAATAACTCCTTGATACAGAAATGATATAAAGCCTTTGACCACCAACATACAAAGCAATATAAAAAGAATCAGGAGTGGATGAGAAAGAAGAAACCGGAAAAGAGAGACAAAGGTAGGGGACTAAAATGTCAACAAAAATCAGGTCGGCACAAAAGCAAGTTCTATAAGCTTGTTAAAAGCAAATGAAGGGGCTGGGGAGATAGCTCAGTCGGTAGAGTGCTTGCCTTGTAAGCACAAGGCCCTAGGTTCGATCCCCAGCACCCAAAAAAAAGTAAATGAAGCATTGTGCTCTGAGCTCCCTAGAAGCCAATGTTAAAAGGGAAACTTACCCAGATCAAAAATTAAAGCAACCAACCACACCCTAAAGAAATAACTGGATCAAAAAAGTATCCTGAGAATCATCACAAGATGGCAATGTTGAATATAATGACCAATGTCCTCAAAAGCTTCTTCACAGGATAGACAACAGTGAGCATGTGGAGACTGAATGTAGACAGGTGGCTTCACAAGGCTCTGTGGCTCTAGAGAAACTCAAGGTGATGTTTTAGATGTAGACTTTATGGAAGAACTACATAGCTCTCAGTAATCCTCACCTCGACATTGTTTCCAACTAGTTTCAGGAAGTCAGAAAAAGGCATTTCTGTCAACTGTTCTTTTTTTCGGCTTTATTGAAGTATAATTGACAAATAAAATTATATAGATTTAAAGTGTACAACATGATTGGAAACAGGTATACATACGAAATGATTGCCACAATCAAGCTAAATAACTCCTCCATCACCTCATATAATTACCTTTTTTCTTTGGCAAGAACACAAGTTCTAACCTCAGCAAATTTCAAGTATATTACATACACTACATTGACATTAGATGTGCAGAACTTTTTCATCTTATAACCGAATGCTTGTACCCTTTGACCAACATCTTCCCATTTCCCTCACCCCAGAAACCACCTTTCTAATCTCTGTTTGTGTGAGTTTGACTTTGTTTTGTGGCCGATTCTGTAGATAGGTGAGACCAGACATTATTTATCTCTCTCTGGCTTATTTTGTTAGCAAAATGCTCTCTAGGTTCATCCATGTTGCTGCAAATGACAAGTTTTCTTTCTTTCTTTTTTTTCCCAGTGTTGAGAATCAAACCTGGGGCCTCATGCATGCTAGGCAATGGCTATCACTAAGCTCCATACCCAGTCCTTCCTTCTTTTTTAGGGCTGAATAATATTTCAGTGCATGAATGTTCTTATCACATTTTCTTTATCGTTTATCATTAATCTGTTAGTGAACAGTTAGGTTGATCCCATATCTTGGCTGTTGTGGACAATGCTGCAAAGAACGTGAGAGTACAGATATCTCTCTGAGAGAGTGATTTTAATTCCTTTGGAAAGGAATGGAGTGGAATTGCTGGATCATATGGTAGTTCCTTTTTTTATTGTTTGTTTTCGTGGTGCTGGGCATAGAATACAGGGCATTGTGCGTGCAAGGCAAGCGCTCTGCCACTGAACTGCACCACCACCCCCAGTAAGATATTTATTTTAAGAAAGATCAGTAGAGTAGAGGGAAAGTAACAGAGAGCAGGAGGGAAAGGGGAAGCGATGGAGACTGAATTCACACCAACTATGTTTCATGCTTTTCTAATTATGTGAAAATGAAGCCTAATAGTATGTATAACTAAAAAGAACTAATAAAAAATTAAAATTAAAAAATTAGAGGAACCTCCATACTACTTTCCATAACAGTTGTGGCAATTTGCATTCCCACCAACTGTGTTCAAGGGTTCCCTTTCTTCCATATCCTTGACCTGCTCCTGTTATCTCTTGTCTTTTTGATAATAGCCATTCTGACAGGTGCGAGGTGATATCGTGGTGGTTTTGATGTGTAGTTCCCCAAATGATTAGTGATTCTGTTAACTTTTTTAAAAAATCACCTGAATCTGAAAGCAAAGCAAATTCGAAATTCGGGCTTCATCTTCTACAAAACTGAGAAATTTTTAACTCAGAAAAAATGAAACCAGAAAGCAGCTGGAAATAACCACGTTAGGAGGTCAAGCCTAAAAGCCCACAGGGAGGGATGGGGCTAAAGAAGCAGATTTACCTGAAGAAGCCCAGAAAGCCTCAGAGACCAGAAGTACAAGTACAATAGAAGACAAGTGTCTCTGGGCTATTGGAACAAAATAGCTTGCCCAGGGCAACTTACACACAACACACACCTCATACACAACTTACGCACAACATCGGACGCTTGATGGAAGCTGGAAAATCCAAGATCAAGGTGACTGCAGATCTGATCTGAAGAGGGCGCTCTTCCTCATAGGTGGTGCCTTCTAGCCATGTCCTCCTACAGTGCAAGGGGCAAACTCTTCTTCAGGCTTCTCTTACAAGGACACTAATCCCATTCATAAGGGTCCCACCCTCATAACCTTTTCACCTCCCAAAGGTCCCACCTCTTAATACTAGTGCACTGGGATTAGGTTTCAGCAAATGAATTTGAGCAGGAGACATATGCATTCAGAACGCACAACAGGGATAAGTGAAGATGTGAAACGAAGAAGATTGTTTGGATGTCCTTAGGGGGAGAACTTAGACTCCCAAGCTCTAATCCCTCCTGTCAGTAACCAATCTCCTATTACCCCCCAGGAATGCTGAGACACTGAACCAGAGGGGGTGCCCTCAGTTACCAGGAGCAAAGCAGGTGGGACTAGACATAGGAGATGAAGCCAAGGCTTGCATACTGAAAGGCAGGAAAATCAGTCCTCTGTTTGTGCCCAGCTCCAGGTCTCCAGCCAACAAACGACTACACTCATGAGTGGGTTGGAGGACCCTCTTCCAGAGAAACCAATACATCCAGAAAAAAGACCCACAGTATGACCGAGGGGGTTCCCCAGGAAAAACCCTACTGATCACCCATCCCTTCTGCACAATGGCCCAAGACAATAAGCCTGGGAGACGTCAACTGATGGACCCACAGAGGCCCAATCGACTTCTTGGATCTAAGAATTTACTGAGTCACCAGCATTTGCATAATGCCACTAACATTATGAGAGACACCAAAACAAAGAGAAAAGAGAAGCTTGGAGAATACAGAAATTCCTAAGCAAGTTTCCCCAAGCTTGGGGAAAAACCTCCTATAACATTCTCAGCAAGATAAGGACAAATCTAAACAGATGACAAAGTAGGGTAGTTATTAACTCCAAGAAAATAAAAGTTGAACAAGAAATAAAATGTTGTCATGATGGATTATTTGGCTCAGCCATGAAAAATATTTGCAATCACAAAGGACATTTGTAATAAGGACCCCATTTGTTATTACCATTGTGATTTAATTCTCACCATAGAGGGAGGCAGGGGAGGGGAAGGTAGGGAGAGACAAAATCCTCATCTGCAAAGTCGACACATACTAGGCATGTGGCATGTAATCCTGGAAGAAACCACAAAGAGAATGGAAAGTATCCTTTAGGGAGGAGGATGGAAAGAGAGGCCAGGAGACTCTTTTCCTTCTGATTTCACTTTTTAGTGCCTTTTAACTCGTTGGACTGTGTGCATGCTTTACTTGGATAAAGTAAAAATTAATTTTAAAATTTAATTTTCCCTCTTGACCACATGTGAAATGTATGAAATGATGATCAGTTGGCAGTCAGGTCCCCCAGCATGTCCCTAGGATCCAGTCGTCAGATGTACCTGGAGAAGCACAGGCGCCCTATCTGCGAGCTCGGCGAAGGCAGCGATCCCATCAGCACTGAGCTCTGAGCACCCACCCCGCCTGCCCTCTAAACAGTAGCGGCCAGTGTGGCTGAGGTTTGCTCTGCTCTGCGCCACGCTCCGGTTCCGCTATTTAATCCTGCCCAAATCCTCATCTATTAGGTGGGAACCTGAAGAGGCTCATTTAGCCATCAGCCCTAAGCAGCCTGTGACCAGGAAGTCAAAGAACCTTCCGTGGAACCAGACGTCTGGAGCAAGAGGGTCCGCATCCCTCCTCCCCAGCACGCCGATGGGGCGGAGGGGTCCGCCTGCTTCCGGCTTCCTGGGCTCGGCTAAGTGTGGGTCTGTGTCACGCCATTAGCGGGCGGAATGGATGCGACCTATGAATTACACAGCTGCTCGGAGGGATAATTGCTGTAATCTAAACCACAATGGGCACGAGGGAGACGGCCCTTGAAAGTGGTTGCAATGCACGAATGTCTGAGAACATTCATGGGACCAGGATCCCTGAGAAGAGAGCGCTGGTTGGCCACAGCGAAGCCCCATGGCAGTGAGTCCCCTACGGGGTCCCATGGAGGAGCAAAGACCCACAGGGACACTCGTGCTGGAAGCTGACCTGCAGGTTAATGAAGCACAAATGAACGGTGCAAACTAGTAGATGAACAGTGTGTGGCGCAAGGACCCCAAGGAGGATGACACCATGAAGCGGTCCCTCCAGGAAAACTTGGGAGGCACGGCTGGCCTCCAGTTGGCACTCTTAACCCAGTACTGAGAATGCAGGGGACTCCACCGCCCCCTCTCGCTGGATTTCCTGCACCACAGAGCCAAGTTCCTCTTCAATGCAACACACCAGCCAGAAAAACCTTCACAGACCAGGTCCTGTGTTCACAGTCCCCCAGTGGGGGACATTCGAAGGGCAGCACACTTGGGAAGGGAAACCACAGTGCCCAGCAGGGTCCGAACTGTCACCAGCAGAGCAGCTGCAAGAACCAGGGAGCTATGATAATAGGAGGATAATGCGCTGGGGGTGGGGCAGCAGGTGGGCAAGGCTGCAGGCAGCACAGCCCCTCTCCCCTCTCACAGCCATAGGGACAGTGGTCAGAGAACAGTGGTCAGAGCATGGACCAGCATCCTCCTCTTCTGGTCCTGAGGGTGGGTGGCAAGCCCAAGGTTCCCTTCTGTTGTCAGCTTTTAAGGTCTTTGCAAGGCCAGAAGCTGAGGGGTCTGTGGGAAGCATGTGTGGCAGAGGGCTGGGGCACGTGTTGAGGGTAGCATAGGAGTTCGGTGGTGGTGCTGTACAGTGTGGTGCACCATATGGAAGTTGAGTCCTGGTGCAGTGCACTGCGCCCCATCACGGAGAGTCCAGAACTGCCCAGGAATGTCCATGCCCAGCCTCTTCCTCCTGTCCCATCTCCCTGCCCCTCCCCCACCCTGGATCACTAACATGGTCCTATTTGCTGAGGCTGCTGAGGGACCCAGGAGCTCTGGACTGAAGGGAGACACACAGATCTCCCTGGCCTCACTGAGGCCACTCCCCTGACTCAGCCCTGGTGACACTGAACTTGCCCATCAGTGTTGCTCATCCTTTTGCCCATCTGCCACCTGTTCTCCCCCCCCCCCAACCACCCAACTGGTGCTTTTAATGGAATCAACTTAAAAAGAAAAGAAAAAAAAAAACCTCCAAGTAACAAAGAATCATATAATTACTTTGCAGCTCCTTGTCCTTGGTAATTTTATGCTGTGTTGCTATAATTACACATTACGTGGAGCTAGAGAGTCACAGCTCTTGCGTGGCCAATCAGTGACATCTGCAGGATTTTCAAATGGAAAAAAAACAAAATCCAGAGAGAGGGCCTGGCTGGTGGAAGGCCTCCTTGCTTTACTACCGTGGCTTCTCTGGGCCCTGGGACTGAAGGGTGGGACTGAGAAACCCAGGATGCCAGTACTGGGTGGTCCCCAGAAGTGGGGAAGAGGGGCTGGCACAGCAACTGAGAATGGGCATGTACCCCGTGCTCCCTGTGCTAGGCCCCTTCACCCGAGCGGGTGCAGGGTGGGGGTCTGTGCATGACACCCCACTCCCCGCCTCCTCTCGGCTCCACCCCTGGCTTCTCCCCTCCTACCTGCGTTTACTCCTGAAAATGGCTCCTGAGTCTCTCCTGCTTCTCTTCTTCTCCATTGAGGCCGGTGTCTCCTCAATCCTCACCCAGACTCCGGCCTCAGCTCACCACTAGGTCTCTATTGTCATCCGTTCTCCACAGAAGCCTTGGATTTTTTTTTTTTTAAAGGCACATCCAATAATGTTATTTCCTGCCTGGTATTCTTCCTGGGTTTATGCTCTTGTTTGGATATGGTTTGAGTATACACACCTGAGGTGTGCATGCTGGGAGCTTGTCCCCAGTGTGGTGTTGGAACCTTCTGGAAGTGGGGCCCTGGTGAAAGGCAATTAGGTCAGGAGGCAATGACCACACAGGACTGGATTAGTTCCTGAAAGACTGGGTTGTCATAAGGAAGCCTGGCACCTCTCCTGGATCCATCTTCTGCATGTGCCACTTGCTACTCTTGCACAGACTCCTGTTGCTATAATGCCATCTACCATAAGGCCTTCACCAGAGCCAAGCAGAACCATATTCATGAATCTCCAGAAATGTGAACTAAATAGACCTCTTTTCCTTATAAAGCACCCAACCTCAGATATTTGTTATAGCAACAGAAAAGAGACTAACCTACAGGAGAGGGAGGATCCTTGTATGGGTGACCAGGAAGTCTGGGTCCCCTATCACCCCAGCCTCATCTCATGCTTCACTTCTCCTGACTCTGGGCTTCAGCTGGGGGCGAGGGTGTGGTGGAGACAAAGGGTCCAGGAAAGGAAGGCTGGGGAGGGAAGATAGATGTTCCAGCAAGATGCCCCCAGAGAGGGCAGGACCAGCTCAGGCCACCACCATTATGCCTTTGCCCAGTGCTCTGTCTCTTTCCCTAGTGGGCATGGGAGCTGTTGCAGGTAGCTATTGGGGACAGGCACTTCTCAACCTTGCCAGCTTCTTCAGTTCAAGGGCTCCAGTCCTTAAAGACAGTAATAAGGACAAGTACTGGGAGAGGGTTGCTTCTCCTTGACTCCTGAGACCTGTAAAGGGACACTGCTTGGAACTGGTCCCATGGTGATCAGAAGGGGGAACACTTCTTATTTCCTCTGCTACAACCAACTCAGCCCAGAAACCTCTGGGTCCATCATTTAAGATAATCTGGACCCAGCAAGCTCCATTTCAGAGGACATGGCTGAGAAATGCAAGGCAGGTGCCACTGCATGTCTGTTGGGGAGAAATGACAAGTTCTAAAAGTCCCCTGGTTACCAGGGGTCCCTACATTCTGGCCCCTTGCAGCCAAGCAAACTGCACTGGAACCCTTCAACGACTGCCTTGTCACACCTGTGACCTGTGCTGCAGCTCAGCCAGGAGGGTCAGGGTCATCTGATCACCTCCTCATGACTGTCCCAGGATCCAGCTGCTCAGCCCTCATCGGCCACCGTCAGGCCTGCCTAACTGTGGTCCTGCTCAGCTGTGCTTGCAGGGCTACAAGGAAACGGACATCCGTACACCAGCCCTTGGATAGACCCCAGCTGGACCGAGATGCTGGAGGGGAGGGCATCAAGAGCTGGTCCAAGAGACACGAGGCCCCTCTCCAGTGACATGGGCACCAGGGTGGTGTGATCACGTGACTGTGAGGGCCAGGGCTGGTCGGAGAGAAGGTCAGGAGCTAACAGTCACCCTGCAGGCAAGAGGCAAATGTGGATCCCATGCAGGAGATAGCATGGCGTGGCAAGAACTAGGAAGATTCCTGGTGTCCTTTTAGGGCAGAGTTGGTTGAGTTTCCTGGTGGTTTGCATGGAGGACGTGAGGTAAAGAGAGGAAGTGACGCTGAGGGGCAGGAAAGCTGTCATTGGCTGAGATGGGGAAGGCCAGGCGCAGCCAGTTTAGAGGGGAATTAGGAGTGGGAGGCGGCCTGGGTGGTGTGAAGGGTGTGCAGGGGGCTAGTAGGAGGAATGGTTGCCCAGCCATCTTGGTCTCCTTGCACCTGTTCTCTTAGGAGTCCCCCAGACCCTTCCCTGGTCCTGAGCTTGGGGATCATCACACGGAGCAGGGTGAGGAGTTGGTCATGTACTGCTGGATAGATGCGCACACCTCAACCTCTGGTCCCAGCAAGATGGGCCGGCCCACCCGCTTACCCCTCCTTTGGGGAGGCCACAGGTCCAGGCTTGGTTAAACCACTTCTGGAAGTCTTTCTGTCATGGCTCATGCCTGAGGCCTCTGGGAGGTCCACTGGTTTCTTGAGTCTTTGGAATCCACTCTGTGTCCTCCACCCACAGGGAGCGTGTCACACTGGCAGGACGAGGAAAGATGGAAAGAAGTTTATTCACTCTTCAACACCATTACCTTCTGGCACCCCAACCCCACATCCCCTCCCCTGGCTCTGCTCAGCCTGTCCACCCTCTGTCTCTGTCTCCAACTGGGTCCTCCATCCAGGCACCCTCCAGCTTTCTGGAGGAAGTGGCCTCCGCTCCTCCCCCCAAAAGTTCAGTCAGCTTGGTCTAGTCTTTAAAGGGAAGGAGGTGGTAAGCACACCTCATTAACAGCTCACTGTACTCAGGGTTACCATGACAACCCCCACAAACTTGGGAGTTTCAAATAATCAGGATTTATCTCTCACAGTTCTGGAGGACAGAAATCCAGGCCCAACTCAGTTCCCTCCATCTTGGCCCTTGCCCAGGTCAGTGACTAGGTGGGCAAAGGGTAGATGACAGCCATAATGACCAAATATTACATAATCCTGGACCACGGGGAGACCAAAACTACAGGGAGGCGGGCTAAAACAGTCAGGCCTCCTCTGCTGGCTGTGGAGGATAAAATCCATGGGAAAGCTTCAGTCAGAAAGGTCCGTGTCTCTGTAGAGGCGAGAAGCCAGGAGAGGGCATTTTCAAAGGGTTCCCTTTATTCAAACAAGCATTGAGCTCCACCACATGCAGGGCACTGTTTTGAGTCCTGGTTTTCAGAAAAATCACATGGCACTTTGAGCTTTAAAGAGAGGTCAGTCACCTGTCTGCAATGCAGAGAGCTCAGATTTACAGAGAAGCAGAGGACATGGATTCTGCTTTCTAAGACGTGGCACAGATAGACAGGCAGAGGGGCAGAGACACTGATGAGGGAATGCTCCAAGAACAGCGCCAGATGAAGGCTAAGCTCCCAGGGAAAAGGAGCAACAGCAATTTGGGGGCACCCTCCTGGCCACAGTGACCACACAGAAGAAAAATGAAATTGGTCCAGAGCTCTCCATGTGAATGAACTCTCAAGGACCAAAGTGAACAGCATAGTTGACCCAGAGAAAATCTGGCACTGGGTGTCAGGTAGCTAGTGAGGCATCTCCGCTCCTCATCTGTGTTCCTGGAGCTCACCATGAGGACAGGTCCCGCGTTCTTTGACAGGAGTCTCAAAATGGCTCCTGATGACTACGGCCTGGACGATGCTTCTGTGGATGGCTGACTTCCGGGAGGAGCAGTGAGGTCAGAATTCCTGTGATAGTGTGGGGTAACTGAGCATCATGGAAAAAGGGCCAGTAGAAAGGAGGCCGGGCCACCAAGTGGCACCTCTCCTTGGGTTCCAGTTCTAGGGTTCCCACACTTTGCTGAGGAAGCGGACACCACCTCCTGCATTAACCAAGGGAGGCCAAGGGACAGAGAGGTTTTGCCTAGTGAGTTCACAGCCTCCAAGGTGCCTTGGACCTTGTCCACAAGGGGACTCAGGTACCGGATGAGGTCAGGGACAGTCATTCTCAGGAAGCCGCGCATTCTCTTTCCAGTTGATTTTGCCCCTTTTGTGAGCTGATAGTCTGTTAGGTTTGTCAAAAATATTTTTCTTCTCCTCTCTCCACATGAAGATGCTCATTCCCTCTTTCTTGCACATTAGATGCTCAGGAAATGCTGCTCAGTGAACACACAGGCCCCATCAATCTCTTGCTCCAACCTCAAGCCACCCATCAGAGCTTCTGTGTGCCAAGCTGCCAACCAGACTGTGGGAACACAGTGGGCCTAGGACGTGCCCATCGTTAGGACAGGTCATTGGCCCAAGACAGCAGAGCGCCAAATGAGCGGCCTGTGTAGGAGCTACTGGGCATGCTCCCAGGGAAGGCAAGAGAACATTGAGCTGGTGTGGTTTGGGAGGGGCCAAAGGGGTAGAAAGTGAACTGGGCTTTGCATTATGAGTTTGGATGGTTTCATTTGTTATGGGCCAGGCTACAGGGGCAATGACCCAACAGACTCCATTTTACCCTGAGACTCCATGTCATGTAAGAAATGCTTCTCCCGTGTGAAAACCCTGCCTCTGTAGCATATTTGGCAACAGAAAATGTCAATTCTTACACATCGCACTTGTGCAGTGTACCCTAAGTGCATAAAATGTAAATGATTATCTAGATGTTAGTAACCATTCTTTAAATTGTACTCAACTAGAGTCATTTTGACCCACTTCCCCTTCGACTTATGATTTTAGATCCCAAGATTTTTGTGTATGGTTTCAAATCATTGCAACGGGCATTTATGATTAATGTACTGACAGGCTTTACTTGTGGTTTTGAACTATAAAGGATTTGCTCTAACCCCTGGAGGGGGTCAGAGAGTGCAGAATTGCAGCCTGCCCTCCCGCCCGCCAGCCGCCCACCAGCTGGTGAATAGATGGTTCCATCTCCTGCACTGAGATTGACTCAGTGATTTATTGTAATCTCACCATAATACATTTGAAAAAGAAAATATCTCTGTACTCTACTGGTTGCTCATTTAATGTCTCTCTTTGGCTGTGTGGCATCTCAACTTCCAAACATGAGTGGGCCCAGGATGGGTTCTGGACTCCCCACTCTGCTCAGTTGGTACTTATCCCTTTGGTGATCTCTGATAAACACCACCCACTGTGGACACCCCCAACTCTGCATCCTCAGCCTGTATCACCCCTCCAAACTCCATGCTCCTCTGTCGGACTCCCTGGTCCACGTCTTCCCTAGGATTTGAGCTCCACCTTTCAACTTCTGTCAAAGCAGATCTCTATCTGCTCTTGGCCTTCAGTTCCTAGTAGCTTCATCCTTCCAGCGACTCAGTCCCTGAACCTGAGCACTTGACTCCCTTTTTCTCACATTTGACATCTGATTTGTCAGCATGTCATGTGGATGCCACCACTCCTAACACTTCCACTGTGATCACCGGGAACAGAGCTGTCACCAACTTGCACCTGGATTTCTGTCCAAGCCTGTGAGGAGCAGCCTACCCCAACTCCTGACCATGGCCTGCCTCCCCGCCGCTGTGGGCCCTGCCTCCCCACCGCTGTGGGCCCTGCCTCCTCCTGTCTTCCCTCTCAGGGGTTCTCTCCCAGTTGCAATGATGTCCTTGCTGGTCTCCAGCATGTCAGGCACCTCCCACCACCGCTGCTCCCTCCTCACCGAGGAGTCTTTCCCCAGGTATCGGGCTCACCCCAGCCTCCCTTGAGCCTTCGCTCGGAGGTCGCTTTCTCAGTGAAAGTGACCAGTCTTTTCAAAATGAAAATCCAGCATTCTCCATTCATCCCCTTGTACCAGTGGTGTGCTGATCCAACACCCGGTTCCCCGAACAGTGGCCACTGCTGACTTCTGTGGTGTAGACACCCCTGGCCAGCCACTACCGTGAGCTCACTGGATGCAGAGCTGGAAGAGAAGCCAGCACACACGGCCAGATCCCTCTGCTTCTTTGGAACACACTTCACCTTCTAACATCCTCACTAACGTACTTACGTATTGTAGTCACTGTTTACTGTCTTCCTCCATTACAATTTAAATTTCATGGACCCTGGCTCTGCATTTTTAGTCTTTTGGTCCCTGATATGTCCTGAGCAAACCATGGCAGCGGGTCAAATCTGGCCTGAGGTCTGTTTCTTACTCTCAAGGTTTGGTTGAACGAAGCCACACTCACTTGTTGACTTACTGTCAAGGCGGTTTTGGGTCACAATGGTGGTCAAGTAGCTGTGACAGAGACCACGTGGCCAGCTACAAGCTGAAACTTTACTGTCCAGCCTTCCATGGAAAAAGTGTGTTCACCCCTGACTTAGAGGAATTCCTGGTTCAAACGGCTCTGAGTAATATTTATTGTGTAAATGGAGAGCAAAGGAGTGAAAAATCACACAGGAAAAAAAAAATCAACGTGGAGATTGTTTTCTTTAATTGTGGTTTTTCTTGGTCCATTCAGGTTATTATAATGAAATAGAATAAATTAGGTGACTTACAAGCAATAGAAATTTATTTCTTGTAGTTCTGGCGGCTGGGAGCTGGCCAATATGGCATCTGATGAGGACCCTCCCCAGTTTACAGATGGACATCCCTCCCCTTCCCCCGAGGGGGCTCTCTGGGGCCTCTTTCATCAAGGCACTAATCTCATCACGAGGACCCCGCCCTCATGACGTAATGGCCTCCTGAAGGCCTTACCTCCTAATATCACCCCCTTGGAGTTAGGATTTTAGCGTATAAATTCGGGGGCAGCAGAGACCCATCTATAGCAATACTTTACCCAACACCTACCTTTCTGCTTGAAGATCAAGACTGCCCAGCATGTTTGATGGGAAGGTGAGCCCAGCACGACCCTCCCTGGCTTTCTTCTCCTGAGGATGCTCTGGGATCAAACCAGGACAGAGCTGGGACCTTCTCCGGGGACCTTTGAGAGGAAGGTCAGATGTGGAGATCTCCCCAGGCCTGGACAGAGTCCAGCCTGCCTCATCCTCCCAATCAGATGGGGAGACGCTAGACCCATCCTACGGCTCTGTCATCGTGTCTTCTCACAAAGCTGGCAGGTTAGTTTTCTCTCGGTTTTATGGAGAGCAGCTGGAGGTCGCAGGAGTTTAAGTCACACGGCTGTCCAGGAGCAGGTGTGAAAGCCGGCCAGAGTCTACTGGACTCTGACACCCTCATTTGTGTCATTTCTGCCAACTTGTGAAATAGTGGACATGTGCCCAAGGGCCAGCCTTCCTGATGTGAAATACGAGACAGCCTATCCCAGGGAGACTGATTTCTTCTTGCCTTGTCACAGATTACATTTTTGGAAAAATCTCACGTGGAATTTCCATTCTCTCCAACCTGCATAACGGAGCCGCGATGGGCTAAGGAGGCTGAGAGGGAAGAGGCTCTGTGAAGGGCCATGTCGGCACACGTCCCGGCTTGATAAGTCAGAGCCTGTCACAGGCTTGCCACTACAACCAGGTCTTCCACCTAGGACTCTCTGTAGAGGAGGTGACACTTGCTTTGACAGATGAGGGAAACTGGTGTCTGTTGGCACAGGGAGCAAGCTGGCGTGGGACCAGCCTTCAAGCCGCAGCTTCCACCCTGTTGTTCCACTCTCCACGCTGGCGTTAACTCAATTTAGATTAGATCATATGGCAAATTAATCTGAGTCTGGAATGATAGTAGACAATACACTTTTTATGAATTCTTTACTTGTTCTTTTTAGATATACATGTCGGTAGAGTGTATTTTGACATATTCTACGTACATGAAGTATAACTTCCCATTCCTGTGGTTGTACGTGATGTGGCGTTGCACTGGTTGTGTGTTCATATATGAACTTAGGGAAGTTCTGTCTGGTTCATTCCACTGTCTTTCCTATTCCCATCCCTCCTCCCTTCCCCTTTGTCTAATCCAGTGCACTTCTTTTCTTCCCCTCCCCACTCCCCTGTTCTCAGTCAGCATCCACATATTAGAGAGAACATTTGGCCTTTGGTTTTTTGGGATTGGCTTATTGCATTTAGCATGATAGTCTCCAGCTCCATCCATTTACCAGGAAACGCCATCATTTCATTCTTCTTCACAGCTGGACACTCAACACACAAAGAGCTGGGAACAGGCCACTGCCTGGCCCCTGGCCGAGTTGATTTTTCTTTCTTTCTTTCTTTCTTTCTTTCTTTCTTTCTTTCTTTCTTTCTTTCTTTCTTTCTTTCTTTCTTTCTTTCTTATCTCTTTCTTTCTTCTCTCTCTCTCTCTCTCTCTCTCTCTTCTCTCTTTCCTTCCTCCCTCCCTTCCTTCCTTCCTTCCTTCCTTCCTTCCTCTCTCTTTCCTTCCTTCCTCCCTCCCTCCTTCCCTCCCTTTCTCTTTCTTTCTTTCTCTCTCTCTTTCTTTCTTTCTTTTCTCTCTCTCTTTCTTCTCTCTCTCTCTCTTTCCTTCCTCCTTCCCTCCCTCTCTTCCTTCCTTCCTTCCTTTCTCTCTTTCTCTTTCTTTCTTTCTTTCTTTTCTTTCTTTTCTCTCTCTCTTTCTTCTCTCTCTCTCTTTCCTTCCTCCTTCCCTCCCTCTCTTCCTTCCTTCCTTCCTTTCTCTCTCTCTCTTTCCTTCCTCCCTCCCTCCCTTTCTCTCTCTCTCTCTCTCTCTTTCTTTCTTTCTTTCTTTCTCTCTCTCTTTCTTTCTTTCTTTCTTTCTCATGGTACTGGGGATTGAACCCAGGGGTGCTCTACCACTAAGCTACATCCCCAGCCCTTTCTTTAATGCGTTGTTTTGAGGCAGGGCTTTGCTAAGTTGCCCCAAATGGCCTTGAACTTGTGATCCACCTGCCTCAGTCTCCCAAGTAGCTGGTATTACAAGCATGTGCCACCATTCTGGGCTCAGCATTGGATTGTTAAAAAACTTTCCCAAATATTTTTGAGGTGTGACCATCGTCTGATCCAACCTCCTCATTTTTTAGAGACGAGGAATTCAATCTTGGAGCTTTTAAAGGAATTTTCTCCATTAACACAGAGCTGTACAGGGACAGATCCAGAGACCAAGGCAGGTCTCCCTGGCCACTGCTCTTTGCTATGTCACCTCCACCCTGCAGGCAGGCAGCAGGGTTAAGGGAATATTCTGCAATCTGGAATTTTCCTCCAAAGGGCCTCAAAGTCCCCAAGACCTCAGAGTATCTGAGTGAGGGAGCGTGAAGTCAGTTATGGCTCTATTTTTCTGATCTGGGAAACTGAAAGCTGCAAGTTTAACTGCCAGGAAGCAGGGTAGTCCAGTGTGAATAACCCTGGCTGTAGACTAGACAGACTTGGGTTTCAGGGCGGACTCTGCACTCACTAGCTATGTGTTCTC
Source organism: Sciurus carolinensis (assembly GCF_902686445.1). Classification (NCBI taxonomy): domain Eukaryota; kingdom Metazoa; phylum Chordata; class Mammalia; order Rodentia; family Sciuridae; genus Sciurus; species Sciurus carolinensis. Next base: position 17,788,662 of record NC_062224.1, read on the forward strand.
AGGCAAATTACTGAACCTCTCTGAGCTTTGCCATCCTTGTTTATTAAGTGTGGATAATAAGAGCACTGATTACTTACACTGCTGTGAGCATTGCCCTTGGGCATACTCAGTAAACAAAACCTACTATGACCATAGGCACCTGAATCACCATGTCACTTCCTATACAGCCAAGACTAGAATCAATCACACGTTATTTACAGATGAGAAAGTTGTGACTCAGAGAAGCCAAATCCCTTACCCAACATCACACAGCACATTGGGAGCGGGTCTGGGACTAGAAGGCAGACTGGGACTCTCCCTCAGTCCATGGGCTTTCCATAGATGCTATTTCCCTGGGACCCCAGATCTGCAGATTCTCCCCGGAGGCCTTGTGGGCCCTGATGCGCTGTTTTTAATGAGACTGGAACTTCTGTTAGAACTTCTGTGGGGTGAACGCTTGGAAGGGAAAAAGGAACCCACTCTCCCCACAGCCTCCACCCCCAGCTCAGCCCCCAGAAGAAAAGTAGTTAGGGTCCTGAGTCCTGAGCTGCATCCTGCCTTCCCTGTGCGGGCCTCGCCCTGGGGCCACTGGACACAGAAGAACTGATTTACAAATGAGCCCGATCCACCCAGCTGTGGATTCACTGTCTGAGGAGGGGCCGTCTATCATGTTTATGGGGGAGATAATCGCTTTTGATCACCAGGAGCAGCAGCCAGAGGCACCGCAGGAAGCATCCCTGCCCCTGCCCACAGTCCTGGGACAGGCCCCGCCACAGGCCAGACCTCAGGATCAGCCAGAAACAGGGCCAAGGCCTCTGGGCAGAGGCAGAAGAACTCTCCCATCCCCCATGTTCCCCCTTCTGACAAGATCTGCTCATGCCGCAGTCATTTCGTCTAACCAGAAACCGCTGAAAGGAAATAGGAGAAAATTGATCAAGGCAGCAGCACTGGAGGGTGGCCACAGTCTGCCCAGGACAGAAGAGATTTGCAGTGGGGTGCAAACAGGTGAGGCATGACCCCTGCACCTCCAGTACATGAAGTCCCGGCTCAACAGCAACAGCTGTGTAACCTGGACCACACCTCTTGCCCTCTCTGGGCCCCAGCTACCTCCTTTATATAAAAGTCAGAGATATTCCATGACTCTGAGGACAAAGAGCATGGGTTAAACCCAGTGAGGCAGGGAGCCAGCAGCTCATGGTAAGGCTGTGCCCCGAACGTTCGTACAATGACCACCCTGGGATCATGGCCTCCGGAACCTTCACTCAGTCCCCATAGTGTTCAGGACAAGAAGACCAGGTCTCCTTGGAAATTAAGTGTTCCTTTAGAGACTGGGTCAGAATAATCCCAGTGGGAAACCACTGAAGACTCTGGATGGCAGTGTGGGGACTTTGGATTTCACTCCACTGGGATTCAGGGGTTTCAATAGCAGGGAAATGATCCACCCTGGGCTGTAGGCAGGGAAGCCAGGAAGGGCCCCCAGATCAGTGCTTCCCAAAAAAGGCAAGGGGTGGGGGCTGTGGGCCTCCGGGAGCCCCTCCATTCCGCCCTGTGACTTCCCATTAAATCTGAAACCTGGAGTGACCTAAAGGCTCTTTTTATTCCAAGTATTTTTTTAAGACTTGAAGGCAGCGAGGGAGGATGGAAACGTGCATTGGGCCAGAGGGAGCGTGAGCTGCCAAGCTGAAATCTCCGCTTCTCGTTAATTAGAGGAGCCCAGAAATCACCCCGCAAAACCTGCCTTTCAACCAGAAATGCCAGCTGCTCAGCCTTTGTGAGAACCGTGCTGCTGGCCACCCCTGGAGCCCGAGCCCCAGTGGCCAAGCGCTAGCCGCCCGGCGCCATCGCTGCCTGTTAATTGCCGTGTGGACAGGCTCCCGCTCACGACAACGTCTTTATCTGTTTGCTCCAGGAGCCGTCCCCGCTCCGCGCGCCTCCCCGGAGCCCGGCTGGCTGAGCCGCCTCTTGCGCTTCCAGCAGCCGCATCTGTGCCTGGGTCTGGCTCCCTCCTCGCTACTCGGCTGGCGCTGCTCCTGGCCGGGCAGAGTGGAGGAACAGCTCGGGAAGCGGTGGCAGGCGGTGACAGCTCCCGCTGCTGGACTCCCAAGCCCGGTGGCCTCTTTTCCTGCTTAGCTGCACTTGGGTGGTCCCGAAGTGCAGGGCAGTGCAGAGTGGTTACCAAGGGGACCTTTGCGATCCTGTATACTAGGGCCCACCGGACGGCACCTGGCTTTCAGCCTCATGAATGGAGAGGAGGGCGTGGCACAATAAACAGACACCCCGCGCGCGCACACCCATATATATGGTCCCTGCCCCCGAGCCCTGGCTCAGAACTCCTAAAACCCCTGTGACATTGTGAGTGATAGGGCGGCTGCAGCTGCATCCTTCACTCCACCATTTGGTCTTTGACCCCAGGCGCCGACAGAGCTCCTAAATCCCTGGAGTTTCCTGTGTGCCAGGAGCAACTTTTTTTCTGATCAAGTGACTCCTTTGGGTTCCTGGATGGGGGCTAGTGACCAGAACAGCCAGGCCATGATTACAAACTTGGAACTTCCACCTCCCCATCCTCCCGGGAGGGAGAAGGACCTGAGGCTGAGTTAGTTGCCGACTGTACCCACTTGATGAAGCCTCTGCAAAAATCTCTGAAACAGGAGGAGGGGGGCTTAAGGTTGGTGAACCGTCCACGTGCTGCAGGTGACACATTCTTGCTCCACAGGGACTGAAGCTTCTGCACTTGGCCCTTCTGGACCTTGCCCTATGCATTTCTGCCTCTTGCTCTTCATCTGTATCCTTTTTCACATCCTTTGTAACAAACCAGTAAACCGAGGTGTTTCCTCTCCCTGCTGTGAGCCACATAGCCAATCACAGAACCTGAGAAGAGCTTCATGGGGACCCTGATTTGTAGCCAAGTCGAACAGAATCATAGGTAACCTGGGGACCCACTACTTGAGATTAGCTGCTGAGATGGGGGTGGTCTTGTTGGGACTGAGCCCTACCCTGCAGGGTCTGGGCTAACTCCAGGTACTTAGGGGCACAAACTGAATTTAGAACACACACTGGTGTCTAGAGAGTTGACAAGTGATCCTTGTGGAAAAAATCCCCACACACCTATGTCAGACGTGTTGGGTGTAGGTTTTCTTATTTGGAAAGGCAACCCCCCAGCGTATTCCCAGTGGGAACAGAGCTTCTTGCCATGAAAGGAAATAGGGTCATCTCACCTGGAAAAGAGAAAGGAGGCTGGCTGACTTCCCAGGAGAACCAAGAACGGTGGAAGAGCTGCTGGATCCAAGAAGTAGAACCAGAACCTGAGGGCAGGAACAATGGAAGACACATGTTCTTTCAATAAAGGAAAGATATGCTCCACGCAGGTGAGCAGCTGCCTCTGAGGAGAGCTGCTGCTTCAGTGGCGGGCCTGGAGGGCACACCAGGTGTCGAGGACAAGGGAATCAGGAGGTTGGACTCTACCCCAGGGGTATGTGCCCGGGCCCTTTATGTTCATTCACAATGTCAGATGGGACAAATTCCACTTCCAATTCTGCCCCTAATCTGTTGACAGCAGGATTCATAAGTCACTTCACCTTAATGAGACTCAAGCTTCTCATCTTTAAAATGACAGTTCTCACCAGGTGCCATGGCCCACCCCTGTCATCCCAGCAGCTCAGGAGGCTGAGGCAGGAGGATTGCATGTTCAAAGCCAGCCTCAGCAATTCAGCTAGGCCCTCAGCAACTTGGTGAGATTCTGTCTTAAAACATAAAAAAGGCTGGGGATGTGGTCAGTGGTTAAGTACCCCTGGGTTCAATCCCCAGTACCAATAAATAAATAAATAAATAGTAAGTAAATTAATTGATTAATTAAAGAAGACAGGTCTCAGGGAAGACCGCCTCTCAGTTGTCACATGTCCGAAGTGTGGCAGTGTGACTTAGCTCCAACTCTTGCCCTTTCAGAGCCAAAATTTAGGGTCGAGGTTGTGCTACATAAACCCTCGCGATGTGAGATGTATCCGGTTGATTGTAGGAACTTTAAGTATTTAAGAGGAAAGGATCGATTGCAAACGAGAGCAGAGAATCACCACCACCGTGGCTCTCATTCACCAAGTGGCAGAATGGTAGGCATGCCCAACCCCGGGCTGGACCCAAAGTGGTGAAAGCTCACAAGAGAGCAGAAGAAACTTGAAACTCCTCAAATTCTAGTGGAGTCTGGAAGGAGGAAGAGCAGGAGGAAAGGGGTGTTGGGGAAAGAGGAATGTGAGGATTTGAATGGATTCCCAGGCTTCCTGTGTTGAATCCCCAGTGCAAGGGCCGTCAGCCATCTAGTCACGAGGCCGCCACCTTCCTCTGGATTGACGCTGTTATGAGGGAGCCAGTTGTTATTGTGGGATGGTGTTCTGGAGAAGAGATGCCTGCAGCCCCCTCCACACCCTCTTGTGTGCTCTCTAACCCTTTGCCTTCTTGCATGGGGTGACAAAGCAAGAAGGCCCTTGTCAAATGCCGTCCCTGGACCTTGGACTTCCCAGCCTCCAGAACTGCAAAAAATAAATCTCTTTTCTTTATAAATTACCCAGTCTCAGGAATCCTGTTATAGAAGTACAAAACAGACTAAGACAAGGAAGGAATTAAAAGGGTGGAAAAATAATTGAGTGGAAAAGAAAGAAATAGTTAGAAAAGCAGAGAGGGCCTTTCATGCTGGTCTAGAGGATGTCCTCCCAGGTCATCCCAAAGGACTGAGCCAAGAGGGCCATACCCTTGGATGGTGACAGAACACAGTTTGCTAATCCAGAACCTGGTGGGAGCAAGGGTCTAACATCTGCATTTTCTTCTGTGCCCACCTCCAAGGACCTTACGATCTCCTGAATGCCTTTGGTCTCTCCTGCACTCATGGTTTTGTTCACTTTAGGGGGATAGTGGCAGTTGGCTGGCAGTCGCAGTTGTAGAATAAGTCCAACCCCCAGCACCAGTTGCCCCAGACAAGAGAATCATCTTTAGTATAGGTGTTGAGTCATTTTCAACGGCTGAAAAAATAATAAGGTAAAGTCCTTTGGGCACTCTCTTCCCACTCTTAGCTTCACACCCCAGGGTGAAAAGATAAGAAGCCTGTTTCAGGGTTACATAAGAAAGGGACAATGTCCGAATCACATCTAGGGACCCACAGAGAAAGAAGGAGGGTCCTGCCACTGTGCAGAGCCATTCTGGTGTCCAAGACATGGTTACAGAGATCAGAATAGCCTCTTGGAGGCAGAGGGACCTGGTGTGGGCAACTGGAATCTTCTGGACTCCATCCCTCTTCTGGTACAATATTCTCAAGAACTGTTTTAGGTCATTGAGGTTGCTATCACAGAACACCATAAACCAGGTGGCTTAATGAACATTTGTATCTTATGTTACTGGAACCTGTGTTCTGACTAATGACACATTAACTAACTCAGGCTGACTCCTTACTCCCTGGAGAGTGAGCTAGATCAAGGCCTCAAAGATGGTTTCAAAAGTTAATGAGGATAAATCGGACCAACCGTCAGGGATTGGTTAACCACAGTTCCACGAACGTGATCAGCTCGTGCTTGCCATATAGTCCTATGGGACTCTCACCTGCGTGAACCTCCCAGGCCTTGCTGACCTTTAAGCTGATTGGTTCCCGCCTAGCCCCCACCCTACATAAAAGCTGTGTGACTTCCTCAATAACGAGTTCCTGCTGTGACGGGTCTCCCTGATGCGTCTGATTGTCCTCCGCCTGGAGGGCTGGGAGCGGGCGGTCAGTCGGCCCTACCTTTCCCAGTCTGACCTTGTTGGGGAGTGTCCCCTTCCCTTGTCACTGATCGAGAAGAGCAAGGGGGCTTAAGACCCCAACACACCTGGGAAGTTTATGGTCAAGGTGCTGATTCAAATCCTGGTCAGAACCTATTTCTGATTTTCAGATACCACCTTCTTGCTATATCCTCATGTGGTAGGGAGTGAGATAATTTCTCTTGCATAGAAGGGCACTAATTCCATCATGATCCAATCTCCTTCCAAAGATCCCATCTTCAAATATCATCACAATGAGGGGTTAGGACTTAACACATGAATTAGGTGGGAGAGAGACACACATCCACCCAGGTCAGATGGCTTATAGAAAAACAGGTAAATTTGTTCAAGATTTCTGGGGGAAATGTAAGTAAAATTTCTTTTCCCTAGCAGAAATGGAGTGAAAAGACCCACAAGTGAGAAATGAGACTGAAAAAATCTGTGGAGGGCTTGTCCTGAGTCTCAGCATGACCCAGTGAAGAGTTTGCTAGAAAAACCGACAGTGTTAACAAACAACCTCAGGCTTCATGAACTGCCAGAGGGCCTTCCAGAATCTTCATAATTAGTTTAGGTAGAAGCAGAAAAAGTAGAAGCTATACTGAATTTTAAAGAACGAGAATAGGTCTCCTTAGGTCTTAGAGACACAAGGAGAAGAGTCACAAAGAGAGATGAGCACCTGCCCCAAACAGTGTGGGGCAGGAAAGCTCCAAACCCCTCCTCCTGAGACCTGGAGCCCAGGACCCAACTCACTCTTCTGCCTTCCCATTTTTAGTTACTACAATATGGAAAGGATGGTATCAAAGTTGTGTTGCAAATATCCTCTGAAATAGTCTTTGGTGTTGGGGAAGACGTGGGCTGGTGAGAAAATCGCTTCAAGTCACAGATCTGAACCAGCCTCAAGGAGTTCGGAGATGGCCCGTGTCTCCTGGGCCCAACCCTCTGTCTGGCAGAACAGAGGTGAGACAGGTGTAAGGCTTCCTTCCGGCTGCGGCTTACATATGGTTTGCTGTGTTTGAAACTCATGTTGAAATTGAATCCCCATCACGACGTATTAAGAGGGTGGAAACTTAACCGACCACAGCATTGGGAGGTGGGGTCTTTGAGAGGTCATTAGGACCAGATAATGTCATCAAGCTGGAGCTCTTGACTGAATCCTGCTGGTCTTATAAGGATAGAGACCACGCCCACACGGGCACACATGTTCCTGGTCTCTCAGCCTCAGGACTCTGCCAGCAAGAAGCTCATGACCAGTCGTGGTCGCTCCAGGGATGAAATGTGGGCTGAGAGGAGGGGAGGATCGTGGAACATTCTAGAAGCCGACGCTTTAAGGAACCATATTAAAGAACACTCTATTGATGGCATTATATGGGACTCCCTGGTGGGAGAAAAGGGCAGAGAAATGGTAGGAGGTGACATTTCCAAGTCCAAGTGATGCCAGACTGTGGGAAGCAATGGGAAGACCTGAGGCCTGGCAGGAGACCGGTGGAGTGGGGCTCTGGCAGCACCTCTGCCTCCCAGTGGCCTCCCTTCCACTCTCCTCCCAGCCAGCCTGGCACTGAGAGGGAACTAGAAGGAATTTCCTGAAGTGACCAATGGACAGTACAATAAGGGAATCCAAAGGGAGGGGATGTTCAAACGGATGTTAAAAACAACATGACATTTACAACCCGCAATTAAAAATTCAATCATGAGGACAAACTGTTATCCTCACAGGCAGAAAGTCCTCTTTGAAAGAACTATTTTGGTATATCGCTTATGACGAACGACATGATTCTGTATCAAAGATGATCATAAAACTGGCTTTTATGAAAAATGGTCTAGCGAATTCAATAACCATTTGGTTTTGCTGTGGTCTGTGGGGGGTTTGTGAGATTTTGGTAATGGACTCTGCATTTTGCCTTGCATGAAGAGGAGAGGACAGCTCTCTGTGTTGGGTACTTCCTGGGGCTAGGGAGACAGAAAGAAGCTCCAGAGAAAGACTGGGAGAGAATCAAAACATTGAAAGTGGTCTTCTAAGTTGTTTGCTGTGGTGAGATCCCCTATGGCTGACTCCTTCAGTTGACCTATGATCTCTGCTCACTAGTGTTATTGTGGGAGGCAATTCTTTTTGAGTTTTGCTCCCGAGTTGGCCCAGGATAAAATTAGAGAATGTTCCCACAGTGCTGGGGCCAGAGGACAAGGGATAGTTGATGTCCAGCACCAGAATCAGTGGATGCTGAACATGGCCTGAGGGGTCATGCAGACAGGACTGGAGAGAGAAGGGGGGTAACCAACAGGACAACAGTGTCCCAGGGACAGTGGGAAGAATCCAGTGGCATGCTGCTCTGGGACCAACCAAAGTCAGCACCTGCTTGCATCCCTGTTTTCTCACTTTGTATGAGAAGCTTTGATTCCCATAACTCAGCAGGCCAGAAGGGAGGGTAAGGGACCCACACAACAAAGACCCGGAGGAAGTTTGTCATTGGGAAAAAATAAATAACGATAGGCTTTCACACCAAGCCCTGTGCTGGAAATCCAACTGTTCACCCTGTATGTGAAGTGCAGGCTCACTAAAAAGAAAAATATATATAAAAGCAATTGAAATCCTCCCAGAAACAAGGCTTCCCCTGCCTGTACCCAGCCCTCGCTTCACCCTACGACTCTCCCGAGCTTGATGCAACTGGCAATAGAAACGAAGACTGTAATTAAAGTGAGCCTAGCTGATGCTGCTGTTCAAATTAAACTTAAAAAAAAAAAAAAAAAAAACCACAACATTTTCAATAAAGATAGACTAAACTCAGCACGCTTTAGTCATTACTGTAGCCCTTTTCTTCCAGGAGGATTAACAAATGTGAAGTATAGGGCCTAGAAATTTTGATCAAGCAAAGTATCTTAAAGGGTTCTATTCTCTCCCTTTTTGATTAAAATTGCACTACTGTGATTCAGTTCTATATGTAATACAGATACGCACAAGCATGCTGTGTCACTTCTACCCAGTGAGGACAATAGGACCCTCTGTAGGATTCAGTCTCTCTTTTAGGATCAGTTGGGGAAAAGCCACACATACAAAATGTGTTTCTGATGACGGCCCCAGATCTAATACATAAAAATAAGTGCTTGTTTCCCATTGCCAGGGTGGTGGTTTTGAATTTGGAAACACAAGAAAAGCATTTTGATTAGCTCAAGGAAGCAGAGCCAGGTTTGGGAATACCACTTATAGGAAGCCAGAGAAGAAAACCAGGCTGACTGGACCAAAACCTGAGGAGGAGGCCTCTCACCACGTGGCTGAACATGAAAGGATGGAGTCCCAGGGCTTGGGAAGACACCCTTGGCTGGGCAGCTGGGCTGGCATCTGCAGCCCTGGACATTTTTGCTCCCAGCGGTGATCACTTCAGGTACAGTCACTAGAAAGGAATGGAAGAAAAGAGGAGGGGGAGCAGGATGAGAGAGCAGAGGGAGGGAAGGTGGGGTGAAGAAAGAGAAGATTGCAAATGCCTTTGATCACACACAAGAGAAACCAACTCGAACCAGCTTAAAGAAAAAGGTGGCAGGCCAGGTAAAGACAGCAGGTGGGCGATCCATGGAAATCCATGCAGATGGGGCCTCAGGAACACTCTGGAACAGAACTAGAAATCTTCCCAAGCCCAGCCATTCTCAGTCTCTTCTTGCTGGCCCACCCCGACCCCGCCCCTCCCACCCTTCATCTACGTTTCCCTCCCCTCTGGTAGCCCAGGATTCTCTGCTTCCAGGCCCATGTGGCTGCACACGAAGACCCCAAGTTCTTAAGACTGTGTACATCTATCCCTCACATCCAGCTGTTTGCAGAAGCCTACTGGCCACTTCTGAACACCAAGTCCATCTTCCTAAGAGTGAATTGGGTGGGCCCACATGCCCACTTCAACCCTATATGGGCAGGAGGGGGGTCCCATTTTGTGAGCCTGGCCCAGAGTCCATTAGACCCTGATGCTTGAGAGAAAATGGAAAAGCTGAGGTAAGGGAACATTTGGGAAAGGAGTAAAAAGGGAAAATGTGAAAGAGGACAAAGGAGGACCCCAGGTGCCTGTTTATCTTCCTTTTCTGAAGAAGTTCGGGACCTCAGTTTAAAAAGACAATTTTCAGAGATAAATGTGGCCTAAAGAGATGTGCACTGAGGTACATGTGGAACCCTCTGGAATCTCCCCTTCCATCTTTGTCTTCTTCAGTAGCTATGAGACAGGAGCAGCCTCTTGGACCCGTCTTATTTCAGGGAGTCCTGTGGGAAAATGAATCATGGGTGAAGATAACTGTACATGCCACAACCTTCCTTCTGGCAGTCTTGCCCCAAAACTCTGCCTCCCTTAATGCTTCTTGGTATCTGTCCTTTACCAAGTAGGCTCTTCACTACAGAGACCTGATAAAGAGACCAAATAAGATCTGATTATGGAATGCACTCTACCATTCCCTTTTATAGAATTTTGAAATTTTGATTTCATTTCAATTGACTCCTGAACAATAATTACTATCGATGGTGTAGACAAGTTTGAGGTGTCCAGGTTCCCATGGTCCTCCTCACACCCAGCAGTTTGTGGTCCAATTTTGTGGTCAAGGCAGTTTGCATGGAATGGCAGTCTTCCAACTCAGAGGATTCCCTACTGATACTTTCAGGTTGGTTCACTTGTTTATTCAGCTGATCATGCACATATACTTACCATACCAGACAATGTGCTAGGCACTAGCAATATGGTCATAAACAAGACAAATACAAGTTTCTAGTCTCATAGAACCTCAAAGACTGGCAAGAAACATAGCTGCTGAAGAAATCCTGCCACATGTGAGAAGAGTTACAAAAAAGTCAAGGGAATGGAAAGAATTTATGAGGGGGAGTCGAAATGTCCTTCTTGACTAAATGAAATTTAAACAGTCTTCAGAGCCTATGTATGAGTTTGCTAGGGCTGCTATAACAAAGAGGAACTGGTGGTTCAAACAATAGAAATGCACTTCCTCAAAATTCTGGAGACTGGAAGCCTGGGCTCAAGATGTCAGAGCAGTTAATTTCTTCTGAGGATCTCTCTTTGGCTAGCAGGTGGTTGTCTTTTCATGGTGTCATCAACTTCCCTCTCTGTGTGTCTATGTTTTAATCTCCTCTTCTTATAAGGACACCAGTCAGATCAGATCGGAGCTGCTTTAGTGACCTCACTCTAACTTAATCACGTCTTTGAAGGCCCTATCTCCAGAGGCACTCACCTCTGAGACACTAAGGATTAGGATTTCAGCATTTGAATTGAGGGGAGGGGGACACAATTAAGTCCATAAAAGCTTGCTAGGGGCTTGTCAGGAGACCAATCTTGGAAAGAATGTTCTAGAAAGAAAAAAAAAATAGCTGGAGAAGAACAGGGTGTCATTGTGAAGGGTCTAGTCAGTCAGGTTAAATATTTTAGACTTTATTTTAAAGGTTACCCTAAGATGGTTGAAGGGCTTTCAGCAGAAGAGTGACAAGACCATCCCTGCTTTCTAGAAAGATCATTTGGGGTCACATTGTGGAAAATGAATTGGAGGGGACAAGAGTGAAAGTGGGGAGGTCAGTGATGCCCAGAAGTCCAGGTGGCAGGGAAGGGTGACTGGGACTGCAACCCTGGGTGCTGGGAGTCGTGGGTAGGTTGGAAAGATGCTTACAACTAGACTCTTCTGCTCTGGGTGGACGTGAGAAGTGGGAGGGTGGAGAGGGAAAGCTCAGGAGCAATTAGGAAGTAAGACAGGAAACAGTGTGGGAGACACTGATTTGGGGAGATGGCAACAGAAATGTAAAATCTGACATGCCTCTGGGCTGTCCAAATGGAAATATCAAAATAGACAGCTGCAGAGAAGGCAGAGACCTGGGTGGAGGGTATAGGGTAGGAAGTTGTTGGAATATGAAGCTGAACTAAAACCATGGGAGTAGGGAGACGGGGAGAGGAGCAGAACCCTGGGAGGCAGGGACATTTAAGGACTAAGAAGAGAAGTCCATAGGAGAAACCAGAAAGGCAAGAAGAGACGAATAGAAAGTGACATCTCAGGAGCTGACAGACTGCAGTGTTCCCAGAAAGGAGGGCTTGATGGGCACATGGTCGCACATGTAAGGATGGAGAGAGTGCTGGATGGATCCACATTGTGGACCTGTGTGAAAGGTCCGGAAGCCAGATTTTCCTGGAAGGAACAAGTGCCGCCATATTTGTCTGGGAACAGGAGGAGAGAAGGTGAAGCTGAAGAGGTTAGGAATTCCAAAGGAATTTTTACCACAGAAAAGATGTGAACACAGAGATGTTGAGAAAGAGCCAATAGAGAAAGAGCGATAGACACCGAAGAGATAAGAGGGAACTTTGGCTTCAGGAAAGAGATGGGACAACTCCAATTTAAACAGTGCAATCAGAGCCTATAATTAAAGCAATGGGGCACCCAACTAAGGGGTTTGTGTGGAGGGAATATTTGAAGCTGCTGATCATGAATGTAGGTTGGATGGGTGAATGAACAAAGGAACATACAAGTGAATGAATGCCCACACGCTGAGCAATAGGCATTCAACTTGGACCTATTATTTTTTTATATAAGATTTGTCCCAAGATGACCATCCTGTGCCCTGTAGCTGTTAGATATCTGGAGTAGCTGCACGAACCACCTATTACCACATGGAAGTAGGCCGTGGAGCTACCCACAGGCAAGCCAACGTTTTTCTCCAGAACATTTTGAATTAAGTCTAAAAACTGGAGGAGTGTGATTAAGGCCCCTGAAGCTGCTCACCACAGAGCATGCAGAACTGTAGTCTGGGACTGGGTCATTTGAAGGGGTAAAACTATGAGCAAAACAACTGGCAGTACTGCCTTGGAGCTGAGCTCCTCTGTCCTCCCTCCTTTCTCGGCGCTCTCCTCCTCCCTCCCTGCCTCTGGTCCTCCCCAGCACCAGTGCAGGTACATGGTACACGTGTCTCTGTGGGCTCTGGAGTCCAGATTAAAGCCCACTAGAATAACTGGGCCATTGAATTTCAAATTAAACCACCCCCACAGGCCCTTCTCATTCCAGTTAGTGGGTTCATTAGGGCTCAGATAATGGAACAGCTCTTCCCACTAATGGGCCATGAGCAAGTGAAGGAGGGAAAGTGACCCTTCTATTACTTCACTAAGGAGAAACGGGGAGGAAAAGGTCACTGACTAAAGCCCCAAAGTTTTTAGTGTTTTGGAAGAACTTTCTCCAAACTATGGGAGATCTGGAGCATGAAGAATGGATTCACCAGGTATACTTAGAAGCAGAAGAGATACTCATTTGTGCATCTCAGTGATGGACATCCAGAGTTTTGGAATTTATCATCCTGCAAGGTTCCAGTGCTAATTCCGTCCATAGGCCAGAGCATGTGAGATCTTTGGACCCAGAAGAAGCTTGCGGAAGCTGTGGGGGCTGCTTGCCAGGAAAAGTAAAGTCTGCTGGAGCAGCCTGGTTTGTGTTGACTCAGACCACATGGACCACAGGCTCTGAACCAGGTTCCCCCCCGCAGGGGTGTGAAGAACCTTGACAACTGGAAATAGGTATTGAGCTGTATGTGCTGTGCCTGACCCACATGTCTGCAGCTGCTAGAAAATGAGAAAGTTCTGACTCAAAGCACTTTCTAAGTTCAGACTGTTGGGCCTCCCCCAGGGGCCACGCCAAAAGCCATAGAGGAAAGAGAGTGCCACCTGTCCTATTATGATTATGTTGAGTTGCTTAGAAATTAGATCACTCGCAGAAAGTGAGATCTAATAAAGAAGAGGAATTAGATCTGGGAGTTCTAGAAACAAGCAGAAAGCTAAGAGCAGCCCTAACTGTATAGGCTGGCAAGTCTTTTCCGGAAGGACCATAGCAGAATGGTTACTGCCACCTATTAGAAGTGTTGTCAAGGTCCGTCCGCAGATAAGATGAATGGTTTCTAACTGGTCCTGTTAAAATCTCTCATGCTAAATTGCATGCAAACAGGAAGGGACTTGGTCCTGGAACTTCCTAACTCACTCGCTGCAGATCATTTCCCCCACAGGCAAAGCAATCTGAGACTGCTCACCCAACTCCATTCTGGTCCCCAACCAGAGTTTGTTGTTGCAGTTGTCAATCTTAGATAGCAGCACCTCCTTGGGACCAGCTGAAGACTGGGAACAATGCGGTGACTCATCAAATTCCCCTCTCTCCCAGCTGCCGACCACCACAAAACCTGCTAAGGGTTCACCAGCCATCCATTTGAGTGACCCAAAAGGGATGTGCAGGGTTTCAAGTGGATCAGAAAACTCACAACCCGCGTACCTGGCCTAGTTACGTCACATGATGGCGGACCAGAAGGAAGCCATCACCGTGGCAATCAAATGAAGCACAACTAGGGTTCAGGGGGACCCTGTGACTCAGAAACCTCCCTTACAGTGCCACCTCCAGAAGACCCTCTCCAAAATCAACCAGGTATGGAAAAGGATCAGGTGGTCACTAAGGAGACTCTATCATGCCCTCCTTCCTCCTATTCTGAGTCCCCACCAGCTACCCACTCCCCACTTTCTGTGCCCCATCTGTCTTACTCTCCCCTCTCCTCCTCTCCTGAGCACTAAGAATATCGAGGCTCTACCACTCATCTCAGAGGGAAGTTCCTGATTAATAAATCATATTTAAGACAATACAACCACAAAAGTGACTTCATCCCATGCCCAGGAAAGCCCAGTGAGTTCGGCACTGCTATGAGTCCCACTTCACAGATGAGGAAACTGAGGACCAGAGAGGTTCACTGCTTGCCCAAGATCACTGACAGTGCGGGGCAGACCTAGGAATTAACCCCAGGCCATCTGGCCATTCTTTGTCTTCATTGCAACCCCCAGGAGCCCTTGAGAGCAAAATTTAAATACTTGGGTGGGTAATGCTTAACATCAAACCCTAATCACTCAGGATGATTTGGCACAGGGCACCTACATAAAAGCACATTTGGGAACCCTCTCAAAGTACCAAGCCCTGTGAAGTAGTTACTTTTACAATTTTGGCAAGAAGTTACCTAGTCTTTGCTGCACAGGGACATTACACAGGGGGGGAATTTTTAGGTTGCCTGGTAGAAAATACACAGATAGGCCCATTCCTCACCTAGGCCAGCAGGAACCAGCTGTCCTCTGTGTCAGCTGCCATTCCAACTGCCTGCAGGTATCTGGGGATATTCAGAACTCTTAGCTAAGCCAGGCTGCTCAGTTGATTTTACCAGGGTACCTGGCTGTGAACTTCTTCCTTCTCCTGGTGGGCACACCATCTTGGGCCACAGACATGGCAAAGAGCCCCTCCTGGTCTTCAGGGCCTCAGGTGACTCACTCTCTCACATGTTCACAACTTCATAGTCACCTGGTTCCACTGCACTCAGCGAATCTGCATGGGCACCTGAGACTACAGGTGTAGAAGACGATAAGAAATCTCCTGACCCTCCTATTTGGAATTCAGAATCGCTTCCAGCGACAGAGAGTGGCCTTGCTGCGAGTAGAACCTGGGATATGACACTAGAAGCTGAGTTCTGGTCCTGGGCAGCCTCCCGACAAGCTGTTTGACCTTGAGCCTGTGTCCCAGAGTGAGCGGAATTCCTTTGAATCAGTGGGTTCAAACTGTGCTCTGAGGAGCTCAAGGATTCCATGACAGACCCATGTGTCTGGGTGTGGCACAGTTGTCCTGGTTTCACTGATGCCCAGAACCCACATGGACCATGACCACAGCCAACACTGCCAGAGGCCTGTGATTCAGCGCCCGTGAGACCAGCAGAAACAACAGAGGAAGGAGGCAGATTCTACCAAGCAACTCCACTTTTCTCTCTGTTACACATGGAGTTTCAAGAAGAGTCTGCAGCTCTGAAAGGCTGGACCATGATTGGACTGGATGCTGTCTGGATCCTTCTGGCTAGAAGGTGTTCTGCCAGCAGGAGGCTCCGGCTACACTCATCCTGTCCCCTCTTGACTGCCATGGAGTCAGGGAGCCTCTGCTGGCCACCTCTACTTGTTGGCTGAAGATAGACATTTGATTTCATAGTACTGAGACGATTCCAGGTGTCCAAAAAGCATCATGCTAAAATTAGAAGTGACTTCAGCAGCATCCGATTCAGATGGCATGCCCTGCCCAAAGTCACACAGTCGAGGAGGCTCACACCATGAGTCTGTGGCTCAGAACAGCAGCTCGCTTGCTCAGACACCTTCATGAGCCACCCTCCCCTGAGCTGGAGGACAAATGGACAGGGAGATCCCTATTACCTCCTTGCCCCCTCCACCAGCAGCAGTCCCGGAGGGGTCCTGGCCTCTGCAGGGGGAGATACGGCCGGAAGCTCCTGAAGCCTGTGTTGGCAAGTCTCGGGCTGTGCTCTGTGTCTCTTTATGAGGCAGCTTCAAGTACCGTACTGTCTGCAGATGTCACTCTGAAAGCTGATTTGAAAAAGCAAATTCAATGAAAACAGTATCCAAGTGAGACTGCGAGGGAGTTTAACAGGCTGAATGTAATTACACCGTTGGAATGTGGCCAAGACATTGGTGCTCCCAGGGAGTCCACTTGGTCTCAGTAGCAGTAGCACAGTGGTGTAAAGGCAGCCCAGCTTCCCCCAGGGAGGGCTTTAGAAAGCGACCTGCAATCGTGGGTGTGACACCTGGTCCTTCCTGCCTTCTACTCCCTCTAGGTGCACTGGGTTTGCCTGAGCTCTCTCTCCCGGGGCACCTGGTAAGGTGGTGTCCATCATCCGTTCCACAGTGGAGCCTGGGTCCAGCTCGGAGCCCAGCACAGAGATAGATGCTCACCTTCTGAAGCCCCAGAGCAGGATGAGAGAGGCACAGAAAACACCCCTTGGGAAGGACTTTCAGGATCGTTTTTGTCCTGGGTCCTCCATGCACTTGAACAGCAGTTTGGGGGACCATGGCAACAGCTGAGGGTCTCCATTATGACTGAGCCCTCCCTGGCATGGGAGAAGAACACAGGCATCATCAGACCCCGTGAGAAGCGAGGTTTCAAAATCACACGCCCATCCCTCCACTCTCTGCTTTAATTTACAACCGAGCCTGACTGGGCTTACCTGCCGGATGTGTTTCAAAATCTGTCGGCCTCCTCCATGTGGGGGACTCGGGCTCCAACGTGGAGCCTGCCCCAGGGTCACATATGGAGGTGGGGAAGGACCGACACAACCCACTGAAATGCATGTCAGACTGAAATCACGGAAGGAGGTCTGCCTGGTGCCTGCGGTGCCCAGAGGAGGGAGTGACTTCCTCGGCCTGGGGGGATCTGGGAGGATTCACAGAAGAGGTGACATTGGAGCCGGGAGTAGTGAGCAGATCATTAAGAATTGGCAGACAACTTTCCCAGCTGGGCTGAGAACATTTCTCAGCTCCCCGAGGGCAGAGGAGCTGTCTGCAGTCGGGGCCTGGCTCTGCGGGAACCCAGGTCGTGCCAGGCCACATCCTGGCAGCTCGCTGATGGAGGGGATTTCAGGGCTCAGACTCAGCTGTGCTCCTCCCTCCACTCTGTGCCCCGGATTCAGCTCTGATTCATTCATCGTTCCCTTCTCCCAATGCCTGCTTCAGACCTCAATTCCCGTCTTCACTGCGGCGACCTCCGCCCTCCGCTCAGTGCACATTTTTAAACATAGACGCGAGCAGAGAAAATGATTGAATGGACCTCTGTCACCTAAATTCCACGATTTTTCACTCCTAGCTAGTCTCGCTTCATCCATACGCTCTTCCATTTTCCTGCGCCCTCGCTCCCACATATCCTATCATTTCTTCCATGAAATGTTTCCAAATATATCTCCAAAAGACCCGTTTACTTAACACAGGTCCATGGTACTGTTATGCTGCCTTTTAAAGATGATCTCAATTTCTGAATATTATCAAATGTCCACTCAGCGATCCCGTGGATTTGCTGATCACACCAATGAGGCATCATTTCCCTTGAACTTCCTATAAGTGGATATGTAGAGTTAGATTAATCCCATTCAGGTATGGGTATTTGGGGCAGGAAACTTCAAAAAGGGCGACATCCCTTTACCTGGAGGTACATGGCAGCTGGCCGGCTCTTTGTGTGATGTTAGCAAGCATCCTTGCCCAGATCCCTATTCATTCTTCAGAGGTCGCCCAATGGTGATGACCTTACCCAGTAGTCTTTTCCTCATTTGTTAGCTGGAATGCTTCCAAAATACGAAACCTGGAATTGGAAAAGCAGAATGAGTACTCAATTTTTTCTTTTTTGTACTAATTTCCCAAAGCATGGCTTATTTCCCTAATACTCCCCAAAATTGGCCAATGTGGGTATTATGATATTATTTTTAGCACTGTTTTTGAGGCTTGGATTTCGGCTTATCTACTGCATCTTTGTCCCTTGTCATTACTATGCTAATTGATGTTGATTTGCTTTGGTACTAGAGATTGAACCCAGGGACACTTTATCACCCAGCTACATCCTCCACCCTTCTAATTTTTTTAAGACAGGGTCTTGCTAAATTGCTGAGACTGGCCTTGAACTTGCGATCCTCCTGCCTCAGCCTCCTGTGTGAGCCTCCTGGGATTACAGGCCTATGCCAGCAGGCCTTAAGTGACGTTTGAACTGCCTTGTCCTGAACCAGTAGGAACTATTTGGCTCCTGTGCCCACTTTGATAGTTTCCTGGCTTTCTGGTGTGATAAGATGTTTCTGACTCCTCTTGTCCATTCATCTCACTCTTGTTTATTTCAATAGCAAGTCCCTTGACCCCAGCCTCCAATCTGTTTGCGTCTTCAGTGTAGCTAGATTAATCTCTCTTTCAATTAGTTTTAGCTCTGTTTCTCTTCTCAGGAGGCAGTGTGAGGCAGGGTAACATCTTCAGAACTGGGAGAGCTGTTTGAAAACGCAGGTTCAGTTACAAGCTGTGAAGCCATAGACTGGTTATATCACTTTTCTGAACCTCAGTTACCATGTTTGTGGAAGTCAGAAGAACACTATTTTGCCTCACAGAATAGATGAAATAAATGCAAAATACTTAGCTCAGAATTTTGCAAATAGTAAGAGAGTATCAGAACACACTCCTTTTCTTCTCACTCCTTCTGAGAAATATCTGTGGCTCCTAACACCCATTCCATTGTCCAAACTTTCAGGCCCCCTTGAGTTTGGCCCACTTAATCCACTTAATCTTGTTTCTAGACTGTTCTCCCATTTACCTGTCACCTGCATCCATTCAGCCTGCTGTCACAAGAATTGCTAACTCCCTCACTGGCCTTTACCTACAGTGACCCCTGTATTTACTTATTTATTTTTGGTAATGGAATTAAGGCCAAGTCTTCACGCATGCTAAGCACGTGCCCTACCTCTGAACTATACCTTCAGTTACTCCCGTTTAAAAATGTTACTCATTTCTTCTGTTTATCATGTTCATTCCATCTATTTGTCAAGACCTATTTCAAATCCCCCTGTTTCCCCTCATTTTCTTCCTATCCCATAAAAGCCTGCCTGGGGCAACCACATTCTGTTGGAACCATTTCCACCAAGACCCACTAACCTGGGCAGAAAAATACTCAGGGATTGCTCTTTCTGAATCTGCACTTGTCAGCTCCTAGATCTCTGGGGGGACCCATCTGTGGGTGTGACTTGGTAAAGCCAGCTTCAGGGTATGTTTGCGTGTGCATATGGATGTGTGCATGCATGAGCACGTGTCTCTCTGTGTGTACGTGCATGTGTTTACCCACACATGTAGGTGTGCATATAGGTGTGCATGTATGTGTGTCTATGTGCGCATATACTTGTGTGTGCATATAGGTGTGTCTGAGCATATACATGCATGTGTGCCCACGTGCAGGCATGCATGTTTGTGCGTACACACAGGCATGTGTGTGCATGCATATATAAACATGTGGGTGTGCATGTGTATAAGCAAATCTAGTGTGCATATGTGTATGTGCATATGTGCACGTGACCAGTACCCTTCAGGAAGTCAGTCTCCTGGCCTGTCCTCCCTGACTCAGACAGAATCACTGCAGTCCCACTTGCCCTGAGACTTCAGGCAAGATGTGGGAGGACAACTGGATTCTGATCTTTACAGAGATTCAGTGATGGTCTCCTTGGGAGTTTCAGTTTTCTAAACCGGATGTGAACCTCCATCTGGATCAAGAAGAGTCACAAATGACTGGAGAAAGTTTCCCGTCCTGATATGGCGACCAGATCTGAAGCCAAAGATCAACTCAGCACAGAACTTGGCCATGAAAGAATCTTTCCACAGAGCAACAATGAGGAAGGACACTCAGCAGGGATGACCTCTGGTCCCCGAGGCAGGACAGCCCTGCTCAGCAACTGGGTCACCTTTCCTGAGGAGCCACAATACCCACAGAGGTGACCATGACACATGTTGTCCACCCACCACTCTCCCTGGGTACCCAGGGTCTGTCTCAGGGTCAAGTCCACAGGCAGGTCTCAAAAACATCTGTGCAGAAGGAAAGTTGCTGTTTCCAGCAAAGCCCCCTGCAGCCTTTTCTGCCTTCTTGTCGAGTGACAAAATTGAGCTTCAGGCTAGATGAGCCTTTGTTTTGGGGGGGAAAAATTTTTTTTTTAAATAACGTCAACCCTTTCTGGGTTTTCTTGGGTTTTTTGGGTTTAAAATGCATGCCAACCCCTTACAAAAAAGGGCATCACCCAGTTAATAGGGGTTTAGGTGAAATAGAGTTGAATGCTCACTGTAATAAAGAGTAGCTACTGCCCAGTACGGTGGCACATGCCTGTAATCCCAGGGGCTGAGGAGGCTGAGGCAGGAGGATTGTAAGGTCAAAGCCAGCCTCAGCAACTTAGGGAGTCTCTTAAGCAATTTAGCAAGACCCAGTCTCAAAATAAAATATAAAAGGGCTGTGGAGGTAGATCAATGGTTAAGCACCCCTGGGTTCAATCCCTGGTAAAAAAAAAAAAAAAAAAAAAAAGCAATTCAATCAAATGAAACAAACAAAAACCTTGAAATTTCCCCTGTAGGATTAAAGGGATTAGATGAGGGCTGGAATAGTGGCACCACGGGAAGGCCAGGGGGCGTTCCCAGGGGCAGAGAAGCTAGCAGGGCTCCTTAGGACAGGGAGGGCTACATTTTAAATTGTTGCCCATTCTCCAGCGTCCCAAGCCATCAAAGAGGTCCTGGGCAGATGCAGGCACCTCAGGAGATGGAGGAAGTGGGCCACTCACAGAGCTTTGGCTGCTGAGGAACTGAGGCGGGAGGGCAAAGAGCAGTCTGCACCCAGAAGCATCTGAAAATCAGGCTGCAAGTGCACCCCAGCAGCACTGAGACCACCCCAATTATTCTAGAGAACAACCCCTGGACTAGGTGGAGACTGTGTGCTTTTCCTCCAGTGGAAAGCAGATGGAGCTCAGGTTGCTTTAGAGGTTAGTAAGGGAACGGCGTCACCCTTCCCCCCAAATGAGTGGAGCCCTTGGGGACATCCGGGGCAGACAATTGCCTTGCAGGCGTTCACTGATTAAAGGAAGTGGCCACTGGAGTCGAGTGGAACCTCTCATGCGTGCTCAGGCTGATCTTAAATATTGGGTCAACCACTTCCAGGGGATCGTGGGGGCCGGGAGAGGAAGGAGGCTCCTAGCAACGGCCGCACCACGTGCCTTCCTTCGCTAATAACGGCTTAATAACAGAGCACAAAGCCCCAGGTCACATTCTAACAGTGACTCCAAAATGCCAGCCCCTGCCTCCTCCACCAACTCGTCACAGGAACAAAGCAGCTAGGGACAAGAAAGCGCCAGCCCTGCTGCTGCCAACCCCGCTGCTTGCGGAGATTCTGCCCCCAGAGTGGCCCTGAGGCTCCGTTGTCCTACAGTGCTAGGGGGCGTGGTCCTCACCTCCTAACCCGGCCTCCCTGGAGCAGGCCTGGGTTCTGCTGCACGTGACGTGAGAGTCATTTTTCAGCCCCAACCTTATCAGGGCGGAGCTTTTGTACTTCCTGGTGGAGCAAGTCACACTGGGGCAGCTCTCCTCCCTCGGCTCCCCCTACACAGGCTTCTCAACCAGGCCACAGAAAAGAGGCAGGGTCGCCTGGGCCAGGCCTCCTGGGGGGCTCTGACAACAGAATTCTGAGAGCTCCTCTGCCTGCGGAGAGCGTGCAAATCCAAGCTCGGAATGGTTGGTGGAGGTCACACTCACTGGAATCCCAGGAAACTCTTTATAGTCAGTTTGCTTTTTTATTTCAATGATTTTAAAAGAGCCACAGGCCAGGATCCTCTCCGGCTTTCTCAGGAAGGCTGCCCTTGTCCACAGCAATGGATCTCACCTCGGTGTCACATCCGCTCCCTGCTTCCACTCTAGGCAGGCTGGGAGAATCTCAGAGACAATTACCTGCCATCTCACCTGATCAGGGCAGGAAAAACACAGACTTGTGGAAACAGGGCAAAGATTAGGGTCAGGCCCTTGAGGTGTCTTGGGTGCAGATTTGAGGGGCACTCATTCTCAGAACAGATAGAGAATGGTTCCTTAGGTTTGTATCCAGCATATGGTTCACCTCCACCCAGACCTGGTCGGGATAATCCTTCCTTATGTTGGATAATGTGTTGGTTTGAACTTTCCTAACCTGCATGCTATATTCTTCTGCTTCAAATCAAGTAAAACCTATAGCTCTTGTTGAAAGACAGAGACAGACTGAGGACAGAGATGGAGGCACAGAGACCCACAGCCCCTACTAGATGTCCTTTCTATTATACGCAGGTAGTTTTCTGCAGCAGAGAACAGCCATCAGATGACACGGGTGGGCCCTTCCTCCTCCAATAATATTTAAAATCCTATTTTATGTGTTGGTACAGAGATGGATGTGTTATCTCTGACAACATTTCCTTCAATCTAAAAGTTGGGATATTTTCCCTTCTGATTTAAAAGAAATGAACATCAAAACATTTCCAGGAGCTCTTCCACACATTGTGCCTTTCGGGTCCTTTATCCCGGCAGACAGCTGCTGGCCTCAGTGAGCTGACAGTCTGGCTTAGAGTTGATGTCATGATCTCATGAGAGCATCCTTGGGAGCTTTCAGAAGCTCTATGGCCCAAGTGTCACTCCAACATTGAGCAGAGAACCTCGGGGGACAGGACACAGACATCAGTCATTTTTTAAAGCTGCCGAGTTGACTCAAATGTGTGGTCAGAGTTGAGAATCCATGGTTTTCAGAGGAATCCACTGCTCCAGAGGAATTATCCAAGGAGCTTCCTGAAACAGACTTGGGAGAAAACGTGAGTACAATCCCAAAGAATATAAACGCCAGTCGAATCAAGATGTACTTCTGCATTGTGTTTAAAAGGATTACATTTGGGAAATAGTTTTAAAAAAAAAAACTAAATTAAAAGGCTTGGGAAGGAGGGAGCTGTGTATTCAATATTTTCAAAGCCTTCAGTGATTCTAGGGTCCATGTGTAGAAAGCCATGGTCAGTTCCTGGCAGGGCCTGAGCGTGGGGCCTGTCTGTCTCTGGGGCTATCCGTTGCCAGCCCTCTTTCTTGGAACTTCTGTCAGGGCTGCCCCCAGGGCTGCTGAAGTTTGAAGACGGCAGAGTAGTGGGAAGAGATGAGACAGAGGAAGTGATTATGGCATCAATATCTTTGGAGATCCTAAAAACAGGCAAGCTTGAAAGGGACATGGTTTTCTGTGTTTCTGTCCCAATTTCGGACTGGGAATGAAGGATATGGCATCTGTAGCCGGTGCTCTGCAAGTGGCAATGTGACACAGGACGCGGAAGCAACAGGAAGGGCTGCATTCAAGAGAACAAAAGGCCTCAGGAGAGAATGGGGTGGGAGGACTGGACAGGGTGAGGGGAAGGGGGTTCCACCCACACAAGGCTCTGGGCCAAGAGGGGCCACAAGTCCTACTGGCCAGGCTGGCTAAGTCACCTCCACCCAAGTGGGAACTTCTGGGGACCCAGGTTCTGGGGAAGGGTCCAAGAGGGGAGGATGGAGACTCTGACTGACAGAAAGACACCAGGTGGGACTGGTGTGGGGAGACAATCAGAACCAACAGGCAAGAAGAGGTGACTAAAGGCAAATGTGTTTCATTGGAACCCACAGGGGAGCCGACAGTGGGGTCTTGGTTTACGCCAGGAGGAGCTGGGAGGAGGCCTGGTTCAAAAACACTCTCGGGATGAACTTGGGCGCATTTCACCTCTCTGTGCCAGGATTCTCAGCCGTCACCAGGATCACCGTGAGCATTAAATGATTATTCTGAATTCTAAGTTAAATGTAACCTACTGGAATAATAATGTCGCCACCAGAACATGGGTCCCTGGAGAGCAGGGGTGTTGGCGCTCTCTTTTTAACTTATGCCAAAGGATATATAAATAAAGTGTGCCATCTTGGCCATTTCTAAGTGAAGCGTTCAGGGGCACGAAGGACATTCACACTGTTGTACAACCTTCGCCATCTCCAGAACTCCTTCATCTTGTAAAACTAAAATGTTGTCCCCATTAAACAATGACTCCCCGTGTCCTCCCTCCCCAACCCCTGGCTGCCACCACTCTGTGGATCTGACTACTCTAGTGGTCTGGTGATATTTGTATTTTTGTGACTTGCTTGTTTACTGAGCTTAGTGTCTCCAAGCTCCCCTTTGTATTGTAGCAAGCTTTGGAACGTCCTTCCTTTTTAAGGCTGAGTAACACTCTCCATGTTTATCCACAGGCCTTTGTCTCTTTTGCCCACTGCTGGATCACAGCACCTAGGGTCATGCCAGCACACAGAAGGTGTTCAAGGACATGCTGTAAGAATGATTTCAATAAAATTATCCATCTGAAGTGCTTCTTCCAGGCACATAGGAAGCCTTCTGGAAATATTGGCCATTGCCGCAACAGCTGTGCTCATTCTTAGTTTCTCCACAATGATGTGATTCTCACACAGAGAGCAGGTCCTAGTATTGGTAGGAAGTGGGTGCATTTCCTCATGGTCACCCTCACGTGCACACAGAGCTGGGCAGAAGTCACCAGTCAGAATTCTGGAGCTTTTGATCTGGTACCTGGAAGACCTGCAGCTTCTGCCTTAGGAGCTTCTTCCTGGAGCTGGGCAGGGCCTCTCATCCTGGTGACTTTTTTCTGGAGACCTTCTATGGGGGAGGTTGTCCCTCACCCTTGTCCTGCTTGGAGACCCCTGCTTTCCTGAGATCAGTCCCCTTCCAAAAGGCTAAGTGGGAGGAAGGGTGGGCACCCAGCAGTGACCCTTGTGCCCCTCTTCCTGAGCCTGCAGAAAGCCTGAGGTCACATGAGTCATTTGTCACTACAAGGATTGAGAAGCCACTTCTAATTCCTATCCAAACGAGCTCCAGATTAAGAGTCCTAGAGATGGTCAGGAAGCCTGTCTTTCTTGTCACACATTCCTGGCACAGAGCCAGGCCCCAAGATGGCACCGACACTGGCAGGCCTCTGGTCCAACATTGAGAGGCACTGCAGGCCAGGGAGAGCCTGTGGAGAAGGCCAGCCACAAAAGAGCGTGGAAAGGAGGTGGTTATTTTTTCATGGAAAACTCTGGAACCTTTCACCCTCCGCTGGAGCCCTGTGGCCCTGTTTTGATGGGGGTTGCTCTATCTTCTGCTGTCAGATTGGAACAGCTCAGCACCGCGGCCTTTTGACACCAAGTAATAATTGTCAGAGGAGGTTTGGGGCTTCACCCACTGAGGAAACACAGTGTGCCCCTTCAGAGGAAATAGGTCCTGCCCATTAGCAGGTCAGGGAACCTTCCCAGGCTGGCATTTGCGTTGCTGCTGCCTCATCAAGAAATCTGGTGCTGGTGATACCCCCTCTGCAGTCACCTTGATGGGGGGTGATATGTCCAGCCCTCCTGCAGAGTGGTGTCTGGCAGATGGTGTTGAGCAATAAAATCCTACTAATAAAAGGCAATTCACAGTGACCCTTGTCTAAATACGAAAGAAACAACCACAGAAATTTGGAGATTAGAGCAAATCACAAAGGTGAAATAAATCATCTACAGTTTCATCCCTGACAGCTGCTCCCCTCGTGGTGGGGAATCCTCTGATCTTTGTCAGCCTGTGTGCATGCGTGTGCGAATACATGTCAGTACATGCACATGCATGCAGTGATGTTTTATGAGAAAACATTTGGGTTTAGAACAGAAGTCAGTCACCAGCATAAGAAAAGGTGCTAAGAGGTCCTGGGTATTTTAATAGTTTAACGTTTTTAAATGTTATTTTATTTTAGAGAGTTCTCATCATTTTAGCAGCATATTCTGAACTATGATCCACAAAACAAAGTTCAGTAAAAACTGGGAGATGCGGTTGACTGTATAGGGGTGCACAGTGGAAGTCCAGCAGCAAGGACCCAGTGAACAGTGTCTACCCAGCATCAGTGATCAGGGACTGGCTTTTCACACTAACATGAACGGGTGCTGATCCCATAGGACAGGGAAGCACATTTCCCGAGGCCAGTGGAGGGCTCTTCTCTGTTCTCCAGGCCTGAGGAGAGGACAAACCAATGTCACAGGGGGAACTTTGAGAACAAGAAGGAGAGGGAAACGGTCCACTGTCACCCAATAAGGGAAGAAATGGGAAGGGGGCAGTGATAGGCAGTGGGAAGAGGCTTTTTAAAATGTATATATGTATATGTATAAAATATATTTATGTATATGTATACATATATATACACACACACCTTTGTTCTTTTTATAAAATTAGGATTGCGCTCTACTGATTCTTTTTGTAACTTGCTTTTCTCCCCTAATAGATCACGAAGACTTGTTCAGAGCACTAAATAGCCTTCCTTTTTAAAAACAGCTCTGTGGAGGTATAATTGATGTTTAGCCCATGCTGGTGTTGGGTGAGCAGAATCTGATGAGGTTGGACACATGCAGGCTCCTGTGACATCGGCATCACATCTGTGGTGACAGATGACTCCATCACCCCCAAAGTTTCCTTGCACCCTGTGTGTGTTCCTTTTTTTTTTTTAGTTGTTTTTATTTTTTGTCCTGAAAAACACTCAATGTGAGATCTACCCTCTGAACATAACTAAGTGCACATTGCTACCGAATCGTCCACCACATGCACATTGCTGCACAGCAGATTTCTAGAAAGTTTTCATTCTGCGTAACTGAAACTTTACACCAATTGAGCAATCACTCATTCTCCTCCCCTCAGCCCCTGGCAATCACCGTTCTATTCTCTGTTCCTATGCATTTACTTAGACACTTTATGTAAGTGGAATAGTGCAGTATTTGTCCTGTGACTAGCTGATTTCACTTAGCATCATGTCCTTCAGGTTTATCCAAGTCATCAAAGATAGTTGGATTTCCTTCCTTTTTAAGATTGAATAAAGTTCCATTGTATGTAAATACTGCATTTTCTTTATCCTTTCATCTTTTGATGGACATTTGGATTGATTCCATATTTTGACTATTATAAATAATGCTGTAGTAACCCTATGTTCAACCTATGTTGCAGATATATCTTCAAGATAGTGATTTTATTTTCTTTGGATACATACACAGGAGCAGAATTGCTAGGTCATATGGCAGTTTTATTTTTAATTTTTTGAGTAATCTCCAAACTGTTTTCCATAGTGGCTGCACCATTTTACAATTCCACCGAGAGTGTACATACAGGTTTCCAATTTATCTATGTCCTCACCCACATTTGGTACAGTGTTTGTGAAAAACATATCACACATTCTCACATAGTAATGGAAGTCCTAAGCAAAGAAATTGGTAAATAAAAAGGAATAAAGGTATTCAAATTATAATGAAAGGATTAGAATTATATTTGTTTGCAGATACAATTAATCTAGAAAACCATAAAAACGCCACTAAAACCCTGCTAGGATGAATTTTAAAATTTAATTAAGTTTCAGAATATAAGGCCAACATACAAAAATAAGTTACATTTCTATAAACCAATTATGAACTGTCCAAAAATGAAATTATGAAAACAATCCCATTTGTAATAGCATCAAAAAGAATAAAATATGTAAGACTGAATATTGCTAAAATGTTCACAATACTGAAAGCAATCTACAGATGCAATGCAATCCCCATAAAAACCCCAATGGCACTGTTTACAGAAACAGAAAAAAAAATCATAAAATTCATATGAAGCCCCCAAATACCCAGAATAGCCAAAGCAATCTTGAGAAAGAACAACAAAGATGAGGCACCACACTTCTGGATTTCAAAATATACTACAAACCTACCGTAATCAAAACAGCATGATACCAGCATAAAAACCAGACACAAAAACCAATGGAATAGAATAAAAAGCCCTGAAATGAATCCATATTTGTTGATCAACTGATCTTTGACAGGATGCTAGGAAAACATAAGGGAGAAAGGACAGTCTCTTTAACAACGGGTCTTGAGAAAACTAGGTATCACATGCAAAGGAACTAAACTGGACTCATCATGGTATCAATCAACATTGGATTGATGATTTAAATGTAAAACCTGAAACTATAAAACTCCTAAAAGAAAATCTAGGGGAAAAAGCCTCTTGACTTTTGTCTTGACAATTAAATGTGATAATTTTAAGTATGGACGACTGTTATATTTGAATCTAAAAATGTCCCCCAAAGAGCTCATGTGTTAGGCAACGTAGCAGTTTCCAGAGACTAAAAGGTAGGATTTTGAGATTTATAATCTTGTTAGTGCACTAATTTGACACCTTCATAGTTTGCACTAGTGGGTGGTAGCTGTGGGCAGATGGGGTACAGCTGGAGGAAGTAGGTCAGAGGGGGCGTGGTCTTGGACTATATCTTCTCCTGACCCCCTTTTTCTTGCTCTTTCCTTTATGGCTGCCAGGAGCCGAGCAGATTTCCTCACCACACCCTTCTGCCGTTATGTCTTGCCTTGCCCCAGGCCCAGAGCAATGGAGGTTCCTTGGCCAGCCACGGAACCTCTGAAACTGTGAGCCAAAATAAACTTATACGTCTCTAAATTGTTCTTGTCAGGTATTTTGGTCACAGTAATAAAAAGTTGACTAACATAGACAACAAAAGCAAAAAAAGTAGACAAGTGGGACTGTATCAAACAGAAACAGAAAAAAACAATCATAAAATCCATATGAAGCCCCCAAATACCCAGAATAGCCAAAGCAATCTTGAGAAAGAACATCAAAGATGTGTTCTTTTGCACAGCAAAGAAAACAACAATGAAAATGAACCTATGGAATGAGAGAACATATTTGCAAACCACTTACCTGAAAAAGAGTTAATATTCAAAATATACAAGAAACTCCTTCAACTCAATAGAAAAATAAATGAATAGCCTAATTTTAAGATGGGCATATTAGTCAGGGGTTCTCTCAAGGAACAGAATCAACAGGAGGTATGATTATAAAAAGGAGATTTATTAGATTGGCTTATAGGACCAGAGGCTGAATAGTCCACAATGAGAGAGGGAGGAAGCAGTAGCTGCGCAGTCCGAGAGACTGAAGCCTCAGAACAACAGGGATCAACGTGCTACCCCAGTCTGAGACTAAAGGCTTCTAAAAACTCCCTGAAGAATCACTGGCAGACTCTGCTTTGGAAGAGTGAAGGAGCGAGAGTCTGACGTCCTCAGGCAATCGCAGCAGCAGTCAAGAACTCATTCAAGAAGAATTGATTGAGAGGCTGAGTCAGGAGGATCACGAGTTCAAAGCCAGCCTCAGCAAAAGCGAGGTGCTAAGCAACTCGATAAGACCCTGTCTCTAAATAAAATACAAAAAAGAAGAATAATCAAACTTGCATCTACTGCTTACTTGTTCTTCCAACTTTTATTCCATTTAAGCTACCAATCTATTGGATGGTGCTATTCATGCTTAGGGAGGGTTTCCATGCTTAGGGAGGGTTTGCTATCCCACATTCCAATCATTCCTAAACATACCCTCATTGACACCCCAGAAGCCTCTTCATCATTGGCATCTCTTAATCCAATCAAGTTGACAATTCAAATTAGCCATTACAATGGGCAAATGACTTGAATAAAAATTTCTCCAAAGAGGGTACACAAATGAGCACTAGGTATATGAAAAGGTGTTCAACATCACTAGTCATCAAGGAAATGCAAATTTAGGAGTCTCCTAAACATAATATTGTTATGGGGCGCAACTTAAGAACAGACCGACCAACACTGAGAAGTCCAAATTTGAGAGTTTTTATTAAGCTGACCGACTGTCTCACACAATGCCCCAAAAATGGCTATTGGGAGAACAGTCAGCCAGCCGGCTTAATAAAGACTCAAATTTGGACTTCTCAGTGGTGATCAGTCTGTTCTTAAGTTGCGCCCCATAACATTTGAAGGCCCCAGTGAGATCCTCGCTGCCTGGTGGGCAACCACCGCTCACCACTGACCTGGGAACTCCTGCGGAGGAGAGGCCACAGCGTTGCTCCTAGGGGAAGGCCTCTGAGAGACGTTCCTCAGCCGCAGGCTGCAGGTCTGTGGAGCCCCGCCCCAGGACTGGACTAAATTCTCTGAGAGAGTCACCTGTTTCTGCACCCCTGGGGGACCAGTAAGTCTGTTTCCGGTGGATCCGCATCTGGGGACTCTGAGGAAGGCTGGACGCAGCATTACTTCCCGAGTCCAGGACTGGCAAGACGTTGCTCAGTCCCTCTGGTCTGGAATCTAGAGTGGCTACTTGTCCGTGTCTTTGGTGTTTTACCTGTTCTGTGTTTGTTTGTCCTTTTCTGTTTTTTGTTGCCCTTAAGCGTAAGCATGGGTCAGTCTCCCTCACGTCAGTCATGTGCTCCCCTCCAGTGCATGTTAACTAATTTCCAGGAATTCCAGAAGAGAACCAGTGACTACGGAACCGGCTGCAATGTCTTTTCTCTCTCTAAATTCTGTGAGAGAGAATGACCAACTTTCAAGGTCAGATGGCCTCCTCAGGGGACCACCAAATTGTCTTTGGGCAGCCTGAACAATTTGATCAAAAATATAAACTGCTGCCAATTGAAACTTCCAACTATTGGACTTGGTCCACCAAAATGCCAGACTAAAATTTTGATGGCTGCTATCCAAGAGACCAGAAAAACCAGTTTAGAACAAGACCCCAACCTGAGGGGACTCTCCCAGGAGACCAATGGAAGCAGCTCCCTTGTTAGCTCTTTGGAAAACTCTTTCAGGGAGGGATAGGGCATAACCTTCGTCTATATTCTCTTAATTCCTTTTCATCTCTGATGAGAGGGACCACATCAGGATGGAGGCCAAAGACTTTTAAAAATTCTATTTTTGAGTTTATAATTTCAATCTGGTGTGCCTAGGTTAATTTTTTATCAGACCTATTTTATCCAACTATAAGGTTTTCTTAATGCTGTTTCATTCAAAGCCAGTTTACAAGGGTTAACTCTCAGTCTAGTGGGTTTTAAAAAAATAAGCTATAAGGTCTTTGTCCATCTGTTTATTTTATGTGTACATATACTGGTATATTGTCATGTCTACATATATTTGGTACCAAAATTGACATATGAGCTCATAAATTAAAATTTTAAAAAATGGATCCAAATGCTTTGATTTACATGATTTAAAAGGTTTTTAAATTGGGTAAACAAAAATATGGCTTTCAAGTTACTAAAACAGTTTTGTTTCTAGGTGGTCAAAAAATAAATAAAATGTTAATTTTATAAAATGTCTAATATCCATTGTGTGAGACAGTGAGCCGGCCGGCTTAATAAAGACGCTCAAATTTGGACTTCTCAGTGGTGATCGGTCTGTTCTTAAGTTGCGCCCCATAATAATATTTAACTACTTCATATTATTCTATCTTGTGGATAAACACCACGGTGTTTTTACCCAGGGCTTCCATTATCTGTTTATTGCCTGTCGGCTCCAAACTCACCCTTCAGAACCTGCTCGGTGGTGACAGGGGGGTCTCCCCCAGCATTCCTCCTCCACAGTGAGAGCATTGTTAAGCTTGGAGGGCGGGACAGGGCCCTTGCAAGAGGTGGCCTTCCGGCTCTCATTCCACTGTGCTGGCTTTGCTCTCTTTTGCTCCCCTTGCATTGCTACTCAGTGGTGCTTGTGCACGGTTGGGGGTGAAGTGCCCGACACCAGGTGGTACTCTGCCCGAGCACACAGGTGGCTTCAGTTCCTTGGGTCTGCTCCATGACCAGCTTGTCGCAGCTGCCCCTTTGCAAACGCTGGTGTGCTCCAGGCCTCAGGTCAGCAGCAGTGCCCTGACCTCTGT
Organism: Sciurus carolinensis; assembly: GCF_902686445.1. Taxonomy (NCBI): domain Eukaryota; kingdom Metazoa; phylum Chordata; class Mammalia; order Rodentia; family Sciuridae; genus Sciurus; species Sciurus carolinensis. The sequence goes on from NC_062224.1 coordinate 17,820,471, forward strand.
TTGCATTCACCATAAGGCCCTGCTCACCTGTGTCCTGGAGGACTTTTGCTGCTGCTCGGTGACACGGACCAGTTCTCGCCACGGCTACCCAATATTCGTCTATGCCATCTAGCAGCTTACAACTGCCACTTTTTCAGTGAGAGGTGACCCCCTTTCTAAGTTTGTCCTTCCTCAGATACTGTGCCTTAGCTCTAGGGTGTCCTTTGGAGAGCTCTCTCCATCTTTATAGTTACTCTCCTATCAGTTCTCTATACTTATCTTCCCTTGTTCAAATTATTATATGGTTTCTGTCTCGTGATTGAACCCACACTGAAATATCCAGAGAGAATAGTGTTTTGGGCAATATCTTTGAAGTTTTTAGATTTGCAATTGAACAGAAGGACAAGATAGTGTGACATATATACTTATTCAAACCCCCAATACTTACTGGGCAGCTCTAAAAAGTTGATTGGGTCACAGGGTAATTTTTATTGTTTCTGTTATGCGAATTAACTCATTTAATCATTTCAGCATGCTGAGCAGTCACTACTGTGGTCTCTATCTCACAGGAGGGCAGCTAGGGTTCAAGGCCCCATGGTAGTTAAGAGATGGTTCTCTGTAGAGTTCCCACCTGGGCATACATCTCTTCCTGCTGCCTCACTAAGGTGGGGCAATTATTTAATTTATTCTCCCAAACCATTTCCAAACATGATCACCCCCTAATTGCCATGGTAGATGGTAGAATTCCATTTTGAAACAGATGTAGAGAGAAAAAAAAAAGAGAGAGAGAGAGAGAGATGATTCAGAGTAGAGAAGATGAAGGTCACAGAATTTAGAATTAAGACAAGGGAGTTAGCAGAACTGAGAATACTGAATCTGGAAAGTTCAGTGTGACACACTTGTTGATTCTACCTCCAGAAAGGGGCTGTCTTTGGAGCAATGCAGAAAGCAAGCCCAAGTGTGAGGAGGACAGACTTCACAGACTTGTTATTTGGGGCAGTCCTGGTTTTATATTATTCAACTCTTTTTAATATAAATTATAAAGCAAATAACCTGATAAAATTTAGCCCTTATGCTTTTGCATGTCTTTGTGTAGATATCTACACAAATCAGAAACACTAAAGACCTGGTCCTGGATTCAGGAGATACCATCTATTGTGCCCAGGAGGAAGTCAGTTTCTCCTCAACGAGCCCAGTGGTAGCAGACAAGAGTCGTGCCAGGGAGTTTCTGTTAGGAGAAGCTGAGGCTGAGCCTGGGGGAAGAAGACAGAAAGGACTGCTGGACATTATGCAGGAATGGGAATGGTGGAAAGTGTTCATCCTGGGGAGCCAGAGACCAGAACAGAGAGCTCAGCCTCTCTGCCCCAGCACCCAAGGCATTTCACTCTCCAGGACACCTGCAAGCCCCTCTGAGAAGAAGGCCGGGTCGTGGACACCCTCGGCTGATGGTCATGAAGAAGCCCTTGTGTCCTTACCAACATGCAACTGAACATGGAGGGGTTCTGGAGGCTGGAAGTCTGAGATCAAATGGGGTCAGGGTTGGTTCTGTCTGAGCCCTGAGGGGAGACAGGCTTCACACCCTTCCCTAGTCCCTCGTAGTTTTGTCCTGGCATTCCGTGCCTTGTGGATCTCTGTCTTCATCTTCACATGCCATCGCCCTGAGTATTTTCTCTGTATCCAAATTCCTATGCTTATTTTCAAGAACACCAGTCATATTGCATAAGGGTCCACCCTCAGGCCTCATTTTAACTCGGTTATCTCTGTATTGACCCTCTCTCTCTCCAAATAGTCACATTCCAAGGTACTGGGGTTAGGACTTTGGCACATAAATTTGGGGATAACACACAATCCATAATAAGGAGGCAGGAATGGCCCATCATCACTGTTCACAAACACAGTGAGTGAGGCTCTGAGGCTGCAAGGGGCTGACTATGATGCTCCCTCCAGTTCAGAATGACTGACTATGGTGCTCCCTCCAACTCAATATGGCTGACTATGGTGCTCCCTCTAGTTCAATATGGTTGACTATGGTGCTCCCTCCAACTCAATATGGCTGACTATGGTGCTCCCTCCAATTCAATCCCCAGTGTTAATGTGTTTGCAGGTAGGATTTTTAGGAGGTGAAGTCAAATGAGGTCATATGGGTGGGCTCCTAATCCAATAGTAATGGTGGCCTTGTAAGAAGAGAAAGATTGTGTGTGTGTGTGTGTTCGTGTCAGAGGCAGCCATTTGATAGCTAGGGAGAAGGGTCTCATCAGGAACCGAATTGGCAGGCAGACACCTTGATCTTGGACATCCAGCCTCCACAACTGTGAGAAATAAGTGCCTGTTGTTCCAGCCACCCAGTCTAGCTTTTAACTGTGGTAAAATGTGGCAGGCTGAGCAGACAAGAGTGGGCAGTATTAACAAGAAAGAGTGTTGCCAATCTTGCTGGCACACGAATTGGAAGACTTTGCTACCCAGCAAATGAGACTTGCTGACTTAACTGAAGGAATAGCTTCAGGGTGGGGCTGGCAACTTCAGAGAGAGAAGGGAAGGAGAGAGAAAGGGCTCTGGGGAGGGACATTTTGCACACTGGAAAGGGGACCCACCCAGGGATCCTTGGGGAAGGTTTACACCTTCTCTGAGCTCTGCGTGGCTCTGTAACTGGCTTGAGGAAGCTCATTCTGCCGTGATGGGTCAAGCCAGTGCACCTTCCCAGCTGCTGTGGGGTGTCAGGCAGAATCACACACCCAGGCCTGGGTGCAAAATGCTGTTCCCTTGAACCCTCTCAGCCCTCTACCCCTCCCTGTGCCGTGGCCTGGCGCAGGCAGGGCAGGGAACAGCAACAGACAGCAGTCATCCACTCCGCAGGTTTTTGGATCATGCATTCCGTTATCCGAAAATGCCCAGAAATCCTACAGTATGTGCATGTCTGCTTATAATTGATTCATAAACCTAAGGTACATTTATATTTATTTATATACCTAATGTACATATTTAATGCACATTCACTACTAGGACAATTAAAGAGTGCATGTAATAAAACATGTGCCCCAAAGTGATGCTTAGAGGATAAGATGAAAGTCAACATGGACGGAAGGTCTAATACTGTCTTTCTCCATTCCAGAGAGCCGTGGTCTCCCTGGAGGCGCGTGCTCCCCATGCTAGAGAACACTAGTTTCCAAGGACACACTGATCCTCCAGCAGACGCCCAGCTAATCGAGGTACTTAGCACGCTCCTGGGTGTTCCTGTGATACCATAGTTGGTCAGCTTTTCACCTCCTCTTCAGAGACCATGTTGGACACCTGTGCTGGGGGCGCCCAGGATTAGCAGATTGGTGAGAAAGTTCTCTAAATTACAGTCTTGGGCAGCGTCTCCTAATAGAGAAAAGAGCCATCTTAATACCTGCCTCGTAGGTTCTGTGAAGATTAAATAAGACTGCATGAAAATCCCTTAAAAGAATAACTAGTGTGAGAAGGAAGTCTAATAAGCAGTAGGTTGTCTATTATTACAGCTACCTGCCTGTCCCAATGCAGCTGGGGCTCTTGTTCAGAATGGTCAACCTGAAGAAAGACAGCACTCATTAATGCCCTTACCTGATCTGACTTGATGAGCTGCCTAATTTTTGGAACCGATGAATAATTTTGTACACAAGAGAGTAACAAATTGGTTTCCATAAAGAAATTAGTAATATCCTTCATTATTTCTTCTCCTTCTTCTTCTTCATTTTTTGGGCCCCCTACCACTGAGCTATATCCCCAGACCTTTTTATTTTTTATTTTGAGACAGGACAGGATCTTGCTAAGTTTCCCAGGCTGGCCTCAAACTTGTGATCCTCCTGACTCAGCCTCCATTTAGGTGGGATTACAGGCAGGCAGTTCCTTTATTTATTCTAACTTTGTCTTCACACAGACAGGAATGCAGATAAGATGGAATGATCCCAAATCAATCCTCAGGGATCAGAAGAGTGGTAATGTGTACAGAACTAGTGTTCTTGATCACCCGGCTCTCCTCTGGACAATCCTGTCTAGCACCTGTCTCGCCACTGAAAAATTGGTTGAGCTGAGGGTGAATGAGGCAGAGCAGATAACACTGCACTGTCGGGAGCTTTGTTTGGGCTGCATGGGGAAGACACACACCATTCAGAAATGCTGCTCAAGCCACTCTGGAGAGCAGTATGGAGATTCCTCAGAAAGCTTGGAATGGAACCACCATTTGACCCAGCTATCCCACTCCTTGGCCTATACCCAAAGGACTTAAAATCAGCATACTACAGAGATACAGCCAAATCAATGTTCATTGCTGCTCAGTTCACAATAGCCAGATTGTGGAACCAACCTAGATGCCCTTCAGTTGATGAATGGATAAAGAAACTGTGGTATATATATACAATGGAATATTACTCCGCCCTGAAGAATGATAAAATTATGGCATTTGCAGGCAAATGGATGAAATTGGAGAATATCATGCTAAGTGAGATAAGCCAATCTCAAAAAACTAAAGGACGAATGATCTCACTGATAAGCGGATGATGACACATAATGGGGGGTGGGAGGGGTTAGTTTTAGGGTTAGAGTTAGGCTTAGGGTTAGGGATAAGGAGGGTGGTAAGAATGGAGGAAAGAAGGACTGTATAGAGGGAAAAGAGGGGTGGGAGGGGTGGGAGGGATGGGAGGGGTGGGGGAAGGGAAAAAAATAACAGAATGAATCAAACATTACCCTATGTAAATTTATGATCACACAAATGGTATGCCTTATGCCATGTACAAACAGAGAAACAACATGTATCCCATTTGTTTCCAATAAAAAAAAAAAAAAGTAGAAAAAAAAAGAAATGCTGCTCATTGGGCTGGGCAGAGCACCCGGATGTGCCCCGTGGACAGTGAGCGTGACCTCTGGGTGGGAAGAAAGGTGTGTCTGGAGAGCTGGGTGGACAAGGGGCCAACGAGCCAGCGGCTGCAGATTATCCCACAGGATCTGTCCTCTCTTCTCCTCTTACCCCTTTAAATAGGACCTCCCTCCTCCAAGTTCTGGCTGGACCCAAGTCTCGGCTTCCTCTGCAGTTTGTGTGACTGTGGAAAGAGCTGAACTGTGGAATTGGAGCAGAGAGAGGCCCAGCTCCCATGCTTCGTTTGGCTCTCAGTGGACGCTGCTTGCCCTCTCCTTCCTCCCGGCGGACAGGAGCATGACCGTGATAGTACCTCCAGTGAAAGATCACAACCTGGCGGCCGCAGCGCAGCGGGAGAGAAGGGCCTTGGGTGCCCGTTCATCTCTGGATTGTTATAAGAACAGCGAGCAGAATCCTGTCTTGTTTGAGCCACTGTATTATGGGGTCTCTTGGCTACAGCAGCTTAGCCGAACCCTCACTGAGACACTAGGAATCCTCACACACCAGGCCAACGTTTGCCATGAAGCCAGCACGGGAACAGAGCTGGGAGCTGGAAATGCTCGCTCTTCTCCATCGCCAACACTCTGGGTGAGTTATCAACCCTCCCAACCTCAGTTTTCCCTTCTGAGAATGGGGACAATACCAGTTGCCCTAACTCACAGGGTGTGCAGGAGCCTTAGGTGAAACAAGCTATTCAGAAGTAAGGTTTCTAGCCACCGTGAAACGAGTTCACTAAAGCCAAGGGGTGGAGTTAGAAGAATTCCTTGTTGTTTGCCCCAGAGCTCCACGTTCCTGATTTTGACCCAACGGGAAAGCGTTGCCAGGGGCCAGGGTGGTGGCAGGGGGACGAACAGCAGGAAACGCAAACCAGAAGGCGACTTTTAGACTCTTTATTTCTGAGTCTTAGAAGAAATCATGAGGGCTGGGGAGATAGCTCAGTTGGTAGAGTGCTTGTGTTGCAAGCACAAGTCTCTGGGTTTGATTCCCCAGCACCGCAGGAAAAAAAAAAAAAAAAAAGAAGAAGAAATCATGCCAACGTTAGGGCATTGAGATCCACTGGCCTTCTCGGACTTGGACCACAGACCAGAGAACTTTGGAGGTAGCTCAGCTAAGTGCAGAGCCACCACTACCCAGTTAGCCACTGAGCTACTTTCCCCATGGAGGTGGAACAGTGCGGGTGCACACTCGGGGGATTCACTATCACAATGCCCTGGTGCAAGTCCCACTCCCTGCCCCCACTGGCTCTGTGCCCCAGAGAGATGCTGTGTCCTCACTGAGCCTCAGTTTCCTCCCCCACTGTAAAAGAAAGCCACTGTTGTCTGCCGGACAGAGTTCAACGGACTCTAAATAAAGCACTAGTACCGTGCCTGACACATAGTAAGCAGAGAACCAGCAGAAAACTCCCTGGGATATCAGCAGGGGGTGAGGAAAAGGAACTCATGGGCAAATTGCTGGAGGCTCAGTGTGGACGAGTCTAAGAGAACAGAGAATCAGAGCACCAGTCTTGCCCCATCCCCCACACTTTTGTGAATCCTATTTCCAGGAGCTCAATGGGGTTCTCCTACTGAATAGCAGAGAAAAACTCCCTGTGTTTGTGTTTCTGCAGAAGGAGAGGAAAGAAACCATTCTGAAGTACACCAAAGCCTTCTGTTTCCTTAACCAGCCAGGTCTTCCTTCAGGAGAAACTAGTCAACTCGAGTCTCACCTGCTGGGGTTTTAGCAGAACCCAGCCAACTGTGGGGAAGGAAAATACTTGACTCCTGCCCGCTTGAGCCATCCTGTCCCACCCGAGTGGGGAACACTGAGAAACCCTTGTGAGGTTCATGGCCCAGGATCCCAGGCTCACTAACAGACTGAGACCTAATCATTGTTAGTTAGATGTTAGGGGCAGTTTTGGTTCGTCGATAACTCCCAGAAAAACGCTCCGCAGATAAAGGTCCCACACGAGGAACTTTTTATTTTATGTGGACAAATCGTGCCCGCTTGGGGGAAAGGGGAAAGGGAAAGAAGAAGATGGTGCAGGGTTTCTTCTCAGATATTGGAATTTCATGGGCTGGGAGGAACCAATCGCGGAGGAGAATTATTACAGACTGACTGATGGACCAATGACATATTAGAACGTAATGTGGGAGGCAGGAAGGTTACGGCAACGTAAGCCGGAAATTCCTGTAACAGGAGAGGCGGGCATAACGGCAGATTGACAGGTGGGTTGGGAGGCTGGGTTCCTGCAACGGGAGAGGCGGGCGTAACGGCAGATTGACAGGTGGGTTGGGAGGCTGGGTTCCTGTAACGGGAGAGAAAGGTGGCTTTATACCTAATAATCATAATACTGTAAAATATTTCTCCCCATCACACCTTACCACCACATCAGCAAGGGCCCATTTGCAGCAGTTCTTTTTACCCAGCATGTCATGTCCATCCTTCAATAAACAGTACAAAACAACTGAAAGATAAAAGCAAGCAAGCAAGCAAACAAATGCAAAGACTAACCACACGCACAGAAGCACAGTTTGAAAATAACAGAACAAGCATCATGGTCAGACTCGGATATGGCAAGAGTGGTGGAATTAACTGGGGAACATAAAAACAACTGGACGTGACACTAAGAGCTCTCATGGACAACGCAGAAGGCAGGCAGGAACAGATGGGCAGTGCAGGCAGGGACATGGAAATTCGGAGACAACCAAAAAGGAATGTCATGCATGCCCTGAGAAGTTATCCTTCAAAAGTGAAGAAGAAATAAAGACTTTCTCGGACAAAAAAATGAGGGGATTTGTTGCCAGTAGACCTGCCTTGCAAAAAAAGGTTAAAAAAAACTTTTCAGGAAAAAGAAGATGATATAGCTCAGAAATTTAAATCTACATAAAGAAGAATGAACTTATGACATTTGCTGGTAAATGGATGGATCTGGAGACTACCATGCTAAGGGAAATAAGCCAATCCTAAGACACCAAAGGTTGAATGTTCTCTCTGATATGTAGATGCTAACACAACAATGGGTGGGGTGGGGAATAGACGTACTTTGGATTAGACAAAGGGGAATGAAGAGAATGGAGGTGGGTGGGAATAAGAAAAGATAGTCGAATGAATCAGACATGACTTTCCTATGTTCACATATGAATGCGCAATCAGTGAAACGCCACATCATGTACAACTGCAAGAATGGGATCCTAATTAGAATAAGTTATACTCCATGTGTGTACAATATGTTGAAACACATTCTGCTGTCATGTATACCTAAAAAGAACAAATGAAAAACAGAGCTACAGATAATTAAAATAAACATAAAACAAAAAAGTAAGAACATCAGAGAAGGAATAAGTGAGAGCAAAACAACTTATTTTTTATTCTTAATTGATCTAACATTAATAGTTTATTCAAAACAAAACCAACAATGTACTCAATTATGTATGCTACATAGATATAGATAACAATGTTGATGTGTACACGTACATACACACTCACGTGTAACTGAGATGCCAGCATGATATAAGGGACAGGAGAGAGGGATTGGGATTATCCTGTTACAAGGCACTCACACTATCCATGAAAACTATAGTGTTATTTGAAAGTGGATGTGGATTAGCCGTAAATGCATATTGCAAGTTCTAGGGCAACTATTAAAAATGCAGCAGGGTGGGGAGAATACAACTGACATGCTAAGAGAGGAGAGAAAATGGAATCATATAAATGCTCAGTTAAAATCCCAAAGGCAAAAAAAAGAGTGGAAGAAAAAAGAATAGGAACGAAGAACAAAGGCAACAAATAGAAAAGTCACAAATAGGGTAGCTATTAATCTAGCCATGTCTGTCATCGCTTTGAATGTCAATGGTCTAAGTTTACCAATTAAAATACAAAGATTGTCAGAGTGGATCAAAAAACAAGACCTAGCTGTAAGTTATCTATAAGAAACCAACTATAAATACAAAGACACATATGATTAAAAATAAATAGATAGGGGAAGATATACCACCTTCGTACCAATTAAAAGAATTCTGGAGTAGCTTCCAGACAGAGTTAACTTCAGGACAAGGAAGGTTATCAGGGATAAAGCAGGACATTACATAATAATAGAGGAGCTGATTTCTCAAGAAGATATAGTAATCCTAATATGTTGGCCCCTAACAACCAAGTATCAAAGTACATACAACAAAAACCCAATGAAACTGCAAGGAAAAATCCAGCAACTCACTATTATAGTTGGAGACTGCAACACCCCTCTTTCGGAAATGGACAGACCCAGGAGCCATAAAATCAATAAGGACAAAGTTGAACTGAACAACACCATCTGTCAACCAGATATAGTGGACGATATAATGGACGTCTATAAATTACTTCATCCAACAACAGCAAAATACACATTTATCTCACGTTTACATGGAACGTTCACCAAGACAGATCATATTCTGGGCCATAAAAATACACCTTCATAAATTTAAAAGAATAGAAATCACGCAATGTGTGCTTTCAGACCGCAATGAAATTAAACTAAAAATCAATACCAGAAAGATAGCTGAAAAATTCCAAAATCCTGGGAGATGAAGCAACACACTTCTAAGTAACCCATAGGTCAAAGAAGAAATCTCAAGAGAAGTTAAAATATATTTTGAGCTACATGAAAATCTAACTTATCAAAATTTGTAGGCTACACATCATTATAGATTTGTCTAAACCCAAATAATGTTCAACACCAAAAGTGAACCCTGATACAAACCATGGACTTACAACCAATGCACCCCTCTGTGGGAAATGTCGATCAGGGGAGGCTAGGCATGTAGGAGAAGGGGCATGTGGGAAGTATCAGTGCCTTCCTCTCAATTTTGCTGTGACCCTCAAACTGCTCTTTTTAAAAAAAATCCATTTTTTTTTAAATGAAGGTTTTAAACAAAAATCTTTTGAGACTTGTAATTTGTAACCTAATTCAATCATTTCAATCTGCAGTCAGTCTTGTTTTGTCTATATAATCTCTCCCACTTCCACCCCACAGTATATTTGATACCAGCTCATTTCATCTATAAATGCTTTAATGTGTATCTCTAAAAGATAGACTCTAAAAAATGTCCTAATAACATGATCATACTTTAAAAAATTAATATTAATTCATGGAACGAAGTTACAGAGGCCCATAGACTAGTATATGTGTATTTAAAAGTGAGAAATTGAGCCAACAAGTTCTTAAATAGAGCATGCTCCATCCTGCTTAGGCTTCGCGTTGATGTGGAAGGTCAGTTCTCAGTTTAGAATCGTTGGCTTATTGGGGTGTCACATTGAAACTTTGTAGCCTCAGGACCCCCTGCCCTTTCTTCCCTATCCATCACCCCTTTCCTACCCCGAGGGGCCTTGCACACAGGTATGTAGGCATATCGGCACCCTGGTCAGCCCCTGAATCTGGGCTGTGCACATCTCTTGTGCCCTTCGTCCTCAGGAGGAAGGGCCCAGCGATGAGGCCAGCCTGAGACCTAGATTGGTAAGCATGGGGCCAATGTGAGCAGGGAATTCCACAGTTCCAGGATCTAGACAGGAGAGGTTTGGTTCCACTTCCCCAGGTCCTGTGGATTCCAGTCCCCTAGGAAAGGTAGTGTTGGGCATGGGCCAGAGTGGGGTCCTCTCTTATCCAGTCCCCAAGGAGGCCCTGATAGAGAAATCTAGTCTCTCCCCAGCTCCACACCCCTGCAGATTTTGAGTTATCATTCTATTTTATAAATACTGGTACACACACACACACACACACACACGCAATTTACACGTAGACTGGAATGGGAGGAAGGGGCTAGGAAGAACTGCATGTAACCAGCTCTGGAGGATGACAAACAGCATCTGTTTGTCTGCATTGAGGAAGAGGAGGAGAGGAAATTTGAAAAACAAAATTCAGAATCCCAAGCCCAGGCTGACCTGCAAATCAGCTTGTGTGCCTTTTCTTTTTTTCTTTAATATTTTTACTAGTTGTTGATGGACCTTTGTTTTATTTACTTATTTATATCTGGTGCTGAGATTTGAACCCAGTGCCTCACGCATACCAGGCAAGCACAAGTCTTTATGTGTCTTTTCTTTCATGAAGAAAGAGCTGCGCAGTTACCTACCCCTCAGAGGAAAGCCGGTTCCCGTGGACCCTGCTCTGCGTGCAGTGGCCACCAGGTGGCGCCGCGCCCGGGAGACCGGCAGCCCCGGAGCCTCAGATGCTGGGAAAATCTATCATCTGGTCAATAGTTCTTTTTTTCTGTTTTAATATAAAGACATAAGCATATTTATTATTTTAAAGTCACCTTAGGGTTTTTTTATGAGAACAATGTGGTGCCAACTCACGAGTCACTCTACCCCTATAAAACAGCTGCTAACTACCTTGGACCGAAAAAAGACTTTTTTAGTGCTAGCAATATTGGGGACAACATTCACCCTGTATTAGCTCTCCTCCCCGCTGGTCCTCCTTAACTAATAATTAACAGAGAAAACAGAAAGCCCCAGAGCACGGGCTCTGCGTCCTCACCCTTTGGTTTTTGTTCCTTTGCATAATTTAAAAAAAAAAAAAAATCTGCCTAAAAGCCCAGCAGCCGGGCCGCCCCTGCCCTCCTCCCGAAGCCATCCAATCAGGAATAAAGTTCACCTCGGTTACCATGGGCAACCAGCACTTGTCCCTGGGCTCTGGAAGCCTTCTTACAAACACACGTGTGGCTGCCGCTGGAAGGATGCTCTTTGTTAAAGGAGGTCGCCGCTCCTCATGCCTTCACCTCCCCCTGACAGCCAAGCCCACCTGCTCTATTCTTCGGAAGGGAACAGCTGGTAAATCCGCGGTGTTAGCAATTGCGACCGAGGTGGCAAGCCAAGGTCAAACCATGGGGTTGCTCAGCGGGAGGTTGATAACGTCCCTGTAGAAGCAGTTCTGTTTACATAAGAGAGCCAGTGGGAAAAGCCTGTTTGCTCTAACGATGCTGTCAGAAGTGAATCTCAATCTAAAATATTTTACGCGGAGTTGTGATTCTTAAAAATCAGTTCAGGCCAGCCACCCTGGTCGCCTATATGACTTCCATCCTCCCTTTTCCCTTTTTTGGTACCCTGGCCAAGTGCCCAGCGTCAGATAATGAGTCATGACAATCCTCCTCACTTTCCCAACTTCTGCAACAGCAGTGGCTGCTGGACCCGCTTCTGACCAATGAGAGCTCAAGGAAACTTGTTCTGCTTTTCTTTTTAAAGAGATGGACATGGCTAGTTCCACTCCCTCGCTTCTTTCTTTCTGCCTTGAGTACAGACATGATGTCCAGAGCTGTAGCATTTATTTTGCAACCATGAGGCAAAGAAAGAGCTTGCAAAGGACCTTAGTATGTTTGGGCTGCTAAACAGAATACCGCAGAACAGAAATCTGTTTCCCGCAGTTCTGGAGGTTGAGAAGTCCAAAGTCAATACACAGCGGCAGGGGGGAGGGAGCTCTCTTGGTTTTTTGTTGGGAAGGCTCTGGTCTCATTCATAAGGGCTGCACCCCAGAACCTCATCAGAGGTCCCAACTCCTTACACTATCATGTTGGGGGTTGGTTTCAATGTGTGAACTTCGTGGCGACGCAAACATACCATCTGGTGGAATAATAAGCATCACCAAATAAAGGAACCCATGACAGATGGTGAATGGTAACCTCTAAGCATCTGTCATGTAAAAGAAGATTCCAGAACCAGGCTACCTCAACCTTGGGTGGAAGCTGAAAATGCAGCCCCACCGGTCATCCTTACCAGGAGATGGAAGTTCCACGGAGCCACCCCACTGCGTGGGCCTGGCAAAGCCATGGTCCAGGAGGTGCTGTGTGTAAGCAGAACCCATCGGAATGGGGCCTGAGTGGGCAACTGTGAAACTGTAGACATCATCTGTTCCCACTGGCTTCACTGATTTCAGAGTTTTCTAAAAGGGGGAGAAATAACCTGGAATTTACTTGACACAATCATACACAGATACTAGGTTTTTTTAAATTTATCTTTTAATTTTTTACAGACTGCATTTTGATTCATTGTACACAAATGGGGTACATCATTTTGTTTCTATGGTTGTACATGATGTAGATTCATACCATTCGTGTAATCGTACATGCACATAGGGTAAGGATGTCTGTCTCATTCCACCATTTTTCATACCCCACTCCCTCTCATTTCCTTCTACATAATCTAAAGTCCCCCCATTCTTCTCTCACTCCCCACTCCCATTATATATCATTCTCCACTTATCAGGGAAAACATTCAGCCTTTGGTTTTTTTGGGCTTGGCTTATTGCACTCAGCATGATATTCTCCAATTCCATCCATTTATTTGCAAATGCCATAATATTATTCTTCTTTATGGCTGAATAGTATTCCATTGTGTATATATACCAGAGTTTCTTTATCCATTCATCGGTTGAAGGGCATCTAGGTTGGTTCCACAATCTAGCTATTGTGAACTGAGCTGCTATAAACATTGATGTGGCTGCATTACTGTAGTTTACTGATTTTAAGTCCTTTGGGTATAAACCAAGGAGTGGGATAACTGGGTCAAAATGTGGGTCCATTCCAAGTTTTCTGAGGATTCTCCACACTGCTTTCCAGAGTGGCTGCACCAATTTGCAACTCCACCAGCAATGTACAAGTGTGCCTTTTCCCTCACATCCATGCCAGCATCTATTACTGTTTGTGTTCTTGATAATAGCCATTCTAACTGGAGTGAGATGAAATCTTAGAGTTGTTTTGATTTGCATTTCTCTAATTACTAGAGATGTTGAACATTTTTTCATATATTTATTAATTGCCTGTGTATCTTCTTCTGTAAAGTGTCTGTCTAGTTCCTTGGCCCATTTATTGATTGGGTTCTTTGTATTTTTGGTGTAAAGTTTTGTAAGTTCTTTATAAATTTTGGAGATAAGTGCTCTCTCTGAAGTGCATGTGGAAAAGATTTTCTCCCACTCTGTAGGCTCTCTCTTCACATTCTTGATTGTATCCTTTGCTGAGAGAAAGCTTTTTAGCTTGAGTCCATCCCATTTATTGATTCTTGTGTTGATTTCTTGTGCTTTGGGCTTCTTGGTTGAGGAAGTCTGATCCTAAGCCCACATGATGAAGATTCGGGCCTACTTTGTCTTTTATTAGGTGCAGGGTCTCTGGCCTAATTCCTATGTATTCTGATGATAACAACTGCAGGGGGGGGGGCTGCCTTTCTGGTTAATCCCACTTAATTGACTTCTTTTCCACTAAGCGATGGTGTCTCCCGCCCCAGGAAGTACCTGCTGCTGGTCTCTCTGCTCATCCCCAGGACCTCATCCCGGCCAGCGTCCATGCTGAGGCAGAGGCACATGTGGGTACACGTTGACTGACGCTGACTGATTCTGGTGGGTAGGACAGCGGCTGTTATTGGTGTGACATTTCCTCTTCACAGTGCCCCAGGGGCAAGCCACCTCCAGCACCCCAGGACGCAGTCACTCGGTTGGTCGCTCCCTCCTCTTCTCACAAGCCGCCTTGGGCACCCAAGCCTTCCACTTCCTGCACTGGATCTGACAGGGTGGGGACAATAGGGCGGGTGTGCCGGCTAATTCTGTATGTCAACTCGACTGGCCGAGGAGTGTCCAGTTATTTGGTTAAACATGATTTCTGGGTGTGTCCGTGGTGGATGAGTTTACAGTTGAATCCATGAACTGAGTAAAGTCGGTGGGCGGGCGGGGCGTCATCAACGTGTCTATGTCCCCATCTCTTCTTCTTATAAAGACACCAGTCAGATTAGAGATCAGGGATTAGGACCCACGAACAGCCTCATTTTAAACTCAATTACTTCTTTAAAGGCCTTATCTCCAAATATGTTGCATTCTGAAGTATGAGGGATAGGAATTTATCATATGAATTTTTGGGGTGTTGAGGGGACACAATTCAGCAAAGAACAGGGCTCACCTGATTCCATTAGGCCCACCCTGATAATGCAAGGTGATCTCCCTATTTTAAGATCCGTGACCTTCATTATTTGCATGAAGCACGACACCTTTATGGGTCCCAGGGGTCAGGGCATGGGTAGCTGGGGGGGTGATCCACTGTGCCAAACACGCTTCCTCCTTCACCTCCCCTGATGTGGGCTGGCTTATCCTTCTAGCCCTAGTCACTAACCACAGCAGCCAAGGCACCGAGCAGGCAGGAATGAGGCCGCAGTCACAGTGGCGGTGGCTCTGGGGCTCCCCCGCTGCCTGGCAGCTGGCCCCATTCTTGGTTGTCCCCCTGTGCAGGCCTCACTCCCAGGGCAGCAGACCGGAAGCAGGTGACATCCTGTTCCAGGCCGGGACTGCAGGGAGAGGGCGGGGCCGCGGGGTCCATCCAACCTGGGACGCAGCGTCCGGTGTCTGTGGGCCCCGGGAAACGACAGGTGGGACTGAGTCGAGCCAGGGCCACGCGCACCTGAGCGCCTTCTCCTGATGACGTGACCACGGTACCTGTGTTCAGTCAGGGTGCTGGTGTCCCTCCAAGTTCACGAGCCCAGGGTGATGGACGGTACGGGGTCTGGGCCTTTGGGGGGTGACTGGGGCCCCCAGAGCAGAGCCCGCATGAATGGCCTGAGTGCTCTTCTATGGGGTCCAGGAAACTAGTGGTCTGTCCTTCCGCTGTTTGAGGCCGGGACGAGCAGATGCCACCTGGAGGAAGGGGGCCCTCCGCAGACCCAGACCTGCCGCCACTCCGGCCTCGGACTTCCAGCCTCCAGAACCGTGGAAAATACGCGTCTCTGCCTATAAAGCACCGGATCCAGGATGCTCCGTCACCGCAGCCCGAGCTAAGACACCCGATGGCCACCCACAGGGTCCGGCAGGCCAGCCGGCACTGCAGCCAGTCTGGCATCTAATGCTCTTTAACACAGCTCTGCTGGGGAGCGCCTGGACGTAACTCGGGGGACGCGTTCATCTACATCTAAATGGCGTCCCTGCTGCGGGTCCTGGGGGAACTTCTGAGCCACTCGGTTTAGGACGAGGCCAGCACAGAAACGGCACAGAGCTGTCCCGTGGGCAGAGTCACGATCACAGTCCACGTGCCCAGACCAGCTGGAGGCTCCGAGAGGCTCGCGGGAGGGCTGTGGAAAGGCAGGCTGATCTTCACCCGTCATCCAGCCCATCATTTCCCCAAATGGCCCGTCTCTTCAACACACGGTGGCCATAAAAGCAGAGGCTACGAAACGTTAAGAGGCCATTAACCCTCTGGCAGCCACGCGGGGCTCTGAGGACACATGAATGAATGAGCGCCAGGCGCTGCTGGGGCGTCACCACATGGGAAGGTTCTCAGATTCTTAGAAGAAGGAGACGCAGCTCTGGCCTGTCCACCCTTCACAGGAGCCCAGGGGCAGCTGCCCACCTGGCACACAGGGAGGCCGGGCTGCAGCACAACGTCAAGAGCATCTGCTGGCAAACCAAGGAGTGGCCTGGCCCAGGGACGGCCTCCGAGAAGGGTGAAGATAACCCCCGTTGTCTGGGGTGGCAGGCTCACCAGGTCCAAGATCACACTCGCCACCGAGCAGAAGCAGGGCTGTCCAGGGCTCATGTCCGGTCAAGTCCAGGAGATGCTTCACGCTGGGGACATCTGGAACCGAAAGCCGGATTTCTCCATCGAGAACTGGCCACCAAGAGCTCTCAGTCCCCGCGGCCTCCCCCCAAAACTTTGTCCTCAATTTTAAAAACATTCTTTTCCCTGCAGATCTCTGGATGGGGACCAGAGAGAGTTGCAAAGAAGCTCTTGAAGTGACAGACTTGAAGTGACTGAAGTGACAGACTCACTCCGGCTGAACCCGGATGTGGCACTGGAAACAGGGGGCCTCTACTTAGCCCTTCCCAGGATGGAGTCCAGGCCTCGAGGCTGGGTGAGAGTCCTAATTTACAACAGAATCAGAGCGGAGTTGGCATGTGCAGGGAAGTTTTATTTTCCTCATTTTCCTCATCGCCCTTGGATGTGTAAGCACACCTTTCTAACTGAGGGCCCAAACAGAACATCAGGGAGGGAAAGTACGCACACTTCAGGCCTCGGAGGAGGCTGGGCAGAACAGGGCTCCCTCAGGGCCACTGGAGGGAGGAAGAGGTTGCCAAGTGGAATTTCTGCTTCAACGGCGGCAGCAAGAGGCTGGGAAGGGGTGTCATAAAGGTAAAGGGGGCTGGGAAATGAACCTTTCGGGAGTCACTCTGAGTTTTCTGAGCACGTACTATATGCTGCTGCTGTGCTGGGGAAGGGGTCACAGTGATTTGGGGGCAAAGGGAAAGAAGACTGAGGAGCCTCGGACATACAGATGATTATCCTCAGTAGGGCCCCTTGGGGTCTCGTGTGTTTCTCCACCTTCTGGTAAAGAAATTCAGGTAAAGACACAACACATTAAATATGACTTTTCAAAAAACAATAATAAAGAGGAAATCACAGAGATATATTTCAGGAAACTGATGATTTTTTCTGGGTTCAAATTAGCCAAACGACGGGGTGACCTGCATGACCTGAAGACTTCCCAATGACAGATTGGAGAGAGTCCCACTGCTCTTTTTGGGGAGGCCCAGAAGTTTGGGAATCCTGCAGTAATTCCCTACATCAAGCTAATAGAGACAAACATAATTTTTTCACACCCATAAACCCTGCCTTGTCCCCAAATAAAAACTTTCCTCCTTCCTAAATAAAGAATTTTTAAATCACCTCCAATGTGTCCAGCATGGCACTGATTTCTTTATATTTAGCCCTCACAGCACTGCTAGGAGCTTGGCACCCTTATTTCCGTTTTATAGATGAGGACGTGAAGGCCCAGAGAGGTTAAATCACCCACCAAAAGTCACACAGCTAGCCATGATGTAGTACTCTGGAGTCCACGTGTGCTCCTGATAACGTTAGCAAAACTTTCATAGGTTCACCTGTCACACACAAGCAGGCTGCCATTCTTCCATTATGATGGCAGGAGCAGAAGCAGGTGATCAACCCCACTCTGCTGGCCCTCCTCTGGCTGAGGCTGCTTCAGAGACAGGACAGGTGCAAGAGCTGCAGTTCCTGTGAACAGAGACAGGAAGCTGCTTTCTGGCAGGTGCCCAGCCCGATCCCTTACCTGTCATGAGCAAAGGTGGGCCAGGCCGCAGGGCCGGGGGCTGTGGTAGGGCATGGAGGGACAGCCGCGGTGGCAGCAGCAGGGATCCATCCGCTCATTCTATCAGCAAGCGCGGCGAGTCCGCCCTGGGTGTGGTAAGAACGTCATGGCTTCAGAGAAAGCCTTGTTTTCAAATCTTGGCTCTCCCTGAGCCACGTGACCCGGAGAGAATGACGTGACCTTTCCATTTTCTCATCGGTAACCTGCTCTGGAAGATTCCGGAGGGTTGCAATGGAGTGGCCCTTGGAAGACAGTGGGCCGAGGTGGCGGATGCTCCTGCACTGCCGCCGAACCCCGCGCACAGCTGAGCTTCTCCAGCGCCACCCGCCTCCCGGTCACAGTTCCGGAGCTGTGACCTGCAAGTGAGGCTGAAGGATAATAAGCTCACGTCCCAGCCTCCCTCCTGCCAGGAGGAGAGGAAAGAACTCCAAGGAAGGGGAGGCAGGGAGTGCGCGGGGAGGGGCTTCCTGAGCAGGGGCCCTTGGCTCGCACCGAGGAAGTTCCCAGATAAGTTTGGGGCTGTTAGAGTTTCCACGTGTCCCCTTCCTGTAGAACCTTGGGAGACAGACCCTCAGGAGTCTCTGGGCTCCCTTGGGCTTCACGGATCCCCTGGCGACTCCCAACTGCTGGCGTCCCTTCCTTTTTGCGACCCCTCCCATACTGAAGAGGGCTGGCCTGGGTAACCAGTAGGATGCTTGGAAATGACAGCGAGACTGCTGAGACTAGGTCTCACAAAATGCACGGTGGCGCCTTGTTCTCTCTGGGGTCACTTGCTCTGGGGCAGCCGGCTGCCATGGAGGACACCCAGGCGGAGGCCCTCTGGTCCTTCCAACAGCGATTGCTGCCTTTCTAACCGTAGGAGTCGGCCATGGCAGAGACGGATCTTTCAGCCCAGGGGAACCTTCTAGCCACACAGCCCTGGCTGAAGTCCTGATGGCAGCCTCCCAAGGGACAGAGTCAGAGTCAACCAGCTAAACAGCTTCCAATTCCGTGCTGCCCAAACTGTGCAAGGTCATAATTGTTCACTGTGGCTACAAGCAGCCATGGTTGGGGATAATTTGTTGGGGTAGTTTATCTAGGGTGCTGTGGAACCTGGTCGTGGGTTGGGGCCGGAAGGACTTTGGAGAAAGTGTCAAGGCAAATTTGCAAGGAAATGGAAAAGTGCTTAGGAGCATGCTGGTCCTTGAGGAGGCCTCAAGTCGTTACAGGAAGAACAACGTGTGATTAGGGAAGTCACACAGCACAGGCAGACGCTCCCCAGCGGTGTCACCTGAGGTCGAGGAAAGTGGAAACTGAACCTCCACCCTGGTGACTGAGCTGAGGAGGGGCCCAGGCAGTGCTGAAGGGGCCTCTGATTTCTTCTCACTGCGTCTGATAAAATACGAAAAGAGAAAGATAAGCTGAAGGAAGGACCGTTCAGGGAAGGACCGTTCAGGGAACGGCCGCTGGAACCTCCCGGTTTGGGGAATTCTCAACCTGTCCTGCGACAAAAGATGTGAAAATGGAGAGTGATCCAGGGCAGAAACCACGCTGAGCGCTGTCAGGGAGAGCTGGCCTGAGAGGAATCCAAGACGGCTGCGTCTCTTTCTGCTGGAGCAGCCTCAACAAGCACCGCAGACAGGTGGCTTAAACACAGGCTTCATTCTCTCACAACCCCGAGGCCGCAGGTCCAGGTCAAGGGCCCAGCAGGGTTGGTTCCTGGTGAAGCCGCTCCTCCTGACTTACACAGTGCCTGCTCAGGTGGCCTCTACTCAGACATGAGGACAGACTGAGGTCTCTGGGGCCTCCTTAGAAGGACACTGTTCCTATTGGATTAGAGCCCCACCCTGTCACCTCATTAACTTTACCTATTTATTTATTTAGAGACAGGGTCTCACTAAGTTACCTTGACTGGCCTGTCACCTGTTACCCTGCTGCCTCAGTCCCGGAGTAGCTGGGATCACTTACCCAACTTACTATATCACCTTAAACACCCAAGTCCAAGTCCAGTCCCAGTGGGAGTTAGGGCTCTAACATATGGATTTCAGGGGGACATATTTCAGCCCCTAAAAGACTATGAAAACCTTTGCTCAGATCTCAGAAAAATCCACCGTGGCAGCAGCTGACCTTTGCCGTTTCTGCAGGAGGCCAGGCCTGGGCTGGAGAGTTCCACCAGAAGGCCCTGTCTTCCTCTCAGGCTGAGGAGGGCCTCTTGGAGTCCTAATGCCGTGTGAAGGACCTTCATGGTTGGGCCAACCCTGTATGCAATGAGCATTTATAACTCCAATTGTCAAGTATTACCTGGAAACAAAGAAAAATTACTTGCAATTATTCTACACTGAAAAATAGCAAGTTTGGGAAGTTTCTGGACTCCCCCGCTACATTGGCCATTAATAGCTGTAAGGCAGAAACAATACTGCTCTGATTTGGAGTAACGCAATAGATCAGAACACGCTTCACCTCTGAGGAGGAGTGGGCGAGAAGGATCTACCTTTAAAGAACTCCAATTAAAGTAATTACCATTGTTACAGAAATTACTGTTTTTAAAAGACTGAAGTCCTCTATTGGAGAACTCTCAGGAAGAGGGGGGAAAAAAAGCGCCACGTGACCAGCCTGATTGGGAGAACAAAAGCCAACCACTGTGGAAACCCACGTGCTTCCATCCTTCCGGGCTCTGCTCTGCTGTGGGCCGCCACGGTTCCTGAAGGCATGTCATATTTTCTGAAGTTTTCAGAGGCTGTCAGCCCTGCACAAGGGTGGGAGGGGTGGACACGTGAGCAGAGCTGCACACTTGAGGGCTGTCTTTCTTCCCAGGAATCTCTCCAGACAAGTGCTCCTGGTGCTTCCATCCTCGCTATGCATCAAGGAGTGGATGGCCCACTGTGGGGAATGGGGTTCTGAGAATCCACACTCATGTGACAAAGTCACAGGCGGATGAAGATGCAGCCCAAGGCAAGGAGGTCCCTGGTGGGTTCAGGGCTGCTGGAAGTCAGGCAGCCAGGCGATTGGGCTAACCTCTGTGCTCTGGGCCTGATGTTAGCAAGATGTGGTTGGTGGTTTGATGTTGGTGGAGACATTCTCAAACGGGAGGGAAGGACAGCTTTTAAATCTTCAGTGTGCTGCACTGGGGGTTTTTTTTGGTTTGTTTATTTTTGGTAAATTACCCTAAAAAAGTCATTTCTAGGAAAGTGAAGTTCAACAAAGGAACACAAGACCCACTATTTTATGATTAGGTTCAAAAGATATAGAAATTACTCAAATTGCTAAAAAGACGTCTGAAAGCCTGTGGTTCAGTTCTGTTCTTACCTCGTTATTGATGGGTGATAAGTCTTCTTCCAAATGGCCTCAGTCCAGGGTCACATTTTGAGCAGCTCTGGTCTAGGACCACCTATCCCTGAAGAGGCCACTGGAATACTCTTCACCCAAGATGATTACAGGAAAATGGGTCTAATGTCAAACAAGATGTGAAAACGCTTATGTATATTTTGGACATGCATGCTGCTGCATGGGCATATTATAGATTCTGAGAAATTCTGTTTTAAAAAAGAAAAAGAAATATGCTTCCCTTTACTGAGCTGTTTCCCAAATTTATCTGATTCTTTGCCACTTCTCTCTCTCTGTCTCTCTCTCTCTCTCTCTCTCTCTCCCCCTTTAACTTTATTTCACAGGGCTAACAATGGAATCCAGGGCCTCACTGAGTCAGGCAAGCTCTACCACTGAGCTTAAACCCCAGCCTTCATTTACTTTTACATCACATTTGAAACATTCTCCAATCTACGTTCTATCGCCTGGGGTCTGGCCTCACGGGATCTGCCCAACCTGTCAGGAGGAGGTCAGGACTGCTGGATGCAAAGTGGAAAATCCGCCAGGGTTAGCTGGGCTTTATCCCAGCCCCGATCTGCTGCCAAATGGTGATGCCTGGACACTGTGCAGACCACACTGTACAGGGCAGGGCACTGGCTCCGGTGGGATTCAGGTTCCCAGAACTGAGAGGCAGTGACCAAGATCTCCAGTTGTTAGTGCTCTGCATTTTGGCTCTTGCCTGGCATCTAGGGCTAAGGTGGCCTTTAGTGAAAGACAAGAAAAAATCAAATCCACTGTTAGAAGACTCTGGGATGCACAAGGGAGTTTCAGGGCACCCGCCAGAGCAACACTGCCTGACCTTCCCTGGTTCGCCTGAGCCAGGCCCCAGAACAGTTTCCCTGATTTGCTGGTGTCAGGCAAACATCCCAGGTAGTTGATTTCCTTTGCAGGAGGCTTTTGAACAGTGCGTAGGAGTACGTTTGAGTTCACTGAGCCTCCTGACTCCCTTCTGATGAAACAACATCTATGTCCAGTTTCTGCACCGGGAACCCCAAGTGCCACTCACAGGGAGGTGGGTACAGTGAGAGGTCTGCTTGTGGCAGTCATGCAGGCAACTGGCTACAGGTTGGGCTAGAGAAACCTAAGAGGACTTGGATTTTCTGTGGTTATCACCCTTCAGATTATTCAACAAAACAGACCGGCAAAAACAAAAGCCCCTGAGTCACCTGCCACCTCTACTCTCTCCCTCCACTCAACTCAAGAGCAATGCTTTTTAGTTCTGTCTTCAAAATACACTCAGGCCCCCTTTACTGCTACGGGCCTGAGTCACCAGTGACGCTCCTGTTGACAGCGGAGAATCCCGGCTGCCTTTCTGGCTGCCACTCACCTCCCACCCCCCAGGTCTTGCCATCCAGCAGCGGGGGACTGTGGTGGAAATCACTCTGCTGCTTTGCTCAGAGCCTCCCATCTCTCTCAGATTAAAGCCGGGTTCTAGCAAATTCCGGATCTAGGGGTCTGGCTCCTGTGCCAGGTCCCGCTGTCCTCCACTTCCAGCCCCTGGCCGTCTTTGCTCCGCCTGGCTGGCCTGCCCACCTTCCTCTCACTCACCAGGCCCGCTCCTGCCTCGGGAGCCTTTGCCTCTCCTTCTGCCCCAGAATCTTCTGCAGGGCTCGCTGCTCAGCTCCATCCAGGCTATTCCCCAAGGCCGGTGGCAGGGTGGTCTTCCTGGAGAGCTCGCGCAGCGCCTCCTTCCCTCCTCCAGGCTTTGGTTGCTCCACAGCCTCTGATGGTGATAGTCCCCACCGGCTCTGCCTCGTGCGCTTCCTGCCCGGGAGCCTGGGGCTTCCCTGTTCCCACATGCTGTCCTCCCAGTGCCGGGAAGCTGCCGGACACAAAGCAGATGGTCAGCACGTGCTTGCTGAAGGGAGAGAGGGAAGCAAGAAGGGAATGCAGGGCGCTCATTCTTTCCTTCAGATGACCTAGAAAAACATCCAAGCTGATCATGGACAGATGCTCGCTTAGCTTCCGACTAAAACAGAGACCTTTGGCACTTCCTCGGCCGGGAAGGCTGCCCTCCCCTCATCTTTCACGTAGCTGGTGAACAGCAGAGTCTCCACTGGTAAGTGGTTCAACTTTCAGTGACCTTTGGCACTCTCCTCATTGGAAAATGGGGGTGCACTTTAACTCTGGGGATAGACCCAAGGTGAAGAGCAGAGCAGGGTTGGAGGTCAAGTCTTCCCTCTGGAATGCCATTTCATGACAGGTCTCCTGTGTAATTCACTACCCACTTGCTCACGGTTGGGTAAACATGGGTGATGCACAGGTCCTGGGGATACCAGCAGCTTGACGGTTTAGGTGCCTGTGGTGCAGGAGGTGCCAGGAAGGAGGTTTTAGTCCAGGTCCTGGATGATCCTGGAGTCTCCCTGTCCTGAAGGAGGCCCCCCTGCCGCTGAGGAGCTGGCTACCACCCCTCAGAATGAGCTGTTCTTCCCCTTCTCAGCAGGAACCATTGCAGATGCTTTGACCTGCTTAGGACGAGAGCCTTAAACAACTACGGCACTTAGGGTGACCCCCGGGCCCTCACACCATAGCCTTTTCCTTCCTGCTTTTCTTTATCTTCATTCATGCATTCATTCAACAAATGCTGTTGAACACTCGCCTAGATTATAGGGATAAATTTGCAATGGATCTTTCTTTTCATACTTCTGTCTTCGGCTCCATTTTTTTTTTTTTTTTCTTCCTTTTCCTTTGAGCTCTCTACCTAATGCTGCTCCATGGGGTGGGTTGAACTCAGGTCCTTTATTGCAAGAAAGGCTGCTGGCCCCCATGCAGATGGTCAACACAAATGGTCTCCTTGGGGAAGGTGCAGCCCTCAAAAGGCCCAGCTGGATCTTCTGGTTGTCTTGGACATTCTACGACTCTATAAGCATGGCAAATGAGTGGGACACTGGTCCCCAAGTGGATCTTCTACACATCCCGTGGGGAAGCCAGGAGAGCCATGACTGTAGATTGACTGAGCCCTGGGTTCTGTGGGGACAGGCTTGTCAGAGCTGGCACTTCCACATGGCACAAGGCCCAGGCATAGCAGGTGGCATAGACACAGCCTTAATTGATAGCTTAATTAAGGAATTAGGTAGGTTATAACTTCCAACCCACAGCTCGGTTAAGCTAAATTTCATTATTTCCTTTTCCCGTGGAGACAGCGTCCAGAAGCAAACAAGGGGTGGGTAGGGTCCCCCAGAGCTGTCGCCAGCCTAGTCTGGCCTAACTGCATGTAAGGCAGGAAGGAAATGCTCAGGAGAAAATGTCACGGGCACTCCTTCCACTTGCTGGAAGCTGCCCCAGGAAGCCCCCAAAGAACCATTTGTCCTGTTCCCTCAAGAGCTCCCCATTTGCCTCCTGAAGAGGAGAAGCATCATCTCCAACAGATGATACTTCGAAGGCCAGAGACTTCAAAGGTCCTGAATCTGTGAAATAAATCAAGTCTGTGGAGACTGGGAGGAAGACGACAAATGGCCATCCCACCAACCCCATCAGCTCGGACCAGGAAGCTGCTGTGCTTCGTGAGCCATTTGTGCAGCTGCCTCTGGCTCCTGTGGGTGTGGTGGGGGTACTCAGAAACTTGAACTTCCCCCTGATTGCTCACAGGGACCTCTGGCCTTGATCCTTGATACTCAATGTGGTTCCTAGACTCAGAGCACCAACATACCTGGGGTATAGGACACACAGGATCTCAGAGCAATTGGCAGGTCTATGAAATCAGAATCTGCATTTGAAGAAGTTGCTCAGGTGATTTGTGTACATATTAAGGTTTTAGCATAGGTGACCTGGGCAATAGAATCGAGTCTAACTTCCAGCTAAAATGAACCCTCTAATCCTTATTTTATTATTGCAATAATCCAAGTGTTACCGAAGGCTCCAACTAGGATCATTTTGCTTTTTAATTAGGAGTGCAGTGAAAATAACTAAACTTTATCCCAAGGGACACTTACTGGCATGTAGTAAATGGTCAATAACACTGTTGCACGAACATGTGAGTGACTTAGGGACCATGCTACATGTACCAATCTAGGGGCAATGTGGTTAAGCCTTCAAAGTTTGGTTGAGCCACTTTCACTCCTGTTAACGGAGCTAAAACACTGTCTTGTGACCGCGTCCGTCGGATTTAAACTGACCTGGCTTCCTATCTCCCAGTTCTCGGGCTGTGAGTTGTCAGATGCAGGTGGGGTGCACGTTGCACAGTGTCTCTTTTCTTCCTTTTGGTTTGGGGTCTTAAGCCTGCTCTGAGACGAAGCAGGAGTTGGGAAAGGTGAGGCCTGGTCCCCCCAGTGGTGCGACCTTCAGCAAGTCACTTGACTATCCTGGGCTTGTTTATGCATCTGTAAAATGTCAATCTCAAATTGGCGGTTTCAGGGATTGCCCCATGTGAGACCACCAGGAGACAGAATCAAGCCTCCTGGCCCTGGTGTGACCCAAGGTGTCCCACGGAGTCCTTGGCACATACTCACTGGGCTAGGCCAGGTTCCCTCTGGCCTTTGTTCTCGCATGAATTTGCCAGAGGACTGGATCCTGGACAGGTATGTTGTCCCGGCTGCCCATCACTCCATCACATAAGAGCTGCTGGCTGTCTTTCCATTGGTCATCATTTCTTTCTTTTTTTTAAAGCATTTTTTTCAACCCTTATTTATTTATTCATGTGTGGTACTGAGAATCGAACCCAGTGCCTCACACATGCTAGGCATGCACTCTACCACTGAGCCTCAACTCCAGCCCCTGGTCATCATTTCTTATATCACTTTAGTTGAGTTCTGATTTCCTTCGCTTCCCTTGGTTTATCTCAGGCTACACCCATAGATGACAGTGAATTAAAAAAAAAAATACATTGTATAGTTCCCTTTTCGAGACTGATTAAACTCACATACTCCATCTGGTGTTACAAAAGCTCTTTCAAGCTTCCATTCCTTCTCTGAAGTTATTTCCAAAAACCTACCCATAAATTAATAGTTATGGTATGTTTATTGGTCTCCAGGACTTCTGATAGTGTATTGATTCTAGGCAGAAGCTTAGCATCTGGTCTGGCTACAAAATTTAATTTTCTATAAACCACATGTTCCAATCTCATCATGTGGTATTGAGGTTCTAATGTTGCATGTGGCCTGGTGCTGACCCATACAGTTCTTTCCCATCTGCAAAGAGGGTTAAAAAAAAAAAAAAATCAATACAGAGCATTTTTTAAAAAGTTAAATCTGCTCAATTTGAAGGATGGTCTGCTTTTGAGTTTATGCTCATTTTCTTTTTATATGTTATAATATTTTCTTTTCATAAACCTATTTGATAAAATTCAAATGGATAACTCTGTGACTGTGCTCAAATTGTAGAGAACATTTTGCTGATCCATGAAATCCAAAATAGGCTATCCAGTGATTTTTTTTTTCCTTCTTCTTCTTCTTCTTCTTTTTTTTTTTTTTTACAAGATGGGACAATCCAGGTTTAAAACCTCCTCCACCTCCTTTCTGGAATCAATAAATACCTTCCCGTTGTTTCTGATCAAGGTCAGACAGTGATGAAAAGACTGGTTTCCCAGACATGCTTTTAAACAGAAGCCTGTAAGCCCAACATCGATTTATTCAGCATGAAGAGACTAGGAGGCATCCGATCTGAGGCTTTCTTCATATTTTGAAGACTTTGTATCTCTGAGTCACATACCTTTAAAAATTATTATCATTATTGCTTTTCAAACTTTTAGTCACTGGGCATCATTCTGACCTTCGGTTTCAGTGGTGAATTTAATGAAGTACCCTTCCATCCCTAGCCCACCAGCCCAGGGGCACTCAGAATGTGGCTTCTACTCATGCTCCTTGGCTTCCAGGAACCCCAAGGCCTCTGGCCACCTGCTTTCAGGGCTGTCCCTAGAACCTCTCCAATTGTGCTCCCTCTCCCAATAAAGGAAAGGCCAAGACTGCTCAGGGGGAGGGAACAGAATCTAAGAGCCCCGCCCTCGAGGACCAGATTTCACTGAATCCCCAAAGTGACCCAGGTGGAGAGGCAGGCTCTGCTTCACTTCCATCCCCTTTCCCACCTGCCTGGAACACACCCACTCCCCTCGCTGCTCACCTGTCTTGTTTCAGTGTGGCTCATACACGTGACCCAGGTGCCTGGCCACATATCAAATTCTCTTTACTGTTTGCCCTCAGATCACTCAAGAGTCTGTGCAGACCGAATTTCTCGCCACCCTCCTAACGACCTGCGGTTCTCAAGGTCGTAATTACCAACTCCCATCTCCAACCACTCACGACCTCTGACACCGTAATGTTTCAAGGCTAGTCTAAGGCAAGGTCAGAAGCAGGAAAGTCAACTAAGGACCACAGGGGACACTGTCTTGTAGCTTTTTTCACTTACATACCTTTTTCACCATCAGTAGATAAAAAGCTACCTACATATTTTTAAAGCATGAACAGTACTTTTCATATGAATATACTATATAATAACCTATCATCTATCGATCGACATTTTTTTCCTATTACGAAGAATGATGTAATAAACATCCTTCTATGTGCATCTTTTACATTTATTTGTATTTCTGTTCATAGAAGTAGTACTTCTAGAATGAATGAATATAACATATAAATTCTGATACTGGTAAAATGATACATTTCTGGAGTGCAATTTTCCTTTCACTAGTGTGGCATGAACAACATTCTTTTTTGTCAATTGCCTTTGCCAATCATTGTTGATTTCCGTTTCTCTAATGGTGATGTAACACATATTGAAAAGCTTTGTGCTTCTTTATCTAGACATCTTCTTTTAAGTATTCTTAGCCTGTATTCCTTTTGGGGATACTTTTTAAGTATAAAGGGGAAGAAAGTTGATTTAAAAAATTTTTTTAAACCAGGGAATGAACCCAGGGGTACTTAATCAGAGACATCCCCAGTCCCTTTTATTTTTTATTTCTTCTAAGATGCTTAGGGCCTTACTAAGTTATTGAGGCTGGTTTTGAACTTGCAATCCTCCCATCTCAGCCTCCTGAGTGGCCACTGCATGCAGTGAAAGCTCTTTAAACATGAATGGCATTAGTCCTTCTCTACACTGACACCCTCCTCCTTACTGCGCTCCTATGCTCCAGGCCCTGTCAGCGACCTGGCAAGGAAGGCCTCGCATCCCCAATTTATTCATGCGACTGTGTCCAGCAAGGTCTGTGGAGAGCTGGGACTCAGCACCAAGTTTGTTTTCAAGCCTGTGTTCAAGCCTGTGTTCTTTCCATTTTACCACTAAAAAGACCTCAAGTAAAAACCCTCAAATATGATTTTAGGTGTTTCCCTGATGGAAAGAAAGAAAAAATGGAAGCTAGAAGAATTAAGAATAAGCGTGTGTAGAGAGGGGGGGCGCGTCTCCTTTCTTTTTCCTCAGGCCAAGATGCTTTGCTTGGTAAGAGAGGGATGTCATTCCCTGTTTTCCATCAAGGGTTTCAGGCCTGAGGTGCTGATTTCCTGCAGTATATTCCTATACAATCGCATTACAAGAACAATTTAGGTCCTAAGTATTAGATTACTGAACCATGAAATGATGGGCTGTATCAATGTTTAACTTAAAAAAAAGAAAGAAAAAACGAGCCCAACTCCTGGGCCCTGCTCCCAGAGATTCTGATTTAATTGGTCTGGGTTGGGCCTGGGCAGCAGTTTTGGAAGCTCTCCAAGTGACTCTAACTCTCAGCCTCGGCTGAGGGCCACTGTGATACTGTCCACTATCCTAATTCTCAAGACCACACTCTGTAGCTGGGCCCACAAAGAGAATGCGACTTGCCCCTGGTCATGCTGTATGAGTGGCAAACCCAGCAGCTTTGATGGCCTCCGGTCCCACCAGACTGACAACTGCACAGGCAGCGTTGTCGCTTCTTTTCCAACGTGACTCTGCTTAACGGTTCGTTCGTGGGTGCAGACAAGGCTGATTGCTCAGAGCCGTCTTCGTGCTCACAGCCCCCAGAACCTGTCGGTATTTCCCCCTCCGCTTTCCTTGCTCCCGGGCTGCACCAGAGCGAGGCCTCATCTCACGGCTAGCAGGCAGTGTCCTTCACCCGCTGTCATGGTTCAAACCAGGTCTTTTCTCATGAGAGTCACCTTCAGGCTGGAGAAGATTTGAGGCATAGGTGGCCCTGGGTGACCATCCTCCTGGGCCCTTGCCACAGCAGGTGGGGAACCACAAGACTGATGTCTACCTCCCCAGCCGGACTGTCTGCTCCATGACACGCCCGGCCTCCCCTCCTCATGGTCTCCTAGCACTTGGACCCATCTGTCCCCAGCACAGAGGAGACAAACAGGTCTAGGGTGGCACGCCCTCCTCTTACACTTGGAGCAGAACCTGTCCGATGCCTAGCCCCACCTCCAGAGTGTGCACATCAGAGAGCCACGTCCCAGAGGGCTGCCCAGAGGAACACCATGAATTTTTGGCAGAGTCTATGACCTCATTCAAGATGGACTTGGCTTTCCTGGGAGCCACAGTTCACTGCTGACTCATATTTAGCTACGACAAAGTTAATCTTTTCCATCTTTGCATATGTGCATTTCTAAATCACATCTCTCCGTGTACTATTTGTGGTAGCAACATTTAAATAACTGCTCTACAAAGTGAACCATGCTCACAGGCAATAAGTAGGGTTTTCTTCATGCTGCCTGCTTTATATTCAGATTATGCCGATTTTCCTCCAAATAAAGTCAAGTCTGAGTTGCAGAAAGTTTAATAATTAATGTTTTAATACTCATGAATACATGAAGTCACAAACTGGAATAAAACCAAGGGATGACTTGCAGAGGTTCTTGAGAATCTTGAAGTCAAACTGATTTCTAATCAGCATGTTTTCCATAACAATACATCCTTCCTCCCTGTCCCTAACTTACCCATCCTTCATCCCAGCTGCTCTTCAGTCATGGTCCCTCTCATCCCATCCAAGGCTTTTGAGAGCCACATCAGCTCCCACTCGTGCCCGCACCCACTGCAATCTGATCGTAGTTCTAAGAGTGACGCCATGACAGCAAAGAGCTCCTGTCAAACACGACCTGGCTTTTCAGTCCCACGTCACTGACCACCATGTCCTCCTTCCTAGAGACCCTGCTCCCCCAGCCACGGCACCATCTTTTTGAATCATGCCAACTATGCTTTCCCTTTCAGGTTACGTGTTAGTTTACCGTCCTTATCTCTGTGCTGGCATGAGTCTGGAGATAATATCACAGATTACTGGTGTGTGATGAACTATGCCAAGCACTTCATACAGATTAACGCAATCCTTCTAACAACCTTCACTCTACAGATGAGGAAGTGGATCAGAATGTGGGCCCCTTAGGGACAAGGACTCATCTTGTCACCTCATGATTTCACTAGGATGTAGAATAGTGATTGGCCACAGGTGGAAAGTCCAAACCCAAGTCAGTCTGCCTCTAACAACTGGGCACTCAGATATTGTAGACTCAGTCCACAACTGTCCCCTCTCCTTGTGGCACCTCTTAAATGACTACATTTTACAGGTGAGGAAAGTGAGGCCCAGAAAGGGACTCACCACAGGTCACATGGCTGGAGTGGCAAACTCAGATCTGGCAGCCTGCAGCCTGCTCTACCCAGTGGACACAGGCAGGGGAAAGTCACAGGTCTTCTTCAAAGATCACTCCGCTAGGTGGCATCATCCCTGGTTGGGCACTGAACTGCCATGATCTTGCAGCTCCGGCCGTTTGGGTCAACACCCAAGGCTCTCCACACCCTTTGCCAGCTGGTCTTCCTCCCAGGGTGAGTGCTCTCTCCTGACTCTATTTCCTTCATGCTGGCAAGTCCCAAATCTCTCTGGAATGGCCAACTGCCTGTCAGACAACACCATCTGTCAACCCCCAGTCCTCAAATTCCACGTCAGGACAGACACTGCTTTCCCACCAAACCTAAACCACTTTCTCTCAACTCTTTTCACCAGATGGTGGCCCCACTACCCCTGTTTCCACCCAACCGGAGAACCACAGAAACCAATCTTGACCTTGCTCTCCCCCAAGAGCAGAACATGCTGTTTCAGAGCAAAGTCCATTCACAAGAGAGTGGGAATGGTTTTAGCAAAAGTTGTACAAGACATATGCTAAATATACAAAACCCTGTGACAGAAATTAAAGAAGATCAAAATAAATGGGGAGACATTCTATGTTTATAGATTGGAAGACTCAGTATTAAGACAACCTTTCTAAATTTTGTATAGATACAAAATAATCCCTACCAAAACCCCAGCAGTTTTTTCTGCAGAAACAAATAAGCAGATCCTCAAATTTATATAGAAATGTAAAGGACACAGAATAGCCAAGTAAGAAAGCTAACCTCTCCATCTCTGCAGGTATGAAAACATGCAAAATTGGAGGATGTATACTTCCCAATTCAGAGTTATAAAATTCTTACATATAGTTCAATTGACTTCTGACAGAGAAACAATGGGGAAGGGACTGTTTTTGTTTTTTTTTTTTTTTTTTTTTAACATATGGTGCTGAGATCACTGGCCATCCACTGGAATTTATTTCTTACCCTGCACTAAGAAAAAAAAAAAAATCAAAATGGCTCAGAAATCTAAATTTAAGAGCTAAAACTGTAAAACTTCCACAATACAGCAGGAGAAAAATCATTGTGACCTCTAGTTAAACAGAGATATACAGCACTAAAAGCACAATTCATAAATTGGATTTCATTAAAATTAAAAACATGTTCCCTTCAAAAGACATCAGTTAGAAACTGAAGACAGTCACAGGCTGGGAGAAAATATTTGCAAATCACATCTTATTAAGGACTTGTATCCAGAATATATTAAGAACTCTTATTATTCAATAATAAGAAAACTTAATTAAAAAGTAAAGAAAATATTTAAACAGACATTTCACTAGAGAAGATATACAATTGGCCCATAAGCACACGAAAAGATGCTTAACATCATTAGCTATCAGGGAAATGTACATCAAACCATGAGATACCACTTCACATTCACTAGGATGGCTATAACAAAAAACTCATCTATCACAAGTGTTGACAAGAAATCAGAACCCTCCCTCCATTGTGAGTGTAGCTGCTTTGGAAAACAGTCTGGAAGTTTCTCTAAAAAGTTAAAAGATATGTCCACATAAAAACTTGTACACAAATGGTCACAGCAACATGTGAAAATAATCTGCTGGAAACAATCTGCATGTCCATCACCTGATAAATAAGCACAAGGTGACAACTGCCACACAATAAAAAGAAAATTACTGATACATGCTACAAGGATGAACCTGAAAGACATTGCTAAGTGAAACCAGAGGCAAAATACCTCTATTGTCTGATTTCACTTCGAGAAAATGTCCAGAAAGGACAAAACAGGACAGAAAGTGATCAGTGGTTGCCTGAGGCTGAATATGGGAACAGGTTTGATTTGAAAACAGGCACAATAAATCTTTCTGAGGTGATGGAAATGGTCTAAAATCAGTTGTGATAATGATACAATTACTACAAAATCTTCTAAGTATAAAATTGAAACGGGTGAATTTTATGATAGGTAAGTTACGCCTCCTTAAATCACATCAAAGGTAGAAAGGGACACACGTGCTGGGGATTCAAGTCCTGGCTCTATTACTTACCAACTGTGTCACTAGAGACAAGTTACCTAAACTTCATGCTTAGTTTTCTCATCTGTAAACTGGGAATTATAGTAGTACACACGTCATAGAGTTATTGTGAGAATTAAATAAGTTGATACACATAAAATCCTTAGCACAATGCCAGACACAAATTAAGCAGTCAATCTTAGCTATTTTTCTTATTAGGATTGTTAGAATTGCTTTTATTTAGTTTTCATTTAGTCATCAGTTCTCAAATTAATCATCTTTCTTCACAGCTTCTTCCCTGGCCTGACACTCTGCAGCACTTTCAGATAAAGGACTCTTCCAGTCTTCCTAACCAGCTCCAAACTCACTCCTTCACATCTACTAGCCTCCACAGCTTCAAGGACCAGAAGAAACGGAAACGTAAGCATAGCAAAACCCGCCACGACCAGGCTCAGATGCATATGAGGCCCTCCACATCGGGTCTCTGTGGGATCTCTCCCTCCTTCGCAACCTTACCCCACAGACACACCACAGCGGCAAAACCTCGCACACATGCCACGCAGCTGCTCTTGCCACTCATCCCTCTGCAGAACTGTCCCTTTCTCACTGCCTCTTGTCTACGATTCTAATCTTTTCAGGCTCAGCTGAGGCAACTCCCTCACAAGGGCTTCCTAAGGCTCTCGAGCTGGGGTCGCTTTCTGGCCTCTGTGCCTAAGGAAGCCTGTGCACATCCCCAACACGGAATCAAGACACAAATATTATAAATCTGCCTCACATCTTGAGTGTGGACTCGGCACAGTTCCCTGGTACTTTGAAGATGCTCAATAAGAGGGTGACTGCTCAAATGAAGGGTTAACTATTCAGTATTTTCTCAGCTCTTAGGCTTCCAAATAGCTGAGCTTTTAAAAACATGTCACTTAAGGAAAGTGGGAGCCAGAGGTTGTTTGGGAAAATGGAAATCTTAATAAGGGTCTATCTGTTTTGAAGGACTATTATAAATAGCAAATGAGAGAGTTACAAGGTCATGCTACCTTCCATGTGAAGCTATTCACATTTTAAGTAGCAGTAGTTCATCAGAAATTGCAAAGATGGCTGGCAATCTTAATCTTTCCAGTAAAGTTTTTCCTAAACTCTTAAACTAATAATTCATAAAGAATTTTTGAGCTCGCAGTGAGAATCTTTGGGAGGATTTTTAAAGGGAGCTTAATAATTAAACTTTAAGTTAGAAGGGAAAAAAGTATAATTACCTGATATCTGGATTCTGTCCAGATAGTATAATTTTAGTGGTCTGGGATGGGAATCCCAGCAGAAAAGAAATTTTAAAGTTTACCAGGTAATTCTAAAGAGAAGCAAGTGTCAAAATCCACTCTTAAGAAATCTGAAATTGTTCCTTTCTCAGATGTCTCATATATAAAATGATGGTATTATATTTAGACTTATGGATAAGTAAAAATTCTTCTGAAAGTAAAATGTATCCAGAGATGTTATATAGATTGCTTTCTCCTATTTGCAATAACTTGGGTCATCTAAAAAGTAAAGTTTGGCTGGGCGCAGTGGTACATGCCTGAAATCCCAATGACTTGAGGCTGAGGCAAGAGGATCACAAGTTCGAGGTCAACTTCAGCAACTTAGCAAGACCCCATCTCAAAAGAAAAAAGAGAAGCACTGGGAATGTGGGAATGTGGATCAGGGGCAAAAAACCAACCCATCAACCAGCAAGGAAAGTTGACCCCTTCTACTTGGCCAATAAGCATCGCTATCCTGATTACCGACATTTAAAATCTACTGAAGAACAATTTAAAAGCAACAAAACAACAAAATCCTCAAACCATAATCTTTATACATGTATTAACAGTTTTTAGTTGTAGATGGACACAATAACTTTATTTTGTTTATTTAGTTTTTTTATGTGGTTCTCGAGATCGAACCCAGTGTCTCACGTGTGCTAGGCAAACACTCTACCACTGAGCCATAATCCCAGCCCTCAAACCATAATCTTAATAAGATCAAGGTACATATACATCATCACTGCATACTAAAATAAAGGTGTCTTTCTAAAGGGAAACTGAGAATAATAACCTAAATTCAGAATTAGAAGCTGTAGGTCCTCTGAATAAATCTGTATTTGTAGTCATGGCATGTTTTTCTCTCATCATGAAAATGGAAAGAAAAGGAATGCAAAGTACTGACGAGTTACTGTGTTTGTGCTCACGATATAAAAGGACCAAGAAATTGGAAGCCACTGCAACTATGCAAGTCTACCTTAAAGTTACACTCAGTGTGACACAATTTAGTACTAGAATCTTCTTAAAATGAAAAGGAATGTTAAAATAATTACATCTTTTGTCCAGAAATGTCCTATAGACTGAAGGAATCTCTCTGAGTTCTTTCAAAAAATGTTCTATCATTGATACTTTGATGCCTGCATTTAAGAATCTGTCCATTTTTAAATAATCCTATTTAAAAAAAAAAAAAAAACTTTTAAAACCCTTTGAGGCCCAGGATCTAGTTTCTTTAACTTCTCAAACTAAATATAATACATATATACATAAATAAATTAAAAAAAAACACACCAAAATGCTTACTATGTTGGGCACAACTGTCATAGAGAGAATAATCAATTGTAAAATACAATAAATGCATGCAATTACAGAGTTTCAAAACCAATCTCCATATATTTTGACCCATTCTGCCAATATTATTTCATCTTTTATCATTTCATTATCTTTTATTAAAAAATAAATTTGAAAGAGTAAAATTGTATGGTGGCAAAATAATTTCAAATTAAATTCTGCTTAATAAATGAACACAGCTACATTTTGTAAAAGGGAAGACTGGAAATAATATCTTATTGTCAATATTGTCATTAAATAAGGGAAAGATGATGTAGTTCTAAATACAGTCTTACTGGAAATTAATAAAACACAAAACACAGAACTGCAGCATATAAAGTAACGTGGTGGACACTGGGCAACATCACTCAATTGGAAAGGAGCCTTAGAAGCATCAGGGATGCAGCATTTTGCCACATTTTAAAAATGCACATAAAAGACACAAAACGAAATACACTTATTACTTTTAGCATGTTAAAAACAATCACATCAAAAAAAGTATACAGATAAAAAATGTCATAGATGACATAAGAAAATAGTGTGTGTGTGTATATATATATTTTTTGCATATATATATAAAATCTGCAGTATTTACCACTGTTGATATATATATATATATATTTCAGAGCAGCTTGGGTGCTGCTTTCATAAACTAAATTGTACAGCTTGGTTCATTACAAGTCACAGAATCATAGTTTAAAAATTGGAATTACTATCCTTAGCACATTTTTATACACATTTATTTCTCAGCTTCCACATGATCTAAATCAAGAACCTGTTATTTTATCAGGAGTTTGAGCTTCAGTGTAGTGTTTGGCTCTAATACACTGCATTTGTTTTGCCATTTAAAAACATCATTACCAAGTTGATTAAAATTACATTAGACTCATTATATACATAAAAATATTGTCACATTCACTAGCTAAACAAATGTTATTTGCATTTTAAGACATACTTTTGTACCTCAAAAACTTAAGAGCTCCAACTTGCAACAGGAAGAGCCATCTATGTTACTTTCTAACTTTTTGTATTCTAATATGAGCACAATAATGTCCAAAACAAGTTCTCCAATTAAAAACAACATTCTTGGAGTGCCCAAAATTTTGTCAGTGTTTTGGTAACTGTAGTGTAATAGAATATTTTAAAAGACATCACTGATTGTTTTAACCATGAACCTGAAGTTTTTTCACAGAAAAGAAAAAATAGTTTTGAAAGTTTGAAAGTCACACTGTATTTTTTAAAAAGATCAAGATCTAAACACCTATTAATAGTTAGAATCATTTTTTTTTTACAATTTTAACATGAATAATGTAATGGCCTGATAATTGCAGCAATATCCATTGATTACATTCTTTAAAGAAAATGCCAGAAAATGATCATGTAAACAACTGCCTTGGGGCCCTTCAAGGTGAGGCCCTCCAAGAATTTAAGAGGCAGAAATGAGAAGTAACCAGACTGTTAATCCTTCTTTCAAATGAACTTCAAAGGCCTTCCATTTTGCCCCTTGAGTGCTGCATGATCGCTAAGTTGCAACTTCTCCTGCAGCATCCCGGTAACTGGCAAGGAACCATGTGCTCTGAACACTGTAAAAGTAAGAGCAGAGCCAGGAGCACAACAACACTAAGAATGATCTGGGGAAATGGATACAAGGAGCGCTGTGCCTTTGGCCATAAACTTACCTACCTGCTCTAATTTTTAAGCACCATTAAGTGGTCAGCCTTTCTCTCCCATGTCTTTATTTTCAGATTGAAAGAAAATGGCAGCCATTGAAGGAGAATGATGAGCATTCTGAGATACTATAGTCACAAAGTCAGGGCAAACTTCAGTCAGTTTAGGTCCCAGGTTAAAAACATGAGGGGGAAAAACCTAGACTAAAAGACAAGTTAAGAAAAAGAAAAAGATCATATTATTCCATAGATCTGGAGTAAGAGTAGTTTAAAAAATTTTTTTTCTTCAAGTCTGTGTTCAAATGTGTATGCACAGATGCCTATAATATCTATTAAAAGACATATTATACATAGCCTTAAAAAACATCTGTTCTACAGTTTCTCAGTGCTTTGTTAACATTAGCCAAAACAGAATGGGCCAAAAGAATAAAAATGTTCAGTTTTTGGAGAAAGATATAAATGAAACTGAGTAAAGGATCATTATTGTGCGTGCATCCTAAATGCTATTGCTATGTTTCCAGGTTAAATTCTTTTTAATAGGTACAATGATGATGCAATTTAAAATGCTCATCTTGAGTAGCATCTACATGTGGGATGAAAACTTCTACATATTCTTATTACTAATATATATCAGAATTGTGCGAGTTGTTTAGGAGTATAAAATACTGCTTTGGCAATTACAAACATAGCAATGTAGGTTTCGTGTGGTTTCTATTCTCTTGTCTTTTGCAAGTACACAGAAATTCTCACAGCAATACTGATTCTTGAACAGAAAGCCCCTCCCGATTTCTGTAGTGATATGCTGGAGGTGAGGGCCCTGCATACTGATACCCAGCTGAACTGGCATCTTCTCCAGCTGGTGAAGTTTTATACCTCACTGGACTCTCTACTGAAACTGCTGGGAGATTATGGTCCTGAAAGGGTACGTGTTGAAAGGCTGAATATTTTGGTAAATTGCTTAAGTGACTACGGTTAGTATCTCGAGTCCATGATTGTCCGTGCATCTCAGGTCTATATGTATAACTAACTTCTGACCATTTTCTGTTATCTGGCAAATAATCCACTGGAGGAATGATGAATTTTCCATTCTTTGGTGACCCTGAATTGCCTGAGTATCCCCCAGCACCAATATCAACAGGAAGAACTTCTCTTCGACTGGATGGTAGTACAAGAGGTGTTGGGCGGCTGTAGGATTTCTCTGGAGAAACATCCATTGACAGAGTAGAACCATAAGGTCTTCTGGAAGGATAACTTTGAGTCCCAGGACTGATCTGTGGAGGTACGAAGCTGCTGTTAGCAGTGGGGATGTGTTTTGGAGAATTTCCGTGGTAAATAGGGGGACTGCTATAGGATGGTGGGTGCCCAGTCCCTCGATCGTCCCCTTCTAATTGGGGTGGATACCTTGTGTAGCTTGGAGGCTGGACTTTAAAAGTAAACTTGTTGGCTACTTTTGATGGACTAGAACCTGGCTCAGCATGCTTTCTTGGGCTGTTAGAGTAAACAATGTTCCTTGGACTGTGAGAGTAAGCCCTTTCTAGTGCCTCTTCAGCAGAAGTTCCATTTTCATTCTCACTCCCAGGTACGTTGTCATACTGGGACGCATTGGAGCCTCGCTTCCCATCGTCAACATCCAAAACCTTCATCTTCTGCCTTGTGTTTGATATCCGAGGATCAGTAGAACTTGGGATGGTGACAGTAAGCGTAGGGTGCACTGATCTACTTTTGCCTTCAATGGTATATTTGGCAGTCCTTTCAATAGCTGAAATATCTGAGGGTTTATTCCATTTGGGCATAAATTCCTTTCTGATATTTGAAGTTGCATTGCTATTTTGGTTAGCAGCTGCATGGTTATAGTGCCCAGAATCATCTTGTGGACCCAATGCAAGTTTTCTTTGAAAAGCTGCCTCATCTTTAAGATTTTTACTATCCTCATCTACTGACTTCTGCCTGAGCTGTGTGACTCTTTCTGGAGTACCAGTTCTATTATGATGGTGGGGTGAGTGCTCATGTTTTTTGGAAGGTGATGATCCACTTTCTCTTCTGCTGCTTATATGAGGACTGGGCCTGCCAACGCTCCTTTGTCCATTGCTCAGGTGATTAATGCCAATGGAATGACATTCAGGTGGAAGCTGCCCCAAAGGTTTCTTTGGATATTCATCCTCTTTACCTAAGGGGATAGATAAATTCATAAGTAAAATAAATACCTGAGTAAAGAGTATCCAACTTAAGTACACATTAATAGCTGCATGCTTTTTACATGTGCAAGCATATGCATACATATACATACTTTCATACCATGGAATTTTAATGACTGTTGAGAAGTATTTTTTCTGGAAAGACCAATATTAAAATATACCAAAACTCAAAATCTTATTAGGCAATGTGTATATGTAGGAATAGTTTGTAACATTATGAGCAAGATTCATTGTAATTGTCTAATATGATTCCTGTATTTTGTTCAGACATATTGTTACATGTTTTTTCAAGAACGCAAAGCTGATATTCTATTTCCATTCCTAACACAATTCTGCAGGGTGAGTAATTCAGTGTCTTAACATTATATCACTTTAACCTATCTCGACTAAAATGGTTTCAAAATCTCGGTAAAACTTCATATCAACTTCAAGCATGTCTGTCAAATTTAAAATTCAAATGATGACCTACTGTACTGTCAAAGTACCTTCCTTAGTACAATTTCCTGATAAAAAAAATTCTAACCAGAAGTTAAATTCTAAAAAGATCTTACTTTAAATCCAAAAAGAGAAAAAAAAATTAAAGAAAGAAAATTGTATAAGTTTTGTTTTACATTTTAAGTAATTAACAGAAAATTCATGAGGAATTAAATAAAGGTGAAATGAACTGGTCATTTAGTATGAAGTGTTTTAAGCTGATCTATTATAACACAGGTAGTCAGTAAATACCATCATGAAAAAACAACTGGCTCCATTTGCAAAAATTTCAACTTGTTTTTCACCTGTTACTACAAAATAATGTATTGTCACTTGAAAAAAAAAATCCAACAATAGCTACTTTAGCTACAATAGCTACACTCTGCACTGGTCCCCGTGCTGAGCAACAGCCCCGTTAGTGAGAACACAGACAGTGTTCTTATTATTGTGAGCTCAAGTCTTGATGTTAATAAACCCTGTCGATTCATCATCAGGCTCCCAGGTAAGCCTGTTTTCTTCTTCCTTTGACCAGGCAGATCTCAAAACCCAAGGGCCCCTGAGAGACATGGTCCTCTGTGTTTTGTACATGGGAAAGCAGTCTCAGAAACGTAGAAAAAGCAGTTAAAACAATCAGGGTAGGGCAGCACAGTGAAGAGAACCATCAAGAACAAGGCCCTCTGAACAAAGGCCTAGAGAAGGAGAAAGGCAGAGAACCCCCCAGGTACAAGGCCAGAGGACCCACAGAGCCACCTCACAAAGGACACTGACTACAATGAGGACTTAGGAATCTGTGTGGAGTTAAAAGAAAAACGCTAGAGGCTTTTCAGCAGGGAGTTACAGGAGCTGATGTTTACCTTAGAAAGATCACATTAAATGGCAGATTAGACTTAGATTGTGGTAATCATTAAAGATGATAATGGTAACAATAACTGCTAATACTATGAAACATTCGACATGAATCTGTCACTGCTCAAAAGCTGTACATATGGCAGAGAACCCTGGTCGCTACTGTGTTTTGGTTTTTGGTTTTTGAATAGATGAGAAGCCTGAGACAAAGATTAATTTGTTGAAGAGTTCAAGGCTAGTAAGCAGCAGACCCAGAGTTGATTTTAGAAGTTTTGTTCTTTACCCTATACTATAAATGGGGCAAAAAGCAGTGAGAAGAGGTTTGTTTCTGGGATACATTTTTAGGGAAGAGTCTACATGCTTGCTCAGTGTGTTAGATGGGAACTGTAAGGGAATGAACAGAGTGGTTTAATGACAGCGACAATACCATTCATTCAGCAATAGTTGGCATATCAACATTGCTCTTGTCTTTTTATAATGAAATTATTTTATGATATGTAGAAAATTATTTCAAGTGATAACCCAAAACGTAAAATGCTTGTTATTCAGAAGAGTTTTCTTTGCTTTACGAGTGTTGTATGTGAAATGACCACAGCATTGCTAGTCTGGTTTCTCACTAGTCAACATACGAAATACATGGAATTGAGAAAGCTGATTCATATGTAGCCCAAATCAAGAATAGCCATAAGCAGTTTTTCAGGTTAAAAGCTAATGAGCAGGCTGGGGTTGTGGCTCAGTGGTGGAGCGCTTGCCTGTCATGTGTGAGGCACTGGGTTCGAGTCTCAGCACCACATATGAACAAATAAAAAATAAAGGTCCATCAACAACTAAAAAAATATTTAAAAAAAAAAAAAAAAAGCTAATGAGCAATAAAAATAAAACTGCTCCAGAGTCTCCAAAAAGTTTTATCAGCTTTACGAATAGTTATCTTCTTAATCCCAGATAAACATATTAATTCCTTCTTCCCTGTTGGCAAATAATTCCAACAAAAAAAAATCATCAAGAAGACATAAACACCTAAATAACAGAGGGTTGGAGTGTGGCTCTGTGGCAGTGCACTAGGCTAGCATGCGTGAGGCCCTGGGTTTTTAATTCCCAGCACCACCGAATAAGCGAATGAACCAACCTATGTAACAGAAAAACTGAATGTATGAACTTTCTTTTGGTTTCCTCTCTCTGACAATTTTGTAAGCAGAATACAGTAAACTGATTGGCTAGCTTATGGCTGGTTGACAGTTCATCAGGATAACAGTATCAGTTAATCACCAAAATACCCTTTACAGGTTGGTGAGGAGGAACCCAATGAAAGCATAAACATTTAAAAGCAAAGGAAAACCGTGGCACCAGAGAATGGTCAAGTCACACCCACAAAATGTGCTGCCACAAGGACAAAACTGGA
This sequence comes from Sciurus carolinensis, assembly GCF_902686445.1. NCBI lineage: Eukaryota > Metazoa > Chordata > Mammalia > Rodentia > Sciuridae > Sciurus > Sciurus carolinensis. The sequence continues at coordinate 17,862,454 of NC_062224.1, forward strand.
TTTGCTGCAAAGATCTTCAGCTGAGTCCTTTGGCTGTCCCCTTCTTTATTCACTGGCTGCTGGCAGTCTGCAGAGAGAACCATCAACTTTTCGTTCACATAAAATCATGTTAAATGTTTAAAAAATCCTCCATAGCAGAATTTTAAAAAAAAAGCAGAGTAGAACAGATCTCAAACTGAGCAGCTACTGTGCTGTGCACATGTTTTCCCTGGAACCACACTGTGGGTGGAGGCTCAGTGCTCTCAGCCTGACTGCAGATGCCCACAGACTGCTTCTAACATTTCAATCTTCATCAATTCACAATTCATGAAACTTAATTCATCTGAAATTAGCTGTTTCAAAGAGTAGTTATCCTTAGGTCTATATCCTAAGTCTCAAAATTGATTTATTTCAATTTTTAAAAATTATGGACTGCCTTTTCTGTTAGCAAAAAGTCACTTATTATTTATCATTTATTCTTATGGTTTTGGCACATTTTTATTGTCAACAATGTAATGAAACCAACTATAGTGATCAAAATTTATTTTATATAACTACGTCAAAAAGACAACTGACTGAAGCAAACGTGGAAGACAGACTGGGGTAGTAACAAATCCACAGAGGAATCTAGAGTTTTCAAAACTTTGCAGATTCCATATTGCTGGGAATGGTCAACTTCAGGTTGGCTTTCCAAAGTGTTTTCCACAGACACTCAGGGTTAGCTAGTTTTTGATGATGAGGGACACGAAAGTGTACCCCACTTCCCTTTCCTTGGCAGTGCAGGGGATAGAACCCAGGGCCTAGAACATGCTTCACAAGCACTCCAACAGTGGCCACACCCCATCCAAAAATGGTACCCTTTTAAAGTGTGGTGGTCAAGCATTTAAGCAATATTCTTTATTTGTACTAAGTGAACAAAATAAAATGTGTGATTACTTCCCTTATCGAGATCTTTGTAATGGAAAATGGATTTGCTGTTCTGGTCCTCACATTGTCTTGCTGACCCTTTTCACAAACACTGTTTCCCAAATCTTGCATATGTCCAAGGTTAGTGTGAACAGCACAGCTAACAGGAACAAATGACCTGATTTTGAATCCTGGCTCCCATTTTGAACTTGTATAAGTAATGTAACCTTTCCCAGTCTAAGATTTCTTTTTTATAAATGAATTTATATATGCCATAAGGATTGGAGTTTATATGAACAAGAAGTCCAGCATATTTCTTGGAATAGAGCAGATATTTAGTAACTTATTATTACTCAATGCTCTATTATTTTTAGACAAATTCAAAGTACGTATTGATTCCTACCCAAGTTTATCTTAATTTTGACTCATTTTAATGTGAGATCTCCCTGAAATTTAACAATTATACCTCCCCATGTAATGCCATGTAACCATGTAACGCCACCCACAAATCTAAACACTGTGTATCAAGTCTTTCATCTAAATAAATGATTACAAAAACCGAACTGAGTAGGATAAAAGATGGAGCACCTTAACTTCTTAAAATATAAAATATAACAAACTCTTAATAAAATCAGTAAGAAAACGAAGTGTCCCACATAGAAAACTAAATAAAGAATGTGAACAGGAAACTCACAGAAGAAAGAAGGTAAATATACCATGAGTTATCAGTGAAGTACAAGTTAAAGTACTTCTGAAGTTAGTATATCTCACTATTGTGGGTTTGGAGAAACAAATTCTCCAATTTGACAATGCATACTGAAGCTTTTGATCTAGCATTTCACCTTTGAAAATTTAATAATTAAGGCACATGTAAAATGTTTGCTATAAGAATATTCCACACTGCACTGTTTTTGAAAAATTATATACTCGAAGAGTTTTGAAATCATGAAACAAATGTGGTAAAATAAGTTATGGAATATAAAATAAACTCAGCAATATATTGCTATGCTAATATATTTTTAACATTAATCAGGAAAAAAGCAAGTTATAAAAGCAGTATAACCCACCAAAATACAGGCACAAATCTATATATGTCTACAAAAATGACTATAAGGGATAGTGGTGGTTAGGCCTAAAAAATTCCTCTTAGACTGGATTATTATTATTTTCGCTATAAATTTTCTACTATGAACATGTATTGCTTACACAGTAAAGAAGTATAGAGTCTAAAAGCACAGAATATATATCTTCAATAGGTAGGATGATATGAATTTGGCCTTTTGGTGTATGACCTACAAGCAGTATCTCTAGTTCATTCCTAAAAGTGTCATGACTTTGTGAAACACATTATCTTTACCTAACTATACTAAGCTAACAGCATTTTTCTGATTCATGAAGTGAGCTACCCTAACCAACGATGAAATCAGATTAATCAGGCATGGCAGTCTTCATGGAACCATGATTAATGGTCACCTTCTTTGGTGGGTAAGTGCTCAAAAAATCCATTTTTCAATTAATCCATTTATTGATTCTTGCCTTAGACATCACACTTACTGATTCAGAATTTACATTATCTAACTTTTATTCCTTTTAAAATGAGGAACTACATTTTTCTCATCTCCATCCTTTAAACATTTGTTTGGTTCTGCGATTTTTCGGAGATGACTGGTAGTCACAGCAAATTCATCTCAAGTTCACTTAGTCAAATGGAATATTCCAGAACACCCTCACTTCAACAAGTAACTGGTCTTATAGTCACACACTGGGTTCCTCTGGCTTCAAGTTCCTCTTATCAATATGTATTCAAATTTTCCCATTCTGATCCCTCTGTCATCACTAGTATTATTTTTACAAGCTAATGATATGCTCTACTTTTTTCTGCACAAAATTTGATTCAAATAAATCATTAAACAATCTCCTTTTAGAGCTATCTTACTTGAACTACCATACATATACAAGCACACCAATAGTGTGCTGGTCTTTGTTGGTTTAAATGTCTCTTTTCACCTCTAGGCAACTAACTGTAAGTAAAAGACTCCAGCATAGCAGCTGTGTATGTACAGGAATCACCTGTGCCCTCAGCCTGGGCTCTTTTTAATAGGTATAATATTGCTGCTGCTCACTCCACTCATGTTTTTAACTCAGCTTCATGTCTAAAATTTCATGTTCCCCTTCTCCCTCCTCAAAAAACAGGAGTTGAAGAATTATTGCCCTAATTAAGGGAAAGGTTTTTGTGAAGATATCACATTAATGGTACTTTTAACCAGTGTTTGGTCATACATATTAAGTGGCAGGTATTTTTATGCCAGTGCTAGTAATTAAGAGTAATCTGTTCCAAACCAAACCAAACCAAACCAAACAAAACAAAACGGAAGAAATGTAACAAGATGCATTTTAGAATAAAGGCAATTCAAACATTATTTTTCTCTTAAAAAAAAAAAAAAAAGAAGTCAACAGAATACCTTTTCTCCAAAAAGATAAAGGAAAGGGTCCCCTTTTAAATCCCTATAGGCTGATGCACCTTTGGTCTTACTCAGGTCTCTGTCACCACCCAGTGGACACCACATCAACTACAAGATCCGCAGATGAACTGCCTTGGAGGCATGAGCAGTTTTTTTCACCCCAGGAGACATAATAACATAAAGTGCTGATCATGCTCCCTGAGCAATGTTCTACTTTAAAACTGCAACAACTGAAAATACATACTTGGTCTGTTCCAGCAGTTTTCAGTAAGAAATGGTGGGAAGTGACTGCCGGGAGAATTGTTCAACTATTCGGTTACCCTATACCCTCCAGATCAAATATTAAGTCCAACTGAGTTTTATAATATTCTCACAAAATTATTGACTTAATATATGTAACTGAATTGCAAATTATTTTATTTAATTTACCCATTAGCCAGAAGAATACACAGTTCAAACATTACTAAAGCCTTTAACAAGGTGATTAAAAGAAAAACAGTTATTGTAGTTAAGCTTGTAGGACTGACTTTCTTTTCAGCAGATCAGCCTTTAAAAGACAAGGGAAACAAAGGACATAACTATTAACAAATTTCTCATTGTAAACCTATTCAGACCACACAATTCAACAAATCTGTGAAATAATTTAACTTTAACAATTCACATTTTGTGTTCCCTAGAGTTTCAATTCACACACATAAAAAGTACAGTGTGTGGAACACTGATTTATATAGATAAAAATGAAAACTCACTCAAACCCTCTTAAAAGTGGGCATCCCCTTACCCCCCACTGTAGTGCTGCATGCTGGGCAAGTACTCTACCATCAACCACTCCTCCAGGCTCAGAAATTTTAACACACAATAAAATTGACTTCTGTGTACAAACAACACAGAATGATTCATCACTCCAAAAAACTGCTTTGTGCTAACCTTCTGTAGACAGATTTTTACTACCTAAAACAATTAAAACCTCATTCATTTCAGGTGGGGAAAAAAAAAAAACTTGAGTGTCAACTATATGCCAAGCACTGCCTTCATGCCAATAATGCAGAATTGTGGTTACTGTTCTCAAGGAACTCACTCCATGCAAGAGATGTACTAACACAAGGGGCCAAGCACTGGAAGTGTGAGGTAAGGATCATGCTGAATTCAGTTCAGGAACAAAATACAGGTGATCAAATTCCGTGGGTTTGGAAAGATCGGGGGGCTCACTGAGAAGCCTTCAATAAAGTAATGATGCTGAAGCCACATTGCGAAAACTTAGCAGAATGATGAAAAACAACTGGAAATTATTAGGAACATTCCTGGAGGAAAAGCATATTACTGTGAATAAGCAGCCTCTCCCCACCTTTAACCCCTTTAACTGTGACCTCTAAGTAGTACCCATTTTGGTGTCATGTACAGCACTGGCTTTGGAATCAGGCTTGGGGGCAACTGAAATGCCTGTCACTTATAAATGTATGACCTTAGGTGAGTACTTAACCTGGAAGACCAAGTTTCCTCTTCTACAAGTTACTGATAATAACTGATGGCAAAATTACAATGAAAACTACTAAAAATTAAAGTAAATGACAATGTAAGAATTATGGCCTTAACAAATAAGAAACAAATGAAAAGAACATATTATTCCATAAAGTTCAAAGATCTCTAAAAGTATAAGGTAAAGATAAAAAACCAAAGAAATGAAAATCCAGTACACCAGGTGGGAAGATGAGGTCTTCCTTGAAAAGGAAGGAGGAGGCAGAGTGCAACTGGAATCTACGACAGCTAGATCCTGGTACAAAAACTGCCCAATGGCATCGACCTTGTGAAAACGGAAAGCGAGGCAGCCTCAAGTTGAGGTCACTGCCAAGAATTCAGATGGTGTCCTAGTTTATAGTTCCTCTAGGTATCCCAAATTTATATGAAAAAAACATCTTTCAATTCCCGAAGATCTAGAACTAAGTACAGACAAGTTCTTTAACTTGATTAATTGGATTCTCTTTAGAATCAAATACGTGATCAATTCTGTATTTTTTTGCATTAAGAGATCTACTTGTATTTCATATATTGCTTATTTTACATATTAATATTTATGAGAATTTGACCATAATTAGCCTTTTCATGCCAATATAAAATATGTAAATGAACCATGATCTGAGCTTTTGATTTTAAACTCTCAAGCAATATAGAAATATTTAAGAAATTTAATGTTTGGCATATTCTTACCTGTAAATTAGATTTATGAGTTACTGTAAAATTGGAAGCTTTGTTTTCAAAGTGAAAACTGATTATTTAAGTGAAATTGGACATATCAGATTTATAAATACAATTTAAAACGTAACTAAAATTTCTTTAGAAGGGAATGTTAAAATTTTCAAAATTTAAAAATAGTAGGCTCCCCCGCCCCATACTAGAAATGGGAGCCCAGGGCTTTCACATGCTAGGCAACCACTCTACCACTGAGCCACACCCCCTGCTCTATGGTAACTTTTAAACTGAATGAAACAAAGAAAAAACACGTTTCCTAATTTTCTACTTGAATAAACAAAGTACTAACTTTAAAAATCTAAATAAACCTGTGTATAGAAAATTGTTCTTCAAAGTAAAAACAAAACAAAAAAATTAAAGCAAACTTTCATTAACAAATATCCATTCCAAAGGAATGTTATTTTTGTTGGGGAAAAAACTGCATATCAATCATTCAGCAAGGAGTCTAACAGTTTGCTGTTATCATTACTATTATGCTGCCTGATGGTTCTGGGAAGGTGGGGAGGATGAAGTGGGAAAAGAAGAAGACAAGAAGAGTTTTTTTAATGCTGAACCATGGGCTTTAGATTTTCTCCCATAAGCACTGCACTGCCCTAGGAGGGAATGGGCATTTCACACCACCACTCTGGTTCTGTGAGGAAGGGACACTGGAGCCAGGGGCCCCAGTTTATGATGCTGCTGCTCTGGGAGAGAAATGTTAGATATGTTAAGAACTAAAAGACAACTTGATGAGCTACTGCATAGTAACTAACTGGGTGGAGACAGCAGAGAGAAAGAAAAGATGGGTGTTGACCACTTTGTGACAACAGGAAATACAGAAGAGAAATAGGGAAAGCTTCAGAGGTTGGGTAGGGAGATAACCGACTCAGTTAGACATCCAGTCTGTAGTATCTGAGGGGCAGGCAGGTGAAGATCATCACGTACAGTACTGGCAAAACAGGTCAGAACTCAGAAGTTCCCAGGACCAAGATCTTGGTTGTGCGTACAGACTTGGAAATCATCTGAGACTGCTGTGACTGTGGGAAGCTGAACTGCCCAGAGACAGTGTGCACAATAAACAACTTTATGTGGCTCATTTTAAAGACAGCTCAAGAAAAGAAACCAATGAAGAAAAAAGGGAAGGAAGGAAGGAATGGGTAGGGAGGCAGAGATCAGAGCAAGACTAAGACAGAGCAGTTCTCTGGACTGAGCATGAAACAATTTCAAGTTGTGATGCGTGAATAGTGCCACTGTGGTGGAGCACGAATGAGTGTTTTCTTCCTACGTTCCAGTCAAAAACTGTCACTACCAGTACAAAAAACCTACAAAGGAGAAAATGCAATGTTGAAACCAGCAAAGTTCATTTTCTATGAACAAAATAAAAAGTCCAAATTTCTCTAGGGGAAAAAAAGCACATGTATCAGAGCCAAAAACAACAAAATGTTTACTTAAAAAAATTCCTTCAGTTTCATATTTTCTGATACTTTATAAAAGATAAATTTGAAAGTGGCTCTCAATTATTCTAAGAAAAAATCTCTTGATTCTTCTACATATGCCATAAGCTATAATTTTTGGCCAAATTAGCAGGCACAATAGAAAAACAGGGTTTCTAACCAAAATGACTCACTTTTCACAAAAGCTCTGCCACCAGTTTCATTTGAATAGAACATAAAAGAAGAAAAGATCAGTAGGAAGAAAAAAAAATTAAGCATTTATTCTACCTTTTCAGTAGGAATTACAATTTAAGGTAACCAAAAAGCTATAGTTGATGAAGGCGGGAAAGCTCTTTGTTACAGAAGAAAGTATGCCCCAAAATTTAATTTAGGCAAGGATTATCAATGGAGACTTGAACCATTAAGGGAAAGGTTAAAGGAAACTGAGTATATGAACATTAAGCCATAAATTACTTGCCAATTGAAAAGGTATTTTTTAAAAATAAAGGTTTATTTAAAATTTTTTAATTAATCTGGTCCTAACTGCCAAACTCAGCATCATTCATAGTTAAAAACAAAAACCAAAAAAATCTAGTCACTATGTGCCTCCTGTTTAATCTTAATCTAATTAAACTGCTATATCTAACTTCTAGTTTGCAGAACATACAGATGCTAGAGGAACAAGTTAAATGACATTGCAAAAGAAAAACTAGACAACTCCAGAACATGGGATATTACACATGATAACTGGACTGACCTCTATGCAATGGGAGGGAGGGAAGGATGGATGGGAGGAAGGAAGGAGGGAAGGAAGAAAGAGGGAAGGAAGAAAGGAGAAAGGAAAAGCAGGTGGGTAAGAGGAGAGGCACACTGTACCAAGTCAAGAGTCTGAAGAAGCACATCAAACACAAAGGGTGACTCTTGAATAAATCTGCTGAGAAAAACAGTTAAAAAGGCAGTCTGGGGACAAGTGGAAACATTCAACAAGCAACTGGCATGAGCTGACATTGGGGAATCACACCTTTACTTTGTTGATGTGACCATGGCACCATGGTTGGGCAGAAGAGGTGAAGTATCCTGATGTCTTTATTTTCACTTTCAAAACATTCAATAAGCTGAGTGATAGGCTCATGGGAAGGTGATCTACTTTTTGTATGTTTGAAAATTTTCACAATAAAATATGTTTGCAAAAAGTTAAATAGAAATCATAAGACAAACATAGATAAAATGAACATATAAAAACAACAACAATAGTTAAATCCAGAAATAGCTGGATACTTTGATTTGAAAAAAGAATAAGAAGCATGAATATGGAAAAGAAGAAAAACCACTATTCTTTGAAGATATAATTGTATATTCAAAAAGCAAAGAAAACATTCATGTAGTAGTTACAAAAATAATATAAAAAATGCCAAACGCCTTTCTAACTAGTTAGAAAAAAATGGGGAAAAAAAGATGCAACTTATAACAAAGACAAAATCACCCCCTGAGGAACCCAGGAGACCCTGGCTGCTACTCTGCCTGTGTTCTCCTCATCTTGATGACAGCTACAGCAGTGACCCTCGTGCATGTGGCCATAGGACATGGTGCTCTGGCAGCGCTGTCCACCTGCAGTGTCAATGGCCAGGTTTTTACATGGAACGTGACTAGGGGCTGGGATGGGTAGGTACGGAATTCGTAACAGTTCCATGAAGGAAACAAAATGTACTGAGGGCCATCAGAGTCCTCTTAAATTACAATGTTCCATAAGTAGTTCACAATTTGGGAAGGCCAAGTGACCAAAAAAAAAAAAAATCCGGAAGTAAATGTTGCAGTAGTAGCACTACAGAAGAAGGAGAGGTGCTGTGCTGGGAAGAACAGAGCCCCCTTCTCCTGCTCCCTTCACAGCAGGATGATTCTGCAGCATCAGCCCGGACTTCTTGTAGTGCTTATCCACCATGGCCCTTTAATCCCTGCCCCACCCTATCGCTTCTTAGTTAAAAGCTCTTACAAACTGCTGAGTTTCCTCATCTGTAAAGTGAGGCCCAGCACTTTTTCTTAGGGTTATTTTTAAGGATCGAATGAGGGAGTCACTGTAGTATATGCCACATAATAATACTGTGAAAAACACCTGCTGCTAATTAGATGCTAAATCATTACCACCATCCCATTTTCATTACACAGGTTTTGAATCTTAATCTCAGATTTAAACAGTTCTGCAATATTTTTTCTTTATATGTGTATTTTACTAAATTCTTTTAAAAAGTGAGCAATACATTTAAAATTTAAACGTCACAATACCAAGAGTATAGTAATTGCTGCTCCAAATGCATTTCCTGCTACGGGAAAGAATTAGTAGAAAATGGACATTATTAGACTGAACAAGGGTGGCTGACCTCACTTAGCAAAGGCAATGGTTTCACAAGGCCTAAGCTCAACCCAACTGTGCATGCTGTGAGGGGTTGTTTTCTAATCAATCCTGATGACCCCAAACCTCACAGAAGTGCTGATTAAACCCTTCTCAATTAAGTAAGTAAAAGTAGAGCATCTTAGTTTTTACTGAGGGGGAAATGCATTTTCCATTAGTGTAATTCTGTTTTCCTTCTGTACAGATACACCCATGATGACATGAATCAGGAAATGCCAAATACACCTCTACCTGGGAGCACAAATAACTAACTTTTCAACTCTAGCTCATGATCTTCCACTTCCCTAGCCTCTTGCCACGCCCTCTACTGCAGTGAAGGTGAAAAAGGAAAAAATAACTTTTTCTCAGGATATCATACCTTTTTAAGTACTATCTGGTCAAAACTCTTGAAAGTTACTCCTACTACAATCTTCCTACATTTTCTTTTTTCTCCACCTCAAGCTCCCCACCCTCCCCATTTACCTTGCACCTAGCTCTATTACTGCTCCATTCATTTTGCCATCATTTGTGTAAATAATCTCACCTGTGTGCACCTGAAAGTAAGAAACACATTTTTCTCTTCAGTTTTCAAATTCTCAGAAAATCCCCCAGCAGAAAGTCTAACAGTAGGTCCTGGAATATGTGTTGAAGAAAGTGAATAAAAGATATTACCTACAAGAGCCCTGGACTGATAATCAAAAAATCCAGACTCTACTCTTGTTAATGCAATTTGGTAGTTCTGTAGCTTCCTATTTGAGTTTCCTGATCTATAAAGGAGGACTTTACTTGCTCTGCTATTGTATATGGTTTCACAAAATGAGATGATGAAAGTAAAAAGTGCTTATTATTATACTAGTTTAAATAACAGCATAGTTACTTCTGAATAACAATATTATTTGTTAACCAAATTTATAAATTTAAGTAGGAATAGTACAGTTGTTCCATTAGGAGATAATAGATTTAAATAAACATTATACTTACTTAAAAAAAAAAAAAAAGACAGTTGGTAAGGCATTCACTTATATTATTTCTTTACAAGTATTATGCTTGTTCTTTGAAAAAGAAAGAATCTGTGTTAATTGTGCCATGTCTTCTAATCTTGATTAGTTACAAAATGGTGGGGTATTTCTTACCAGGTTCTGGGAGGTCTAATTTCGCCCGCTTTAGTTCTGCCATAGAAATCTGAAGTTGGTCTATTACAAAATCATCTTCAAAGAAAAAATCCTTTGCTAGAGTCTCCTGAAGAAATTCTACAAGTTCTTCCATAGACAATTTCATTAGATGTTCTAAGAAAGGATGACAGAAATGCAAATGCTAAGTCAACAGTTACTTAAAGTTGAAAAGATAATATACTCTATTGGAGTATAGTACATTTTTTAAAAGGGCATTGAAAGGACATATACAACTTTCACATGACCTTGTGAATATCCAAAAGAATTTTTTTTTTTTTTTTTAAATGATCCTGAAATGGTCACAGAGAAAAACAGGTTAATCTTACTTGGTAGAAAAAGGAGCTGGCAAATACTGTCAAACATCTCATTGGCTTAAGAGTAACCACACCTAGGCATTAATAGTAACCTCAAATAAGAGCTTCTTAGTGACAATAGACATAGAAAGGCACCCAGGAAGACATGAGGCCTTTCCCTTTTATTGATATAAATCTCCAACTGCCATAGGCAAATCCACTTTTAAGTTTGTATTTATTAGTAGTTCCAAACTTTTTTTTAAAAAAGGTTATTAATTTGTGGAGTTTATTTCTGTTTATGAAAGCAGTTTCATTGGAAAAAAATTCAAACTACAGACACAAATCAGAAAGTAAAAATCCACTAAGATCACACTACCCAATACCCTATCCATAGATGTGTATATTCACATGTGCATACGTGTATCAATTCACAAAACTAAATTATATTTTCCAAGTTATTCACCCTCTTGCTTTTTCCCCATTCAATAATATATCACTACTACCAGGTGTGGTGGCTCATGCCTATAATCCCAGTGGCTCTCGAGGCTGAGGCAGGAGGATCATGAGGTCAAAGCAGTCTTGCCAACTGAACGAGGCCCTAAGCAACCCAGTGTGGCCCTGTCTCTAAATAAAATACAAAAGATAGCTGGGGATGTGAGGATATATATATATCTCAATCACTGATATCTCTCACTTCAACAGATGTCATTTTATACCATCATTATTCACAGTGATATAATAGTGCAATGTAATGAATGCATTATAATTTGCTTAATTAGTCTTCTAGTGATGGACATTGAGATTGTTTCTGAATTTTTGCTATTTAAAATCACTTTGCAATGAACCTCTAGTAACAATGTCTCTAAATATTTTTAAGGCAATGAGGAAGAAAGAAAGAAAAAAACACTCAGGTAACCATTGACAAGGTGCCCAAAAAAAGAGGTTTTTCCGTTTTGCTCTTTATTTTTTAATTGGCAAATAAAAAATTGCATCTATTTAAGGTGTACAATATGGTCTATTACAAAATCATCTTCAAAGATGATTTGATATATATATACTATTATGAAATGATTAAATCAACCTAATTAACATATCCATCATCACACACACTTATTTTTGTATGAGAACATTTAAATCTACTTTGCAATTTTCAAATATATACTAATGTTATTAGTTACGGTCACCAGGCTGTGCAATAGATCTCCAGAACTTACTCCTTCTGTCCAACTGAAACTTTTTATCCCTTAGCCAACATCTCTCCACTCCCCCTACCCCTCAACTATCATTTAGGTTTTGAGGCTTCACATGGTGATGAAGTAAAGTAATTTAAGCCCTGAGCTTTGTTTCCCTAACCAAGAAAAATATAGAGCAGCAGACAGATTTCTCTATAGTTTATTTAGTCTAATGATATCCTAGTATATAAAGAAATTGCTGTGCTTAAAGTTATTTACAAAGGGTAAAGAAACTTTTTACTTGTCAAAATTGATCAAGAGTCATATAAATAAAAATGATTTAAGAAGAGCTACAAAGAAATATGTTTCTACTTTTTCACTGTTTCAGAAACATTGATATCTCTTAATAAAAATTATATTTTTGTTCCACTCTCGTTTTATTCATAATCCAGAAAGAAAGGAAGTAAATGAAGTGGAGGAGGGGTGGTGGGAAGAGAAGAAAGAGGAATTTCACCTGGTTGTAACACAGAACTCTGAGTCTTGGAAGCCAATTTGTTGTCAAAGGTTTTGTTGTGGTGCTTGAGTCTGTGTGTTGGGGAAACAGGTGCTGAGTACAAGGGAAAGGAATCCTTTATTTGAAAAGAGTAAACAATACAAAGGTATCTTATACTGGGCATTCTCATTCCTAGATAAAGTGTGGTTGATCTGGCCCTCCTAAAGTTCACTCTGCCCAAGTAGGTAACAAAACAATCTTACATCAAAGTACCTAGCATGTACTTAGAACACCAAGCACAGGAGAGAGAAAAACCATAAACATAATCCCATACACTCAACTGGCTCATACTGCAGATGGGATGCTGAGCAGATCATTCAAGGACAATATGAGAGAGTAGAGTATCCACTGAATGTTAAATTATGTGGTATGGACTAGATAAGAAGTACTATATAAAGTTCTAAAGCTTTCAGTGATTCACACCTCTGTATTGCTTTAAGAAGAGTCACATAATGCTTAAGGTTGAACTGAAGACTTTAAAGATGAGTATGATTCTTCATTTCTTGATTTTAAAGTAAGGCACAGCAATTCAAATTACAGAGCCCTTGAAATACTCCAACTAAGACTAAATTTTTTTTTTTTTTAAACAATCCTTGCTACATTTGTGCAACTATAGACACTGCCTTTACTTGCCCCCAAGGCCATGACAAGGTCAAGCACAGCTGACCTACAAGTTCCCCATTTAGAACTTGAAGTTGCAAGCTTTTTCCTGAATGAAGGTAACAGTAACAGAAATATTCTCTGTGGCACCCTTAACTCATGAGGCTAATGTTCTCTCTGTTCTAGTACAAACTTGAAATTCAGACCAATGAAAGAATAAGATGACCCGTGAAAACCAATCCTTAAGAATAAAATTAGTAAAACCAACAAATTTCATTCTACCACTCAAGTGTAAAAATGAAATTAAAAGGGGAAAAGAATTAAAGATATTTGCTATACCGGCAGCATCTAGTATAAAAAAAGAACCATTGAAAGTAAACTACCAACTGAAGATAACTTCCCCAAAGATTTTCAAGAATTTTTTATAACACTGGGACAATGAATGTGAAGCCCAGTGGGGACTGACACATCAAAGTTAAAATAAGTCTTGATTCTTATGAAATCTTCAGTTAAAACATTTTCTTACTTTTGTGTAATTTTAAGATTGTGTAGGACATAGCAGTAAGAACTCTTTCTCCTTCAAAGATGTAGATATCCCATATTCTGAGGTTTAGTGTAAAGGGAGTCTGTAAGTAAAAGCAAAACAAAATGGAAGTATGATTAACAGTTTGCCTCATCTTGTGATTAAAATTTTATGGTTGAGTTTTGTACATAAATACTTACACGATCAAGGAAACACTGAAAAAACCATTTCATTGTGTAAAAACTTGTGTAGATTTCTTGAGAATCCTGAAAAACAAAAACCTCACAATTTCTGGATTGTAGCCAACAAAATATGACAATACAGTATGCAAAGTTAGGAAGGCTGTTGGAGATAGCTGTCAAGGCTAAACATAAAACTATCTTGTTGCAACCTTTTTCATGATTTCTTTTCCTATTCTTATTTTTTCTCCTAAAATTTTACCCTTCAAAATTAACCCCACAATGAATTTCTCATGATAGGACCATAACACATTTATTTTTCACTAATATATTTTACAGTGAACTCTTTGTTTTACTAAAGAATTATATCTTATAGTAAAGCACATATATAGTTCATGAGGACCGAGTTTATAAGACCCTTAAAATACTTTTTGTACAATTCAAAACCTCCAAAGTAACTAAGAAATCACATATCATTTAAAACTTCATTGTTTCCATTTATCAGCTTCACAGAAGTCTGAATCTATTAAATAGGACTGTGACAGATCATCAATATTAAATTTTACAAATCTAACATTCTTCAAACTGGGAATTGTAACTATATAGTAAATGAAAAGGATGACACTATAAATAAACGAGGTAATTGGAATCAAAGACCAAATATCATTGTAGCTTCATTCTTGGAATAGGTGGTTAAGTATCATATCTACCTACCAAATGTTGCTTAAGCTTGGACAGAAATTTATTCAGTATTTTTTCATGATGTTCTTGAAACCTCAAGAGTTTAGGAAACCCTTGGACAAAAAAGCCTAAAATACAAACATAAAAATAGTACTTCAGAAACAATATCCATAAAACACCCCATTTAAAAATGCAACACATTTCTTCCATTCCTAACTATCAAAAGTAAAAAGAAACATCCAATAGTTAACAAGATAATTTTCCTTCCCACCGAAAACATAAGTGTATATAAACTTTGGGTAATGAAACTTTTAGCTAGGATTTGTTGCTAACATTCATTCACCTTCATTATTGTAAAATATATTTTCTGTAAAAAGGTAGAATATTTCTGAATTAAAGGAAAATTAGTATATTAAAAAAAATAACAAAAAGAAACTGAGGCTATTAATCAAGATTATCTGTTCTTTTAAAGATCTTGGGCCATACCTTAAATGACTATATTTTTTACAGTCATTCTAACCTTGACTATTTACCATTTTGTTTTACTGTTAATGTGTTACATAAACATTTACTTTTTCATGTTTACTTCAGCAATTTCTCTCGTACCTTGTTTCCAAAGTTTTTATCACTCTATAACACTTTCCATAAGTTATACTTAATATCAGCTAAAACAATGTTATATCAAAAATCATATTTCATCCCAATTGATTATATGATATAATCTGTAAGATGTCTAGTTGTGAATGGTTAAGTTAGTATTAATTTGTATATTTAATTCATTGAACTTTACATCTATTTTTATTCACAAGTTTCCTTTCAGATATTTATATAATCCATTTAAAAAGACATAAATTCAATGGGCTTTTATTTTTCCACCTTAGTGTTTTCCAACCTGGTTTCTAAACAACTTTGAAAGATGTTAATAGATTTTTCTATGTTTTTAAAAAAGAACTCAGGGGGAAATGTTGTATGTTATATATTCTTCTTTGATATTTATGATGTATATTAAGCTATTCATGTCTTTTAGATTTCATAAAACGTTTTGCTTAGCTTATCTCAATCTCCCAGACTTACCTGATCTTGGAGTCTACTTTTTTTCCCCATAAAACATCTGTTTCCAAAAAATGAAACTTTGCTCCTTCAAGAACTTGAGGAAAACTTTACTGGGAAACACTGCTTTACAATCTGGGCAGAATTTTCTCTTAACTATTGCTCAGTTTTTGAAGGTATGTGTAAAAATTTCCAGAAACAGAGATTCTATTCCTCTCTTAGTAATATTTTCCAGTGAAATGATTTCATAAAAAAAATCTATATCTATTAGTGCCACTTTCATGGTCAATTTGACAGGAATGGTCAATTTGACAGGAATAGGAGTTGGAAAAATTTCAAGAAAAGTCTGATTTTTTGAAAAAGTCAATGCACTTCAGTAATAACTAGCTCAAGTATACTAAGATACCTAACATTTCTTCACTTTTCAGTGATATCCCAAACTTGATATTTTAAATCTTGTTTTTTCTAGCCCTACCTTTGATTCCACATATGTACAAGTGATACCACTTTCATATAGTAAATGCAAAGGACAGAGGTAACTTTTATTTATAAATCTTTATACACAGACACAGAAACAAATATTTCTAAGTACAAACTCACCCATAAAAATGACCTATACTTCACCGAAAGTATAAATGTTAGGATAGAATTGCTTTGTGGATTCGACTGGTGACAATAATTGCTAGCAAATAGGTTTAAAGAAAAGATTATTTTCTAAAATTGGACAGGTTTCCACATAATTATATATCCCCTAAATTGTACACTTCATTGCACTTGAAGACAGATCAGCAATACCACTGCATGGAAAAGCAAAATAAAGACTGATAAGGAAGAGTTCTTTTTCCTCAAGATGTCTTTTTAAATGATACTGCCTGTTGGATGTCAACTCAATGTCTTATATTTGGAGTCCAGAAACCACTAACATGCAGTTAACATGTGTTAAAATAACTGGCAAGGAACACTAAGAAACAGACAAAAGCAAACACACACACAAATACCCCTCACACCCCTGCACACATAATACCCTCAACAAAAGTCACATGCTAGGACTGTCAGATTTAATAAATAATGGACTATGGAAGGCCATAATTTCAAAAACATTAAAATAGAACTTTATGTGGAAGGTTCCCCGCAACGTAAGAGCATAAATATTCACAAAGTGAATGTAGGTGATCCATTCTTAGAATAACTGGTATTAAAATTTTTAATTTGTTACTACTACATAGATGTACTGAAAAAATAACTTTGCCTTAATATAAATACCACTTGTATTTCTAAAACGAATTGCAATTCAAACTCTCCAAAATAAAGTTTAATAAATATGCTTGGCAAATATTAGGAAAAGGTCATTAAAAACAATCTGCTAATTTGATAACCAAAAATTATGCAAGTTTTGAAATATTAAATAATTTAGTGCCCAAACATGTCATCAGCCATTTACTTAAAATGGAACAAAATTTATGGCTGGAAGAACTAAAAATGACACTTGAAATATGAAATTATGTACTTTTCCTTTGAATGCCTAAATGTCACACCATTTCTAAGTTAATATTCCTCGACAAGGAGTTATACATCACAATATTCAAAGGTAACATTTAACTGAAATGGTAACTGCATGACTGTCTAAAAGTTTTGATCTTTTATTTCTCCCAAATAATATAGCTTTTCCTAAATTCCTCCAAACATAAATTAGTTTCTTCTGGCTGAGGGCAAGTAGGAAAACAATTATAAATACCAACAATATACTTTGGGGAAATGACAAAGAAAAATTAATGTGAACAGAAAATTTTAGAAAAAAGTTTAATAACAATAACAACAAAAAGAATTAGAAACAAATACTCTGAACAAGCTCTGAGACATTAAGTTTATTGTACTTAATTCTACCAGGCATCTTTGACTTTGTTTTCATTTACCTTTCACCCTCTCTTATTTATTGATTAATGATAAAATATGGGTTTTCTTACCATGCATGGCATGTTTAGGGCCTGAGAAGAGTTTGACCAGGGCCCAGAAGGCATCTTCCTCGTTCATGTACATGAGGAGTAGAGCTGTGATCTGGCTCATCCCCTGACAGTACCCAACTTCCTAAGAGCAGAAGAGAACACAGACACTGGAGTCCAGAATCCAACTACAGATGTCACAAAATGCCTAGAGAGATTATTTAGAGGGCCGTTCTAGAGATAAATATTACAATCGTTAGAGCACGATGCCACACATGATAAAAGAATAACACTCTGTTCAAGAATAATGTACAGGTGTAGACAAAAGTTTAAGTGTTTTTTTTTTTTATCATCTTCTGTTTGATACTCCTATGCTCTCTTTAAACAGTATTAATATTATTTCATTTTATGTATGATTCTTAATGCTAGCAATCTCTCTTCTCCTCCAAGTCCGAGTTTGCTATTTTGTTTCCTCTGTATTTCTGAACCCTTAGGTAGACACTTTTGGGGTGCCCATCTAGCCTATACCCCTCTCCGAGAGCTACCCACTCTCCTCATAGCCCCTGCTTTGATGTGGCCTTAGGGATTCATGCTTCTGTAACAGGAACCAGATGAGGATGGACCAGATGAGGACACCTGACACCAGGGGAATAATTAATTGGTTGTATGGACTAATCAGACACTCTACTCCCTCTAGGAAACATGAACAAAGCCAGAGAGGCTACAATCACATGGAGTTATAAACTCAAACAGTAAGCCCCAAGCCCATGAGTGGAATTTCAGCCATGGAGTAAACAGCAAGTAGGCAATGGAAGCCATCTGGAGACAAACACAGTAGAATACACAGTTCAGAGATAATCAGAGATACCATGTGGCCCCAGAGAGAGGGAGAGAAAGCATACCTATCCTCCCTGAATGCTTCCCACTTCCAGCTCCAATTCCCATGAGGCGCAGCTACAGTTTCATTTCCACAAGAAGTTCCTTTAGTAAATCCCTTTTGACCTTTCCCTAGTTTAAGTTGATTTCTGCTCTTATAATTTAAAGAGTTCAATTACAATAGAACTCAAACATCCCAAGGTTCAAAGGTTCTCCTCCCTGGAATCTTGTCAACAGGTATTTATTTAACACTCACGTTAGGTCTCTCCCCAGAATGGTACATGCCTTAAGAGTAGTACATTTATTACTAAAAAGTTGAGTTTTACTCTACTCCTACTGGACCTCATCTAATACATAAAATGTGATACTGAAAGACAACCTTCTAGGAATAATGAAGAATTCTCCAGCGAAGTAAAAATTAATCTAGCTACCCACTTCCTGTCTTACCCTCCCTATCCCATGACCTGTTGGCTTAAAAGTAATAACAGATACCATAAAACATAACAAACAATATGTAGGGAGGGAGGAAAAAGTGAGGTTCACTGGTGTACTATGGGTCGTATCTTGGTTTTTCCACTTCCAAATCACTTCTGTTCTTTCTAAGACCTCAGGGTTACCATGCTAGCCATAATAAGATCCACAGAACTAAGAGAGACTACAGACCACCTGGTTCTGGGATGAAGAAATGTGCCTAGAAGGGCCTTATTACACAGGGAGTGCCAAAAGGAACCTCCTGTTTCTTGCAATACAAGTCAAAGAACTGGGCAGGTATGCTCCAACTTACCGTATTATAGATAGAATATGCAGCAAGAACATGGAATAAGGATTGTTGCCTAGAGAAATAAAAATTTACATTAAGCACGATTTAGTTATTTCACACTTTTTAAATTACAAACTTAAAAAAATAAACAGACTGACTGAAAACAAATAATCCAGATAGGATTTACAATTGCAATAAAGAAATTATCCTAAGCTCATATTGAAAGAGTATTCTCAACAGTCTAAATTTGAGACTAGATAGCTTCATTCTGATAGAAAGATTGATACCCAAAACACAAAGGACTTCAAAATGTCTTACACTGTTGCCGCCTTTCAATGAGCTTATTCTTAATTAAGAACTGCTTAAGAAGCTGGCCACAGTGGCACACACCTGTAATTCCAGCAGCTCCAGAAGCTGAGACAGGAGGATTAAGAGTTCAAAGCCAGCCTCAGCAAAAGTGAGGCACTAAGCAACTCAGTGAGACCCTGTCACTAAATAAAATACAAAACAGGGCTAGGGATGTGGCTCGGTGGTTGAATGCCCTGAGTTCAATCCCCGGTATCACCCCCCAACCCCAGAAAAAAGAACTGCTTAAGGAGATGTGTATGAGCAGGCAGCTGGCACAGGTGGGACTGTGATGGTTGTCTCTGTGTGGAAACCTGGCTAGGCTACTGAACACTATTATTTAAACACTCATCTAGATGTTACTGTGAAAGTACTTTGTAGATGTGATGAAAATCCAAATTCTGTTGAATTAATCTAGGGGCAAAATATCCAAGGATATCTGAGTAGGCCTGATTCATTCTAGCTTCCCTGAAAAAGAAATTCCACCCAGGGACAATTGCTTTAGCTTGTGCCCAAGAGTTCTAGTTTGTTATTCCTGACAAGTTTGTTTCGTGAAATTTGGACTTGGGAAACCAGCCCTCAATAACTGGACAAATCAATCTCTTAACATGCATTTCCTACTGGTTTCTGCTTCACTGGTTCAACTCTGACTAAAACAGAAGACAGCAAACTTGTATCTTTCATTCACGAAGTGTCATAGCAATGATAAGCCAGTGTGTAGTCCTAATATCCTATTATACTTAGTTCATTAATTTCTCACTTCATTTCCTTCATGTTCATTTTTTTAAAGTTTCATTCATTCATGCATGAGAGCAAGGTTATATTTGCCACTGACACAGTTTTCAAACACATACAATCTCTCTTTTCTACAACTTTTAATAAAAGTATCTACTGTATTCCTAAGAATTCTCAGGTCACAAAATGATTCTTTACCAATTTTATAGCATCTACAATGTCAAAGGTTAAAATTTCTAAGTTAAATTAGATCCTAAGTTTCACACCAAATGGACTCAAATGATCTGCAAATGCTTCAACCTTTGGGATCTAAATAAAAACTACAGTCTACATAAGACATTCCAAATGCTCATATTTTAACTTAATACTTTGATAAAGACTATTTATAAATGCTATTTACATTGATAATATTAAACTTTACTTACTTAACACCATATCTGTCTCTAAACATAATATGGTCCCTAAATGTACGGTTGACATCAAGGTCTATTTGTCTGATATCAGGTGAACAACCCCGTGCTCTGTGTTTTAAATTCTGGAGAAGAAAGAGAGAGGGAAAAAAATACGTTTTATGAAAATCACTTGGTCAGAGTCCATGATTTATAGTAAAATGATTCTCATTAAAAAGTTCTTTTTGTTGTTTTTTAGGACAATAATTCCTGTGACTTTAAAAAAAAAAAATCAAAGCAATATAAAATGGTACCCAAAAACTTTTCCTACCCTCAGTGCCCCCACTGATTCAACTCCCACTCCTTCCCTCTTCCCTCCCATTGTGTCAATACAGTTAAATTTTAACCAGCTGGGTGACTTCCCAGAGTTGGCCTTACTAATACTTTGTGAAAGTTCTTTAAGACTGAGCCAAGCAACCTATTGATTTCTTTTTTCCAGCAAAGTATTTTTATTTTCGTCAGAGCTAATAAGCACTGCCTTGCTTCTTGATCTGCTTCATTTTCTACATACTTTTAGCTAATTCAACCCCAAATTTACTATAAATTGTACAAATCCCCTTTGGTGATGTTCCATAGAACATCTGCCACTGCCTTGTCTTCCTGAAGGTAAGTCCCAGGTAGGTTGCTTGGTCTCGGGGTTGCTGCCCAGCTCAGGCCTGGGGTTTCCCTGTTTTGCTCTGGCCTTGTGTCCCCTGATTCCTGGCTCTCCATCTTAACTTTCCTGGTCTATTGCTTGCTCTGGAGGAACACATTCTCCAGTAGCTCCTGTGAAAGGGTGTACAGAAAGAAGATAAAACTTCGGAAACCTAAATGTCTGATGATTCCACCCTCTCAATTAACTGTTTGGCTGCTTCAGAAACCTAAGTTGGAAAACATTTTTGCTCCAAAGGTACTGCTTCACTGTCTTCTGGTCTCCCGTGTTTCCAGAATAATTCTTGTTCCTTTATATGCAAGCTTATTTTCCTCTCTGGAAGATGATAAGAGCTGCTCTCCTTGCTCTGAAGTTTCCCCTTTTTCTATTTGATTTGAATCTATTTTTATCCACAGAGTTGGACATTTGGTGTACCTTTCTTAGAAACATATACCTCTCAGCTTCAGAACTGTCTTTAGTAATTCTGTCAATTTACTCACTTTTCCCTCCTCCATTCCCATTTTCTCTTTCCAGAAGTCTGATTATTACAGTGTGTGGGACCTCCTAAGCTGTTATCTAATTTTTCTTGTATGTTCTGTATTATTTTCCATCTATTTGCCTTTAAATTTTATTTTCTGCAAAATTTTCTCAATTTGAATTGTCTACTATTTTTCATTTCCATTATTTGTTTACATTTGTAAGCATTTTGTTGTTCTCATAGCATTGTTATTGTTTTATAGCATTCTATACTTGTTTTATGGATGAAAACAGTTTTCTTCTTGCTTTATAGTTTGTTTCTTACAAGTATCTTTTTTCCATTTGTTTTCATTTGCCTCTCATGTTAGCCCCTTTCTTTAAATGAACAGCAGTACTTTGCTGTCTGCTTTTGTGAGACAATTTAAAAGTTGTGGGACAACAGTGTTCTTCACTGCAGAGTGATGTGGGCTGAGCAGTCCATGAAGTTTGGGTTTATTTTCTTGTGTAAACACGTTCCCCACAGAAGGCTCTTCCTACCCTGTCAGGAAGACAAGTACTTGGTTGCCAATGTTTTAGGACCTGGGTTGAAGTAAAAGACTAGACTGCCCCAAATTCAGGATATTCCATTCCTTTGCTTTCACAAGAGCAGCCACCCAGCAACGTCTGTGTCCCAGATGAAAGGCCCTCTGCTCCATGCTCCCAATAAACCTCCAGTCCTGAGCCAGCAGAGGGAGGAGACCTGGAAGATTCAACTGTTTCTAAAACCCACTGTCCACCACCTCACAGCCTCACCTGCGCTTCCTGAGGTACCTGCAGCCAGTAACTCCCATCCACCTTCTGAAAATCTGAGCTATCATTCATGGTGTTCCCACTTTCCCACTACAGTCTAGGGTTTAGGTTTCTCAGGTTTATTAAGCTTACTAAATGTCTGCCTGCACTTTGGTTTCCAAAAATTGGCAGCTCTTATTTCTTCTCCCACTTCTTACTCCTTGTGGGTTTGCCTTTTAAAAACTCTGCTGTCAATTTGGTGGTATTTCAGAGGAAAGGGGGGCTAAATTATGAGTATGTTTAACAATCTTCCATGTTTAATCTCATAGAAGATTAAAATTTATATTAATTTATACTTACCCATGTTTAAATATAAATAAGCATCTACATATACATGCTATATTGATACATTAACCACATATCAATAATATAGATTTCTGCTAAAACCAATTCTAATAAATACATATAAAAACATAGCTTAAGACTAAAAGTAGAATAGAGACTTTCTGGGTGTGACTCAAATAGTGTGTGTGTATGGTAAGCATTTTTGTGTTCTGAGGTGGGTACTAGAGAAGAGCAGCTTCTATATAGCTTTTTAAAACATGAAGAATGGGCTGGCGTGTGGCTCCTCAGCAGAGCACTTCTCTAGCATGAGGGGGCCCTGGGCTGCATCCTGGGCACCAGAAAATAGCAATTCGAAACTTGAAGAGTACCCATAGAATGTTCATGAGTTCTGAAAACCGAAGAAGATACTTGTAGTACTTGTATTAAAATCATACAACCACTGAAACATAGTTATTTCTGATAAAAGCTGGTGCAGGAGGCAATACAAAAATTTAGTTTAAAAATAACAGTCTGTCTGTATTTGATCTCTTAATATTTTCTTTTTTTAACCTTTTATTTTATTTATTTATTTATTTATATGTGGTGCTGAAAATTGAACCCAGTGCCTCACACATGCCAGGCAAGTGCTCCACCACTGAGCCGCAACTCCAGTTCTTAATATTTTCTTTTTAAAAAGGTAATGGGCAAGTACAGAGGTTTCAATTGTTGTCCTGCATGCCTTGTAAAACATGAGACACTGAAACAAAGGAAGAAAATGTTTGACTAGACATGATGAAAAAATGCCTTAAAATAAAATTTAGTTGGAAGGGAGAAGACCCAAAAACATTTATAATATCAGCTTATCTCAAGGACAAGATAGTCCATCATAAAATAGGTCTTATGACAGAAAGAAGCAAAGCCTAGTTAGGTTGGTAAAAAATAACAGGTCAGGAATGTTATTTATGTCCTAAAATGTTTACACACAAATGCATAGAATACAGTGAATCAAGTGCATTTCTTACCTCCTGAAGAAAAGGAGGTAAACAGTTTTTAAAGTTTTCTCTGAGATTAGGTGGTTGAGATCCATAAGTACTATAATAAGAATAAACATTTTATCTAAAAAAAAAATGGGTGCTAATGAACCCATAAACCTAGGGCAGAAGTACAAGTATTCAGACGCGAACTCAGGAGTATGGTCTATCAGATTGAACCAAGCCAGGCTAAGGCTTATGTGAGCTTCTTACCCACTGTGGACTGAACCTCTACCATCTATAAGGTATACTGCTAAACATAAGAGAGAGAAATACAAATGAGATACAGTTAAAAAAAAAAAAAAAAAAAAAAAGAGGAAAAAGCAGTACATAAGAGTATTGCCTTAGGAGCCAAAACAGACTAGATTTTAAATCCTACCTCCTTGCTAATCCTGGAGTAAAAAGTTACTTAATTAAGCTCAGTTTCCTTATCTGTAAAATGAAAATACTAATGATAACAGTAAAACCTGCCTCTTGGTATTACTAAAAGAACTAAATGTGATATAGTTCATACAGAGCACTTAGACAATATCCGCATGTGAAAACACTTGAATAAGGTCAGCACTCCTCAAGGCAAAGTAGACAAAGTATTTTTAAAATACAGTAATATGAAATTTCAAATTAGAGTCAATCATATCTAAATCTGAGGGAAGGGATCAAAAATGGTGTTTGCAATGACCCTTGAAAATTCATCCCTCTATTTCTTCACTTTTGGAAACAAAGTCCCCTCGAGCTCCTATTCCATGAAGACTTCCCAAACCATAATGTGCCTTCTTTTCTGCTTTTTCTTTCTTTCTTTTTTTTTTTTTTTTTGTAGTCGTAGATGGACAGACTGCCTTTATCTTCTTTATTTGTATGTGGTGCTAAGGATTGCACCTTACACATGCTAGGCAAGCACTCTGCCACTGAGCTATAGCCCCAACCCAAGTGTTAAACACTTCTATGCAATCATGTCTTCTCCAATAGAAAGAAGACTTCTTGACACTGCACCTATTTATGTTTGTGTGCTCTTTAGCACACTTCAAACAGAGCTTCATTCCAAGAAAGGAAATACATGTCATCAAGCAAACTTAAAAGGAATGAATGCTCATAATATGCAAACACCACATAATTTCACCCATCTAAGAAAAATTTTGGTAGATTTAAGAGAAAATAGTTCATTGTACATGAAGTACAATGTATACCACTTTTGAGAGAGTAAGAATGAGTCATCAGGAAAAGAAGAATTGGTTGAAAAATGATGCTAGGGAAACCTGAAAGTAAAAATAATATTTATGACAACATTGAAAATTATGAGCTTAAAAACAGCCAAGTCATTTCTGTTTTTGCTATGAACAGTTTTTTATTAAATTATTCCTTATATTAACCAGCCATGGGACAATTTTATTCTACGCACACACACACACACACAAAAAAAAAACCCTGAAAACTATAGTTCTATTATTAGCAGGTACACTGGTTAAAAAATGTTCCCTCAAAATTCATGTCCGTTCAGAACCTGTAAAGGTGGCCATATCTAGAAAATATTTGAAGACATCAAGTTAAGATGAGGTCATAATGGATTAGAGTGGACCCTAAATCCAGTGACTGGCATCCTCACCAGAACAGTCAGACACAGACACACACAGGAAAGAAGGTCAGATGACAAAGGAAGCAGAGATGACGTGACACTGCTGTAAGCATGGAACCCTAAGGACTGCGGGCAAGGAAGGATTCTTCCCTACAGCCTTGAGCGCCTCAACTTCAGCTTTCCATCCTCCAGAACTGTGGGAGAATGGATCTCTGTAGTTCTAAGCTACCCAGATGGTGGTACTTGGTGGTAGCAGTCCTAGGAAATGAATGCAGCATGTAAACAAAGAACCTGCTGCTTTCCTTAGTTAGACAAATATTTACTAAGCACCTACCATATGCTAGGCACACTGTAGTAAGTGCTGGGGTTATGTTTCTATATGTTCTCTCAAACATACTTCAGTTTGAACACTTGCTCTAAAACTATGATACTAAAAGCAAACACCTTATCAACAAACTGAAATTTAAAATGCTTAAATCCTGAGACATAAACTCTGTGTAAAGTCCAAACAGCTGAATTTTAAGTCTGTGTTCACATGAAATGAATAACTCTTTAATTAGTATTTATTACTTTTTATCTTGATGAAATTTCACCTGCAAACATATATGAAAAAGAAAAGAAAAATATTGAAAGACCACCAAAGTGCTTTTTATAATTTACTTTGGAGGAAGCTATATATAATTTTCTTTTTTTCCATTTATTCCATTTTAATTTATATTTAAGTGTATTACATATATATTTATTTATATATATTTTCCAAGGAATATATTTCAAATCTATGCACCTAAGATTCTTTGATGTATATATCTCACTCTCTTTCAAAGGTTAATATATTAAAACTTGGGATTAGAAAGGGTATAGCTAAGATGTTAAGGCAAATTTAATGCATTGCCTAATTTAAGGAAAGCATTATTGACTACTCAGTCAAAAGCTTAACTTTTCATTAATAAATAATAGTCTTGGGGACAAATTCTTCTTCTCTCAAATATATAAGAAAAAAAAATCAGACACAGGCAGATGCTGGATAAACCAAATTCTGCTGTTGTTTTCTCATAAACTATAATGATACTGCAAATCTCTTTATTGATACTACAATCAGGAGTTAGTCAATTTTCCCTACAAAAATGCCCTAACATTGATGGATTATTTTAAGTAGTTTGATCATTTATATATTTGAAAAGCAAAATACTTGACACTGACTGATACACATCATTTTTACTGATTTGTTTGAAAT
The DNA here is from genome assembly GCF_902686445.1 of Sciurus carolinensis. Taxonomy (NCBI): domain Eukaryota; kingdom Metazoa; phylum Chordata; class Mammalia; order Rodentia; family Sciuridae; genus Sciurus; species Sciurus carolinensis. Next base: position 17,889,209 of record NC_062224.1, read on the forward strand.
TGACTAAACTACAATAAAACAAATAATATGACTCCAAAATCCAATGTATTATAATTTTAATATAATTTAAAGTAATGATATGAATATCTCCTATCACCATGACAGCTTAAAAAATTATTTTACTTTTTGATTTCAAAGTAACCATTAGTTTAGTTACTTACATTATAAAGGTCTTTTGTTTCTTCTTTCATTTTAGGGATCTCCAGAAGTAGAGCCCAGACTTCACCTCGGAGCTGGAGTGGGATTCCTTTGTAAATTCTCCTATGAAACTTATTAAAAGATAAAAAGAAACTAGAAGTTACAAAGTGAAAAAAGTTTAGACTAGTCCCTTCAATCATTCCAGTTTATGTTAGTCTTTTATTTCCAGAGTATCCATGACAACTAATTAATACATTTTAATCAACCGACACATTTAAATGGTCAACTCCCCTTTTTCATCCTAAAAGAAAGACACAGATATTGAAGGAAAGAATAAACAAGAAAGCATTAAGAATGCTCAGTATATTATATTCGTATGTGCATACTATTACCAAAGTGTCCTTTAAGAGGCACAAAAGCACAGTCACTGCTCTTTGGTAAGCTGTGAACATGTTACTGGCATTCCCTTGTTACACACTTCCCCTCATTCACTGAGAAGGTGCTCCAAATAGCAAAAAGGTTGCCTTATGCCTAAAACGTCCTCACAGCGTGCAGAGGATGCTGTCTAAGCCCTAATCTCTCTTCTACCACCTTCTCTCTGATCCCTCCAGAACAGATCAACTCCTTGCCATCGACCTCATACCTCACTTGGTTCCCTTTCCTTCTCCTTCCCTACCCCACCACACACACACTCCCTTTCTTCCCTTCTTTGTCTTTTCACTTTTTGATTTCTTCAGGAAAACTTTTGACACTGAACCTATCTGATTAGACAAAAATAGTGAAAATTTTCCAACAAGGAAAATATCACTTATTAATGAAATTAGGCACTAATCATCAGTATCATCAACTCCTTGATCCTAAGAATCTTAGTATTCAGCTTACTTCTCCATCACTTGTAATTACATTCCCCCTCAAGTCTAATTATCTAAATAACATGCAAACTTATTATGGCCATTACAATGGGTCACTTATGCCCGATACAGTGGCTCTCATACTGAGAGTATATTAGAGATAATGGAGAAAGGGAGGAACTAATTCTATGTGTGAGAGTTGGAAAAGATTTCCTTTAGAGAAAATGAGAAAAACCTCTAAACTGAAAGATACATTTCAAGTGCCTGGAATGGGAAATGAAGCTGGGAACAGGAGTGAAGGTAATGATGAATAAATTGTGACTTTAATATTCATAACAATAGTTACTCTAACATTTTCTAGTTGTCTGCTCTAAGCCCAGATTATGCTTTTTGTTTCTAAGTAAATTTTGTACTTATAGTATGTATCTAAAGAGGTTGGTACTATTATCATAACCATTTTACAAATGAGAAAACTAAGATGTAGAAAAGTTGTTACTAGCTCAAAGTAAACTGTGTCATAAGAATTCAAATTCCATCAGTCTGACTTCAGAACCCACAGTCTCAATAACCAAGACATAGAACCTCTATATAGTAGATTTTAACATCAACTTAATACTTCAATTTGAAAGGTACTTTCTTTTTTTAAAAAAAGTTACCTGAAATTTACCTTTTATTTCTACTATCTTTGTTCACTTGCCCCCAAAATTAAGCAGTCTACTTTAGTCTTACCCATACATTTAAAAATCTACCAACTAAAAAATTGAAAAAAAATCTCATCAAATGACTGTTTTAAATGCTTCTTTTTTAAACTTAGTGACCTCAAAACAATGATAAATGTGATAATCCATATCAATTTGCCTGCCTAGTGAGTAAACTTTTCGCCCAGAAAGTCTGGCTCTAATTTGTGGAACTTTCGAAACTTAAAGTACATACGAAACAAAGTTCACTTTCCACTACTGATGCTCTGCAGTGCCTCCCCATTCCCTTCAATTATACCTGCTTCATAAGTTCCTTTGTCTCTGCCTTCCAACAGCACCTGTCTCCCAAATCTGGACCTAAAACTACTTAACCATGCAAGGGGCCCTAATGCCTTTCCTAACTATGTTCTATTTCCTTCTGACCTTTCATTGACAAACCAAAAGGAAAGGCTAGCACATAAGATGGAACCATTAGGTGAGCTGCAGTCTGGATGCAGAATCTCCTGTTTATTGCTAACAAGTCAAGTGACCTTGGGAAATTTATTTTTAAATAATGGATCTGTTTTCTGGTCAGTAAAATAAGATGTTGGCCAATATGGTCTCAAAGAGACATTCAGTTAATTTGATCAATAAAGAAAGATATGTATCTGTTGTAGGTACATTGCTGTGACAGAATTTAGACATGATGTCATGACCAGTTAAATCATAATGGTCTTTTACTTAACAGAAATAACTTCATTTAATAGACTATATTTTTAAAATATAAGACTACTATCTACAGGGAGGCAGTCATTGTGAGAACACATAGGCAACATAACCCTAATGGAAACTTTTAAAATTAAAACTCCAAATATTCTCTACCACAGCTGTATTTTTTTCAAAAATATTTTTAGAACTTCTCTGTATTATTACTCTGAAAGTAAGGAATTTGTGGAGAGAAAACATACCTACCCTTGGAAGAGTTGGAAAAAAAAAATCCAGGCTACCTTTTACTTCAATGTAATTTAAAACAAGGTATGAATTGAAAGCTGTAATTCCTTCAGAAGGTACAATCTGCTTCACACCAAATTGGACCATATATGTCATCAAATGATGTGAGCATTACAGTTATGGGAGAGTGCTTTAAAATTGTACATCAAAGAAATACTTCTGTTAAAATCTCTTTTAATGGGAACTGCATTAGCCAGAGTTGCTGTCAGAATAATAGCCTAGTAGAATTGCTCATTTTTACAGAGACTTACATATTTTCATAGATATATGTATACTAGAAGAGAACATAAAGCCATAAAATTCTACAAACATTTTATTAGACTGAATGTGAGATGAAAGTGTAAGTGCAATGAATCGAAATTTATCCTGTAATTACCACTTCAGCAATCTTTCCATAAAGATGTAAGGTAAAGTAGTTGTCAACTCCAGGCTAATCTGAGAGACAGCATGATATTAAACAAGAGCACAGGTATTGTACCTAATTGTCCACTTTGAACTGATTTCTCTTAAAAATACCCCAAGTTCCAAACCCATTGCCAAAACAGACAGTTAAAATCAACAACACAAAATGAATTCATTCTGAGTAAAATGAAATAATAGAGGAGTCCAACTGACTTGAAAATAAGAGTATTTAGACTTCTCAAAAAGAAAAATTATTTTAGCCTTGTGAGATACCCTGTTCCCAAAAAATCTGCATGGTTAAATAAAGTTTCACATAATTCAAGGTCTGTCTTAAAAATTCACTACATTATAAAACTAAAGATTGATGAGTCCTTTAGGAAAGACATCTGGCTTCTTTGTTTGGCTCTGATTTCCCCAACTCTAAGCAGAGAGCCCTTTTCTTATTTAATAGGCAACACTTATGGACTATGCACTGTCAGGCACTACTACTAGTCTATGTGCTTATTTACTAAATTAATTTACTTAATCCTCACAGCACCTTATGAGGTAGCCATGATTATTATTCCCATGTTACAGATGAATACACTACAGCAGAAAATGGTTAAATACCTTCCCCAAGGTCATGCAGCTGGTAAGTGGCAGAGCTGGGGTTTGAATCCAGAATGGGATGGCTCCAGCTTCTCTTAACCTTAGGCTACACTGCTTCTATGTAATACCTATTAGAACCCAAGGAACTGAAGCTCTGGAATTCTTGCTGGCAAGTGCTGACATACAATAATTTAAATCTATACAAAAAAAGAGGGGGGAGGATTATATAGAAAAAAAGTGTGAGGAAATAAAAAATCCTAATGGTTAACTCAGTTGTGTTTTTGCTATAGGACTATGGAAGATTTCTTATTTTTCCTTAAAAATTTTTTATTGTCTAACCCTCTATCAAAAAACTACTATCAGTATTAACACTTATTGCACACTTCCTACATGCAACGTACAATGCTATATGTTTCCCATGCATTAGCCCATGAAATCTTCATCCCTTTGAAATAAGTACTATTATCTCCATTTTACAGATGAAGAAACTGAGGCTAGATGACAGTGGTTTGCAAAGTATGTGCTATGAGGTCCAAACTATTTTCAGAATATGACTAAAATTGAACTTTCCATTGTCAGTGTGCTGACTTTTACACTGAAGCAGAAAAGCAATGGAGAGAAAACCACCACACCTTGGCATAAATCAAGGCAGCAATAGTGTTGTGCTATGAATCACTGTGTTCTTCTCTTCCAGTTTAAAAAAAGGTCATTTTCACTTAGGATACCCTTGATGAAGGACTAAAAAGCCTTAATTCAACTAAATCTTGAGTACATGTCTTACTGACATGACAAGTGACAAAGTAGCAAGTATACAAGGCATTTTTGCTGCACACTGATGTATAATCGTTACCTCAGGAAAAAGCACTCGTGAAACTGTTTGTATAACAATTTGAACCTACTTCTTTGTTGTACAGAACACCATTATGACATGCAAAAAACAAATGACAAACCACAACTACATGGCTGTTCAGATTCAAGGGTAGTATCTGGCAGACGTCTCCTCACAGTAAGTGAGAACGCCACTTGAAGGAAAATCGCTGACACTGTCTTGTTGCTTCACTGATCACATCTGACCTTTCAAGTAAAAACGAGAACTTTGAAAAACTTCTACCACCAGGGACCTGACACCCTCCCACTATTTAAAGACTCTTCCGATGACATTGGTAATGATATTAGCAGATGTGTGTGTGTGTCTTTAATTGGTTTAAAACTTGACACAAACTCAATGCAGGGCAAAAAGATTTAAAGGGAGGTTTGTAGAAGCTTTTGAAGAGGAGACTGCTGCTGCCTCAACAAGAATGTTCAGAGGTCATCCCCGAACACTGTGACATGTGGCTATGAAGCCTGCAACTGCTGCTGTAATTTTGACCTCAAAGGGAAGCCAAGCTGCAGAGGAAGCGGACACTGCAGAAGGCAGACAGGAGATGAAGAAGCCAAGTCACAGGCAACATAACTGAGCAGCTAAAATCACTCCTAAAACCCACCCCACCTCTGAACCCCCCAGCCCAGCCTCTTAATTGATGAAACCAATCTGCGTTGGGTATTGTTACTTACAACATAAAGATTGCTAAGGTGAGGCAGTCTGTCAAAATAAATGAAGTTTTCAAAAATAATATAATGTAACACTTTATGAGTGTTGAAGAAAAGTTCTTATGTGAAATATACATTGAATTTATACAGTTTGGTATGGAAATAGTATTATTTTAAATTACCTTTTCAGTGTTCTTGTATTTTTCCCAGCCTTTTAGCATTTTCAGCCATTTGGTAGTTCTTTCAATTTCCAGATTCTTTTGCTAGAATAAAGTTGAAATTCATTGTAAATTCATTGTTACTCTTTGTTGGAGTTTTTTTTGTTGTTTGTTTTGTTTACAAATTACAAAAAGAAAAAGAAAATGCTATGAAAAAAGAACTGCTAAAAAGTTATACTCTATTAGATAGCAAATATCCTATCTTAACCTTTCATAAGTTGGATAATTACTAGAGTCGCATCAGTAGTATTCTATGTCTGACAAGTAAAAAGGAATGCTCCAAGACAAGGAATGAGATTGCTGATATTTTCCAACACTTTAAGGCTAATCACCAAAAATCTTGGATAGTCTACAATTTTTTAAAAAAAACAAAAATTTTAAATATCCTAAAATATCCTTCATGACGCCAAAATATCTTTCATGAGGCCATGAAATCACAACTTTCAAATCTAATTCCCTCTTTCTCACTACACCATATTCTAACATATTAATGTTTTCAATGGCAGAGTTGATTTTTTAAAAAGAACTGGCTATTTAATTATTCATTTAATTACTTTTGTTGTGATTAATATATAATAGCACTATGCTAGAAAAAAATTATACAAATAAGTCACAGTAGCTGCCCTATGGGGGATTTATCACACACTAGCGAGAAGGACACAGTGCTCTGGCAGGTCCTCTGACACAGGCAGGGAGGATAACAGCAAGGTCACATAGAAGGAACACTCGAATCCACCCAGGGGGTGTCAGAGAAAATGAGCCATAAATGAAGAGCTGAACAATGGGACTTTTAGGAAGTACAAGGTGGGAAAGAATAGTCTAGACAGATGAGAATACATTATTTCTGAGTGATTCAGCACCCTAGGGACTGACAGTAGCCCCAAAAGTTTTAAAGAAAGGAAATACCAGGAGATGAGGCTGCCAAAGCAGGCAAGGGTCTTGTGTATGTCACATGAAATTGAAATCAGGGGAATGGGCAGGTGAGACAGAAAATGCTTGTTCCTCACTTGTTTGGTTTCCAGGAGAAGAGAGATTTTTTCCCCCTAAGTACTCAGGCCTGAAAGAGTAACAAGTTGTATGAAACAAAAGCAATGGATTAGAGGGTGTATGGGAAAGGGAACAGTTGTGAGGATGTGTCTTATGCTCAAGGACCGATGCTCCTTACAACCCACTCAAGTGGGTGTGGTCATCTCCACTTCACCATAAGGAAACAGGCGCAAAGGGTTTAAGGGACAGGTCTCATAAGACAGAGGAGGGGTTCAGAGCCAGGCAGCTTGGCCTGAGGACCTGCACTCCTAGGGGCCACATCTTCCCAGCTCCTGGATAAAGACAACGGCTCCTTACTGACTGGCTTCAACCCAGCCTCAACCAGGCAGGCGTTACATGTTGGCAGATGGCATACACCCACTGCCAATATTTTTAGATCTAAAAGAAGCTTAAAACCCCAAAGAAAATCCCGAAGTTAGGAAAAGTTTCTCACCAATCAGAATATTTACACTGTTTTTAGCTATATTCTTGAAACTCATTTACTCTACTTTTTCCCCCGTGGTAGTGCTGGGGATCAAACCCAGGACCTTGCACATGTGAGGCAAGAATTCTACCACCAAATTACACTCCCAGACCTACTTTCAACTCTTTTACATTCATTTATGAATTTTTTCATAATAAAGATTACTTGTGAGCAAAGATAGTCTGTTATAATTTTCATTTTTCAAAAGGTTAAGCATAGTCTTTATTATATTATTAGTGATAAAATGTTACAGATGGTTCCAGAAAATATGTTTAATTTTAAAACTCAGTGGGGCACTGCAATCTAATTAATATTTCTGCAAAAATGTGATTTTAGAGATGGCCAAGCTGTGAAATACTGAGATTGATCTAAGTTGCTGTTTGCTATTTTTTGTTCTTCTACACGTCCTCTCCTGACTTCTTTAAAGCATAATCCCTTTTCCCACCAACTGAAAAACACCAAATAATTTAAGCCAACCCAAGAGTATAATAACATACACTTTGCCAGTAACAACCCTGCTGAGTTCTAGCATGTCTCTTGCTATCTTTCATTTTTATGACAATGAATTACCAAAAAATCATTTTAGGAAGTAGTCATTATTTTTATAAAGACACACTGTTGTATTATAAGGTTGATCATATATATAGATTATTTTAAATATTGTACGTTTTCACATTGCAAGGACAAAACAGACACACTAATTTTTAAGAACCATTAAATATGCTTTTCTTTCCCAATAGGGGAGGGAGGGAGGGAGGGAGGGAGGGAAGGAAGGAAGGAAGGAAGGAAGGAAGGAAGGAAGGAAGGAAGGAAGGAAGGAAAGAAGTTAGTTAATTAGTTAGTTATACCTTGGAGATGCTCCCAGGCTGTAGGATTTTAAAATTATGTATCAGTGAATCAATAAAGTTTAAATGTTAAACTCCATAATGCTGTCAGTTCACCTATACCAGACTTGAATGCACACACAAGACCTTCCCTTCCTACTCATGAATCTGTAATTCATGGATAAGATATACTTTCTCACCAAACATGCTGAAGTTGATTATTCTAAAAAATTATTTTGAAGTATGAAGTAATTAAAATGTATGTGACAAATGTGAACTTAGGTGCCCTACAAAAACAGGCTAAGAAACACAACTTGTCACAGACTCAACAACACAGAGATGAAACTGGAATATGACAGCGTATTTGGACCTCCATCCAGAAGTTCAACAGATACTTTAAATTTGACATATCCAAAAAGATTTCCCCAATGTGCTACCATTAACTTCTGTTTCCTGACATGAATTAACAATATTTCTATGTATCATGTCAATCAAATTGGAACCTCAAAGTTGTTTTGAGTTTCTCACACCCAGACCATACTCTGCTGGTTCCACCTGTCTCCTTTCCATCCTGTCCTCTGCCCTCATTCTCATAATCATAGCTCCTGGAGGAAAAAAATGGCTCCTTTCTGACATTCCTGTCTTCAGTCTAGCCTCCATGCCACTATCACAACTTTTAAACATGTCTACTTTAAAATCCTTCAAAGGCTACTCATAATCCACAAATAAAGTTCAAAACTCAACACAGCATACCTGAGGGCTCTTAACAATATGGCCTAACTAACTTTCCAGATTCACCTGGTGGCTACTGTTATGATCTGGCTATTCTGAATTATTTGTCATTTCCAATACATGCTGTATTTTCATGCCTCTTTGAACAAGATTTGGTATACATCTGACTATGATGCTCTTCCTTTCCTCTTCTGGCAAAATCCTATGTATTCACTCAAAATGCAGGTCAAATGTCCAAGGTCTGGAACCACTCCAAATGCATCCATGTTTCAAGCAAAATTAACTATTCCCTCAGCATTCCATACCATGATTAAGGACCAAGCTGGCCTGGACGCAAATCTGAGCTATGCCCCTTCCTATTATTTTCACTTAGGGCAAATTATTTAATTATTCTGTACCTTAGTTGTCTCATCCACAAAATGAGAATTATTATTATTGTTACAGCAATCAACACTTCATGTTCTAGCTTCCCAAAGGCCCAAACCACATTATTAATATTAAAGTATAAACTCCTTGACCACAGGGACCATATCATATGTTCATCTTTTAATTTAGCACCTGAAGTGGTGACTGTTACAAAAGAAAACTTATATAAACATTTTTAAATAAAACAGAAGTTACATAAGAAAAGACAACTGAATTACACTATGGAGTAACTGTTAGCATTCTGTGGTCCCAAGGTGGAAGGGTGGGATGGAGAATGAATGTAAAGAGACGAAAATCAGAATGCTACTTTTGATAGTTGATCATTTTAATACAGAAATAACAAGGGGTAAATTATAATATCTCTTCGTGGCATAATAGTGGAGATGGTATCCTTCTATTACATCGGCAATACTTTTCAAAATGCTGCCCAAGGGCAGCAAAATACAAAATTGATTCTGTTGCTTTCATATATAAACATCCTACTTTTCTCAATTTTTCTTTTGAAATATTTCAAACATGCAAAAAAACTGAAAGAATAAATAGCATACCATATACTTATATGTGCCTTACCCTAGACCCACCAATTACTAATCTTTTGTCAGATTTCATTTATCTCTATGATTTAGGGTGTTTTTGATTTTGATTTTTCATATTTTGGTAGGTAGCTGATCCATTAAAAAATTACAGGCATGAATACTTCTAAATATTTCCAAGTATATACTACCTAAGAACAAAAACACATTATTTTAACCAAAGTACAATTATAATACCCTAGAGAATTTAAAATTGATTCATCATTACTTCATAAACAGTCAGATACCAAATACCCTACATGTTCCCCATTTCCCCCATTTTTTTTTTCCTTGCAGTACTGGCACTTGAACTCTAGTTCAAAATGAGAAATTATACTCCATTTATGTATGATTTATCAAAATGCATAAATGCATTCTACTATCATATATAACTAATTAGAACAAATAAAAAATTTAAAAAGGATAATAATGAATTATAAAATATTGAATAAAATAATCTTTTAGACCATAGTGAGATTAAAAGATTGTACATGCTGTAGGATCACATTGGTCACGCAGTCATATATGTACATGAGGTAATAATGTCTGTTTCACTCTACTATCCTTCCTACCCCCATACCCCTTACTCTACTTTCACTCCCCTCTACCTGACCTAGAGTAACTATTCTTCTCTAGTGACCCTCAACTTTTGTGAATTAGCATCCACATATCAGAGAAAACATTCAGGCTTTGGTTTTGGGGGGTTTGGATTATTTTGCTTAGCATGATATCCTCCAATTCCATCCATTTACCAGCAAATGCCATTATTTCATTCTTCTTTAAAGCTGAGTAATATTCCATTTCGAAGTTTTAATTGTCCTATATTTGGCAGACTGCCTCCTAGATGATCAGAAATCTCTCCCCTTCCTAAAGGTACTTCTGGTATGTCCCATTAGTCTTTTACCATTTCTTAGTTTTCTGGCAAAAACTGATTTTGGCATATCTTATATTTTTGCTCTCCCAGACCTGGAGTCAGTAACTACTTTAAAAACTATGAGTTTTTTTTTTTTTTTATTGTTTTTGTCTTTTTTTTTTTTAAAACAGGGAATAGTATTTACAAACTAAGAACTATATGCTAAATGTGCTCATGACTGCGATTTCAAAAACTGTATAGGAGACTCTAGCATGAGAAAATTCTACTCCTCTCAAAATGTCAGAAAACGAAGAGCCAAAGGAAAATGATGCAGAGGGCTTAATGTTGGTCTACTTTTTTCCTTTGCTAGCTCTCCAATACCTCTACTGGCTAAGAAAACGGTACACTGTTGTGTATTTTACTTCCAACAGGTGTTTTCAAGGGAAAGACTACACTTCTGCTTTAAGTTAATGTTATGATAATGTACTGTCTGAAGTTTAGGTTGCCTCCAAGTCAGAACTGGCCTCTCCTATTAGGCTAAGGAGGGTGTAAGGATTAAAAGTGAGCTCATGATCACCTTTGTTACCTCTCATCCTTCATTAACCTGAGATAATATTTTTAATTGTGTAGGTCCATATGAACAGCTTCTCTTCTATCAGGACCAACTCCCCTGCCACTGTTCATATGGTTAAAAACTTAGACAAGAGTTAAACACACACAATGCATGAATGGGTATCAAACAGCCTTCTCTTTAAGAATAAGACAAGGGGCTGGGGATATAGCTCTGTTGGTAGAGTGCTTGCCTTGTAAGTGCAAGGCCCTGGGTTCAATCCCCAGCACCGCAAAAAAAAAAAAAAAAAAAAGAAGAAGACATCTTAGAACTTTGCTCAAATTCAAGTGTTCAGATGTTTTTATTCTGCTTGAATATTGGTGTGATATTGTAACATAATAAGAAATAAATTTTTGGTCTGTACTCCCCAGTTTCTGCTCCTAATGTCCCTGGAATTTCCAGAGTAACAGGAGCATCTGTTATTCTAATGATGTGACTCTTAGTGGGCTCCTGGATCAATTCCACATTTTATCCTCTGGAAATAGGAGAGGAACTAGTGATTAAGTTAATAATCAATCATGATAGTAGGTCGCAGTGGCACATGCCTGTAACCCAGTGGCTGGGGAGGCTGAGGCAGAAGGATCCCGAGTTCAAAGCCAGCCTCAGCAAAAGCGAGGCACTAAGCAACTTAGTGAGACCCTGTCTCTAAATAAAATACAAAATAGGGCAGGGTATGTGGCTCAGTGGTTAAGCGCCTCTGAGTTCAATCCCCAGTCCAAAAAAAAAAAAAAAAAGAGCTTCCAGGCTGATGAACTCATGGAGGGTGGTACCCAAAAAGGGTACCCCTACCTTGCCCTATGCATCTTCCAACTTGGCTAGTGAGTTGTTTCCTTTTTAAATAAATGGGTAATAACGAGTAAAAATACTTTCATGAGTTCTGTGAACAATTCTAGCTAATGATCAAACCAGAGGAGTAGATCATGGGGACCTCTTATTTACAGCCCATCAGTCAGAAACACAGGTGACAATCTGGGGCTTCTGATTTGTGCCTGACATCAGGGACAGTCTTGTGAGAATGAGTCTTAACCTGTGAGGTCTATGATGATTCTGGTTATTATCAAAACTGAGTTAAACTTGTAAGACACCCAATCAGTATCCATTAGGAATTGCTTAGTGTTTGGAGAAAAAGTTAAACACATGTTGGCAACTGTAAGTGTTTTAAGCTATGTGAAATGAGAGAATAGTAAAAAAGTGTTTTCCCCAAGACAAAAGATGATGAAGTTGACAGCTATCACCCATGCCTCGATCTCGCCAGCAGAGGTCAGGAGAGGACGAGTAGTATAAGAAGGAATGGGTCTGTTTTTACAGAACACCATGACATTGGAGAGTCTATTGGCCATGTATTTTGAGTAAGATTTCAAATAATGTAAAGTTATCTCTCTCTCTTTTATTTTTTTGTACCAGAGATTGAACTCAGAGGCGTTTAACCACTAAGAAACATCTCCAGCCCCTTTTAATATTTTATTTAGACACAGAGAGTCTTGCTTAAGGCCTCACTAAGTTGTTGAGGCTGGCTTTAAACTAGTGATCCTCCTGTCTCAGCTACCCAAGCCACTTGGGATTACAGGCGAGCACCACCACACCCAGCTAAGGTATCATTTTTTAAGAACTAATGGGCTCCAATATTCTATACATCAGGCAAAATACTCTACTACAAGAAGAAATTGCTGAATCTATAAAAATTCACATTTTACATAAACTCTCCTTATTAAAAACATTAATAAGCTCAAAGAAATAAGATAATCCATTATTAATATTGTTCTCTGCAGAGCCAATATAATAAGCATGTTTGTTTATTTGCTTAACTGCCTGTTTGGGGAAACCCAAAGCACTTTGCAAACACCAACATTAATCCTCTTATGAGGGAGGATTACTATCCCCATTCTAAATGGAGAGCCACCCATGTAATAACACATTTGCAAAGCTAGAATTGAAGCCATGATCCCTTGATTACACATCAGTATATCTGTCTTCCCAAATGGCAGGAAGTATATATGCTTCAGGAGTATGCTTGGTAAAAACTAGAGACTTCAGCAAGGCTATTTTCTTTAATGATTATATTCAATTTAAAAATAAATGAAAAATTTTTATTAGTTTCCTAGAAGTGGTGAGCATGGCAACTAGGACTAGGCACTCATCATACATGAATTTAAAACAAAAATTGGGGGGAAATCTGATAAACTAAAAAGTTTCTAGCCTTAGGCTGCTTCACATGAGTCTAAGCACTCATTCCTCTTTAAAGAAGTGAAAACTATACCAAGGAGGTCATGCGATAAAAGTGTGGTTTATGTATGAAAGGTCTGTAGCACCTCAACAGCCTCAAAGCCCTGCCCCAATAAAAATTTCACAAATAAGGATAAATTATGTCTTATTTTGAAATAAATTATTAAGGTAAGCATAAATCACTTTTTACTGACTAGTGACTCATAATAAATTCTTTATAGAGCAAACAACCAATTAATAATACCTAATAGCACTGAATAGGAGGAATTTGTTGTACTGTCTTTAAAAAAACAGATAAATTTAAAAATTTTTTTAAAAACAGGAATTTAACAGCTTCTTTCAAGCATGCATCCTCTACTGACTTTCTTCGATTTCTTTTTTTCTTTACTGTCCCATTTCTTATCTAAATCACTGATTTGGAGACTGAGCCATACTGGACCAGGAAATTATTTTAAATAGTGGGAGAGGAAGAGGTCAATATTGGGTTACTGGATTTGTATTTTGCCAAACGTGGATATTTTTTGTTTAAAAAAAAAATACTGTCCAAAACTTCTCTCCCTAATTTCTCAAATAAAGAACATTTTTGAAACACTTGACAGGATAATCTCTGTCAGTCTTTAAATCAGTAAGTACGTTTAGGGTTATAAAGAAGTCAATACATGTTTGAGGAAATGTGTTTAACCAGACATGCGCATTACACAAGGTATACATGTTTTGAAACATCACATCACCCCCATAATCACATATGATTTTTATGCTTTTACAGATCAATTAAAAAAATTAAAATTTTAAAACAACAACAACAAAAATAAGTCATTACATCCATCTACTCAGCCCACACTTATTGAGCAGATGTGATATGCTACGCACTGTTCTAAGTTCTAGGGATATAGCAATGATCAAAGCAGATTTTTTTCTTATGGGGAGGAGGAGGAAGAAGTAGAAGAGGAGGAAAAGAAGAAGGAACAAAGGGAAAGAGAAGGAAGAGGGTATGGAAGAACAAGAGGAAGACGAGGAGGTGGAGGAGAAGGAGGCAGAAGAAGCCTCATATAGATTACACCCTACTGGAAGACAGACAAAATAAAGTAGCAAGCAAAATGTATAATATGTAAAATCATATTAAGTGCTAAAAAGAAAAAGAAGGATAATTAACACTAAAGGAGAGACAGTTTTCAATTTTAGATATGATGGCCTGGGCAGTCTTATTCTACAGTTGACATTTGAATGAACGCATGAAGAAAATGGGTCTTGCAGCTAGCTGTTGGTGAGGGGAAACATTCCAAGAGGAAGCAACCAGTGGAAAAGGCCTGAAAGAGGGAATGTGGCCACGATGTTCAAGGAACTCTAAGATAGCACGTGAGCAAGAGGAGGGAGTCATAGGTGACATCGGAGAGTCTACAGAAGTTAGATCATACAGGGCTTTGAAGGTGAGTTGAAGGGCTTTCCTTTTAATATGGATGAGATGGGGAGCCATCATAAGGTTCTCATCAGAAAGTGACTTGATCTCATTTTAACAGGACCTCCTTCTGTTTGTCTCAGAGAACATATAAGGGAGGGAGGGTACATGGCAGAGGAAGGAAGACAGGAAGACAGATTATAGTGGACCAGGATAGGAAAGGTAAAGAGGGTGAGAAATCATCAGATTCTGAACACATTTTGAAAGCAAAGCTCACAGTATTTGTTGACAGATGAGATGAGGGGTTTGAAAGACAGTCAAAGATCATTCAGAAGATTCACACTGAACAACTAGAAAAGTAGAGTTTTATTTACTATAATGGGAAACTTGGTAACAGGAGAGATTTAGGTACTGAACCAAATACTGTCAACCTGGGAAAGATCAAAATTCAAAAACTGAAGTAATATTTCTACTGAAGAGTGTCATTTTTGTGCCACTGTCACTGAAAAATCCTAAGTGAAACCAACTGTAAATTGGAGACTACCTGTAATAGCTAAAATAGAATTTCAGCTAGGACAGAAGGCAGGATAAAGACATGAGGGTATGATACACTGGTGCTATCAGTGGGTCAGAGGACTAGTTAAGTCAAGGCACTAGACAAAGAGGTGATGGACAGAGGGTGGGGACAAATCCTTATGCTACCATTTAAAGTGGGCTGATGGAAAGCTCACCATAGGCAGAGTTTACAAAGCAATCACCATTATTGTCAATTCTCATGCACTCCTCAGTGACAAGGCATCTGCCTTCCCCACACCAGCATACCATTTCCTTTCACTAACACTATTCTCTAGAAAGCCACCAATAATCTCCCACCTACCATCTTTCTTGACTTTGTTCAAGCCAAGGGACATAGTAAGTTTCCCAAAGGCAGAAACTGTTTTATTTCATGTTAGAATTCTATGCAGTAAGATACATAGTTGCTACTCAATAGTGTAGCTATTAAAAGGAAGAAGTCCCTTTGCCAAAGCATCTAGGTTATGATACTAAGAGAGAATCGGGGAGTCTTTCAACTGCAGAAGTGCCTGTAGGGGTCTCTACACATGTAATGTGGCAATTTTGCCTACATCTTAAGGTTTTGCTACAGTTTGATTTCAGAAAATTTTGATCTCAGGAAGATTCTCTAAAATGTTTTTCACATTCTAATTCCAGTTTCAGCTCTATGGTATGAACTCAGTCCTCTCCCCTCATCGGAGGTACACAAACAGAAACTAATCTCAAAAGACACCCTCATTTTTATTCTGCAATTCATTTTTGAGAAAGAAAAAAATGAGGAAGGAGGGGGAAGGAGACTCTGAGCAATCTTACAATATTCAATTCCTACTTCCCACACATACCCAGAAAGGAAACTAGCTCCTTGCTAAGTAGACTGAGGAAAGGTTTAAAAAAGAAAAAAAAAAAAAAGCTGACATGTTTACTATGTAACACCTGCCTAAGTCCTAAAGTGTGAAGATACTTACTTGAACACATAAAATGGTTTTTGCTGTTACTTACAGGAAATTTATTAGATCTGTGGAATAATTAATCTCATGAAACAGTTAATTTCCAAAGAACTATTGGTCTAGAATGGTGCTTCCTTTGCCAGAGGGTGCAGGAGAATCACTATAAAGCTTTGTTAAAAGTTGCCTGCCAGGGTCCTGCCCCAGAGAGGCTGGTTTCACAGACTAAGGCCAGGCCTGAATGATCGTAGACTCCCATACTAGTCATTTCTAGTAATAGCTATCTTGCCTTACTTTCAAGTATTTTTCAGAATCTCACAGACCATCCTAAAATTATTTTACCATTAATTTAATTCCCTTCTTAGCATGACATAATTAGTGTCAAATTTTAACAATGACTGCACCATATAATATGGCACTCAAAATAATCAAAGTGATTGATTTAATAAGGCAATTCATCAGTAGCTACAAATAAATGGACTTACCCGTTCCATAGCTGCATTATGAAATGGGAGCTCCTCCTCACTGCAGAGAATAACATGTGAAATAGTTGAAATCAGAGCAGACTTTTAAAAATTATTTAAGTACAAATGATGTACAATATTTTTTGTCACCACAAGCTTTATGTAAGCTTCCATTTCACTAAATTCAACAGAAAACTATTGCTATTCCATAACCACAATGTCATTATCTTCAAATTTCTAGATCTGCCCTGTCTAATACAGTAGCTACATGTGGCTATTTAAGTGTAAAATAAAATTCAATAAAATTCAGCAATATTTAGTCTCATTAACCATGTAGCTACGGACTGCCATATTGAACATTTCTATCACTGCAGAAAGTTCTACTGGATGATATTGCTCTAGACCAGGAATCAGCAAACTTCTTCTGTCAAGGTAAATACTTAAATAGTAAATATATTAGGCTTTGTGAACCATTCAGTCTTTTTCACAACTATTCAACTCTTGAGACTACAGTACAAAAGTAGCCATAGATAACATGTCACCTGCATGTGGCACTGATCCCACAAAACTTTTATAAAAATATGGTGAGCTGGATTTGGCACCGACCTTTACTCTAGACCACTACCTTCACTTTTGGCTCCAACTATGGTCTATAATAATTGACTGTTCCAAAAATTAGCATAGTACTGAGGATGTAGCTCAGTGGTAGAGTGCTTGCCTAGCATGCACAAGGCCCTGGGTTCAGAGGCCAATGACACAAAAATATACAAATAAAAGTTACCATTAAAAAAGCTTCTGGTGGATTTGTGAATGAAAAAGAAAACATCCACTTTTATTCTGTACAATAAAGAAAGCAATTCATTGTTAAAATACAGGGATTTAAAAAAAAATACAGAACAGATCAAATTCATTTCTCTGGCATAGAACCTGTGTGAACTCTAATATAAAATAGTTTAAGACCCTTCACATTAACTGTCAGTAATACAGAAACAATGCACTAGCCATAAACTAAGTAACATGCTTTCAGTGGCTTTCAAAGTAGTAACTGATGCTTTCGCAACAACAATATACATAGTCTGGCTTTAATTTTCCCTTAAACTGAAGAGTACCACTTTCAGAAGCATAACTGATCAGTATTAAAAAGTTCAGTGATTCCAAAGGCACTCTGGCTACTTTGCAAAGTCCTTAGACAAATCCTTAAGCCACAGCAATGGAAATGACAAGGAAAAATGTAATAGCCAAAAGAAATCTTAAAAGAGTCCAAATCCCTCACTTCACAGATAAGAAAACTAACATTTTCACTTAGTCATTTAGCCTAACATAGCAATGTTCGGCACTATCTAATCCAGTGGATACAAATGGAGATCTTCAGCTAGCACAGGAACATAGGAAGAAAAGAGATAGAGGCTGAGAAGCCAATTCTCAAGAAGAAAAGAAACTTTTAGGATTAAAATTAAAAGCTGTCAGGCCTCACAGAGAGATGACAGAGCAAGAACGTAGTTCAGTTTTCTTATGCAGTTTCTTGCATTACTTCTTATTCTTAAAACTCTTTATTAAGAATCTGCTATGTGCACACACTGCTCTCCACAGAACCTTCCTCTCCCTCTGTGTTGTCAGATGCTAATGTGTACAGTCTTCCAAGGAGTAGGATGACGCCTCATCAAGAGCTCTGTGCTGCATCCAGAAGATACCCGGCATGCTAAGGTCAATGCTGATGAATGAATGTGTGGACAGAGAGATGGATGCATACCTGTGTGCCTGGATGCATCTTTATCTTGTCACACAAAAATCTTTCAAGCAGAAGAGAGGAAGGACCACATCTGGGTGAGTGTGGAGTATTCTTTACATCAGCAAACTACAGCCCATGGCCAAATCTGGCCCACTGCTAAGTTTTGTAAATAAAGTTTTAATGGAACACTGCCATGCCCATTTATTTAGGCATTGTCTATGTTTGTTTTCATGCTATAGCAGTAGATAGAGTAGTTGCAACAAAGACCATATAGCCCACAGAGTCAAAAACATTAAGTGTCTGACTCTACAGAAAATGTTTGGCAACCCCTGTTTTGGAGAATAAGGGCTTAAGGGCACCTAAACTTTTTTTTTTTTTTTAAACAAAACTCCAAGTTGACAAGTAGCTATACCTCATGGAAATACAGTAACTAAAAACAATGACATGGTCATCAGGGGAAAGAGAGAGACTTTAATTGGATATAGTTTTCAACCACTATTAAACTTGAAATGTATTACTAATTAGAGTATATGTGCCTATAATTTCTCAACAGTTCAGAGAGAATACTTCTGTCACTGAGATAAACTTCCATTTGGAAAGATGAAATTTAATTTGTTAAAATCAATAAGCTGAATACATTGACAAAATTTAATTTTTGTTTTTGAAGTTAAGTTTTACCTAGCTAGTCAGAATTTATAGGGTCAGTAGAAAGAGTTCGCAAGCCTTTGTAAGTAAAACAGATAATCTTTAAAAACAAAACCACCTTTATTTTGGTTCTTATATGTTTATTCAGTCCCAGTAAGTGACAGTCTCATAAATTTCATAAATATACAAATTTTGATAAGTAGCTGAACATATATGATGCTTGCTATTAATTTATCTTTCCTATTTTTGGTATAATTTCCTTTTAATTCATCTATTAATAACTCGTGACCCAAAAGAATTATTTATCATTATCCAAATACCAGGCATTCTTTGTTGAGCAGACTAGCAGTGGCTATTTTTGATTAGCATGTTTAAAGTCCTCCAACTTCTTCAACAAGTTCGATTTCTCCATCCGCCAGCTGTAACCCCATCACAGGCACAGTCTGGAGATAACTCCCTACTGCCGAGAACTAAACAAAGATGTTGCTGTTCCAACGTGGAGCTGGGCCGGTTTGGCAGCAGCTTTAATATTTATTGTGAAATCTACTTTAAAACCAAGCTATACTACATTTGTTAATTAATGCTCCTCCTTCTTATATCATAACAAGTAATCTAAGTTTCTAAAACTGTAATTAGATAGGAACTCAGCAGCCTTCAGTTTTTGTCATTTTATTGTATTGACACTGAACTTAAAACCCAATCTCATTGCAGAACCAACCAAAAATTACAAATAACACAACAGGAAGAAAGGCTTTTTCAATCAAGGTGTGACAGGGAGTAATATCTAAATGCCCATATCAAGTGACTTATTCAACAGTGCAAAAAACTCCAGTTTGCAGGGACATTCAACAAAAGCCACCAGCAGCAATCTCTGAAGAAAGTTTTACTAAAATAAAGTACTGTAACAAAACTCAATGACTTTGGTGAAATTTAATAAAGCCTAACATTACACTCAATTCATTTCTATGCTTCATTATTTTCATTTGTGCTACCTGCTTTAAGACTGCTTCATGGAGTAAATAAAAACAAATTAGTGTGACGGCATGAGAACTGGCACCAATCTGGTTTATCTTCTAGTAAGTGTTGAGTGTGGCTGTCTTAGCATGTATCTCAAGAGACGTAACCACTTCTAACAGTATCCTCACTGGACATTCTTCCTCCCACCCACCATCCACCCTTTTAATTTCCTTTCTAAGCATTTCATAGCACTATATTTCTCTTATTAAAAATACAAGAAGGGCTGGGGAGATAGCTCAGTTGATAGAGTGCTTGCCTTGCATGCACAAGGCCCCAGATTAAATTCTCAGCACCATAAAAAAAAAATAAATTATTAAAAATACAAGAAGGTGGTAGCAGGTATTATACCACAATAGGGCAGAAAATACATGCTCTGCAGTAAGATTGCCCAAATCTACACACCAAACCTGACATTCATTGCCAACATGACTTGGGCAAGTTATTTGACCTCCTCCTACTTCAGTTTCATCATCTAAAAAAAGGGAGATTAAAAAAGCACCTAGCTAGGTATGGTGGTTCATGCCTGTAATCCCAGCAGCTCAGGAGGCTGAGACAGGAGGATCAAGAGTTCAAAGCCAGCCTCAGCAAAAGGAAAGCACTAAGTAACTCAATGAGACCCTGTCTCTAAATGGGAAAAAAAAAAAAAAAAAAAAAAAAAAAAAACAAGGCTAGGGTTGTGGCTCAGTGGTCAAATGTCCCTGAGTTCAATCCCCAGTACTTAAACACACACACACACAAACACAAACAAACACACACACACACACACACACACACACAACCTACCCCAAAGACTTTTAGAGAGGAATAAGTGAGTTAATTTATGTAAAGGGCTTAGAACAGTACCTGGCACACACTAAGTATTCATGAATATTAACTAGTATTACAAACCTAAGTTATTGACTTTTTTCCGACTAGAATGGACATCAAATGGAAATCAGCACAGAGTGAAAAACAAATTTAAATTAATTGTTTCTAAGGCCCAATTCAAGTTGTTTCAAGCAAAAAGAAAAGAAAATTTAGGTAATTAAGAGAACATTTTAGAATGTACAAATTGTTAATGTGTATTTAATACTGTATTAGATCATTTTATCATAAAAACATTATTACAGTGGTTTAGTACCATCAGAAATACCTCGGAAGGCCAAAACCAACTGAGTTATATCCTACCTTCTGACTCAATATCTTAGTATAGAACCTCAAAGTGGTTTTTGTCTATTTTCCCACTTAATTCTTACTTGTAGACGAATTTGGGACCTAGTGACTTTAATAGTCTTAATGCTCAAATTGTCCTTTTAAACTTCATTTACATGCTGGAACTACATATTAACCCACAAAAATATGCACTCATTCTCTGTGATATTTATAGCCAAGTTTGATTTAAAAGGGGGGCCAGATTAAGAACAGTATTTTTGTCATAGTTAAATACTGCTCTGCTAGTCCAGTGAAATTCAAAGTCTTCTGATTTTAACAACTCAGGAGAAAGTTTCAGACGTGCAATGCCTAATATAAGGTATAATAATAACATATTTGTCCAGCATTATTATTTATAAATTATTATTTATTATTATTAATAAAGCATTGTTACTTTTTATTTCTTCAAAGGCTCAGTACTCTTAAGGCATACAAAGCAATTACTGATTCTTGTTTTCAGATGAAATGATTTACTGACCAGGGATCAGCAAAACCACAAAAAAGCACACATTTTCTAACTCTTAGAACTGTTTCTGTTTGCTTGTTTGCCTTACCCTCAGAAACACATGGTACAACAAAATAATTTCTAAATTCAAATAAACAAAATCTGACTGAACAGGAGAAAATAAAGACTGATTACTGTAAGTTACTACTATGAGCTGTACAAGAAATTGTTTTCCCTTCAAAATTTAATCATGTTAAAGAATAAAAATTCCTAGCTTTTTTCCAAAAACAATAAACAAAAATGAAAGAGTAAATTTGAATGAAAGTTCAGTCAATCCCTAAGTTGTATATAACTCAAGTATAGAGATGAATAGAAGTCTCTAACCCTGTGGGAAGCTGAATAACAATTCCAGAATCATAACAAGCGGATTCATATCATCTTGCAGGATGTTTTTGAAGAATCAAAATTCACTTTCACTGTTTTACTGTATAGTGGTCTAGCCTTCTCTCAACTCTTTATATAACATACTCAGGACATATGGGATTAATTTTGAGAAACAATATCATGAATACATTTACAATAAGGAAGATGAATGGCATTTCTTTTCATTGATCATTTTTAGGCTGCACAACCCTTATGTTGATTGCCAATTATTTTTAAAATGCATTTATATGAAATTAAATAATTTGTAATTATTTTTAAAATCAATTGTTATCCATGTGTTTAGTTTTGCTAAATTATTAATATAACTCATTTACTGCATTTAATATTCTTACCAAAACCCCCAAAATATTAAACTCAAGAATTCTTAACATAGTTCAATTTTAATCAAAAGGTTAAAATTTCAGAAATTTGGTATCAAAAAGCATATTGTAGACCATTCCTGGAATTGTATTCACAGAAATTCTATTAAAAACAAGACAAATCAACAGGTGACCATAGAACATTATCACAAAGCTTTCAATCTATGTGACTTACTGTAAAAAGCCAAATCTATCCGTGACTTTGTAAACAAGGTAATCAGCATCTTCCCAAGGTTCAATATCTGCACCTTCTCGTCCCTAAAACAATGGACAAAGAAGTTTATAAAACTGAATAATTTTTTAATAAAGACCCAAAATCAGAAACATGTTTTAAACCCAACTATTCTGGGCAATATGTGAGTCCTAGTTACAAGCTAAGAAGACACTGTGTCACAACAGCTGACATGCAGCTGAGCCTGATCAGACTGAGCTCCTGAGGGAAGCTGATGAAGCAGGAGTAGCAAAGAGGCTAAGAAAGCCCCTGAGGAGGAACTGCCAAACTTTACAAGTTTTATAGTGAATATGTCTTAGAAACCTCATTTTCTTGTCTTCCTCCAACTTGTCAGAAGCACAGGCTATGTACTTTGTCTCTCCACTGCTTTGTTTCACAACTACATTAGCTCTGAAGTGACTTTTGCCACCATCAAAAATGTTCTTCCAATTGTGAGACCCAGTGGACACTCTTCAGTTCTCATCTAAGGGAATGTGGGCCGAACCGGTCAGTGTGGCTCACTGCCTCCTCCCTTCTTCCATGACAGTGTGCCCCGGAGGCTCTCCGTATGGCTGTCCAACTCTTCCTCTGATGGCTTTTTCATGAATGACTCTTAACTGCTGGTGTGCCGAGTTCCGTCCTCAGCCTCCTGCCCATTTAATTTTAGGCTGTTAATTAATGCTTATTAGTGTAGGAACCCCACATGTGACCATCTATACCAATCGCTCAAATTTTAGATTCAAACATACAATTCTCTTGTGGACACCTCCATCTGAGCATGTTTTATAATGTCTACTCACATTCTCCTCTGAGTAGATTGTGAGCATCTTGTGGGCAAAGACTGCCGAAACTTATTTCTGTGTTATAACATGGAAGAATCCCCAACCCTGTGTTAACTACGGGGGCGGGGAATGCATGGAAGTATGAGTGAATGAAAGTGCTGTTTATGAGCTAAGCAATTAAAAAAGCTAATTAGGTTTTTCATAGATCACACTAAAACGTAACCACAATAATGGGAAACTGTGTTCCAAACAACCAACTTAAAAATGAACTCTGGGAGGCTGGGGTGTAGCACTTGCCTAGCATGTGCAAGGCCCTGGGTTCAGTCTCCAGTACCTCACCCTCACCACCACCCCTCAAAAACATCCCTAGCAAACTCTGGAAATATAACTGTCAAGTTGAATACTGCCTATATTGCCTTCCTGGAAGCAGGGCTTGGTACAGATGGCTTTCTATAACTTCATGTTTGTTATTCTCAGAAATAATCAAAAATAAAAGATATATAATTACATGCAAGCAATGCAAGTATTATGACATTTATAAATAAATACTATAATTCATAACCCTCAGGAGGTAGGGTAATAAATAAGAAGAAATGAAAATCATCAACAACTGTGATTTTATAGGACATCAAAAATCAGATTCTATTGGACATAACTTTCCTATGTTTATATAGGAATACATGACCAGGGTAACTCCACATCATGTGCAACCACAAGAATGAGATCCTGATTAGAGTAAGTTATACTCCATGTATGTGTAATATGTCAAAATACACTCTACTGTCATGTTTATCTAAAAAGAACAAATAAAAAGTAAGTAAATAAAAATCAAATTCTATTCTATTCTAAAATAAGGATAAAATACTAATGGAAATTACCTATGAATGTATAAATACAAAATCTAAGGTCTGTTGTAAATTTACAACAGCACACATAAATTATGAATACAATAGGTATTTAACCCTACTTCCTTATTCGAGTATTTATTGAGTACCTAGTACGAGTTAGGAACTTTTCTAGGTATTTAGGATACAAGAGTAAATCAAACAACAACAGAAATCCTCCCTTGAGAATTTATATTTTAGGAGAGAGCAAAAAAACAAGTAAAATACATAGAATGGTGAGGTAATAAATATTATGATGAAAAATAAAGTGGATACAGTGTGCCAGGGGGTAGAAAGGGGAGGGAATAAAAAGGGATGTAAGAGAAGAGTTCAACAAGAAAGTACTATCTGAGTTAAGATCTGAAAGAGAGGAGGTAAAGAGGCTGGGGAGTATCCAGGATATAAGTATTCCAGGCAGGGGAAACAACCAGTGCAAAGACCCTGAGACAGGACCAAGCCTTGTATTGAAGAACAGCAGGAGAAAAGAGTGGCAAAAAGGAGGGAGAGAGAATTTGGAGATTAAGTCAGAGAAAAAAGTTGAGCTCCAGTTCTCATGAAGTAAACAAAACACTTCTGTAATTTAAGCTTTCCAAAAGAAAATTCCTTTCTATTTATGTGATTTTTCTAATAAAACTTACTCAGAGTAAATATGGATACTTACTCGGTCATATTTAGCAACTATTTCAGCTCGTTCCTGGCCAAGTTTGAGTGCTACATCCTGCTGGGAATCTGCGGAGAGATCAAATTTAGATGAACTGTTATTCTAAGGATCATAAAGCTAGTTAATTATAAAACAAAACCAAAAATCAAACAAAAACTAAAACTGCCTAAAATACAACATCAAATAAACTTACAAAAAAAATCAGGACAAATAAACCTAAGCCTTTAAGAATCAGTTGTGGTTCTAAAATTTCATGGAAGTAAAACTGAAACGGAAAGCTCTAAAACTTCAGATGAAATCCACTTGGGCAGAAGATAAGAAGACTATTCAAAAAGTTTTTTTTTTAAAGTAAGGTAATTTCTCCACCTAATAAACTAATATAAGATATGCTTCAGGAGTTATTAAAAACTTTACATCACGTGATGACGATAATCACATCTTCATTTAGCCTTTCAGGTCCCTTGATCAGTCAGCTGCCTCAAAAATCTGCTAGCTGATCACCAAGCCTTCAGCTTACAACATGCACGTGTGCACATGCACACACACAACCTTCTTCCTTATTAACACTGGGCATTTTTCAAAGGTACAAATTTGACAACAAAAGCAGAGATCATAGCATAAAATAGTATGGATAATATTAGATTATATATCCCAAATACCATAAATAAAAATAAAAAACTAAGGACAGATCGTATAAATGGCATTTCTAATCAAGAAGCAAAAGATAGCATGACAAAAGAAAACTGGGCAAAGGACATGCAAGAAATTCACAAGAGCAACCACAGCAGCAACAACTATGCCTGTGTTCTCACCAAGCGTCTGATAGGAAGATACCGCCAGGCAGAAGACTGCGCTGAGCACTGTACCACGCCGATCACATTTAATTCTCACAGCACGCTAAGGCAGGTATCACTATTAATCCCACACCAACGTTAAATGAGTTTTGAAGATTTTGAGCAACTTTTCAAGGTCACAAAGATAGTAAAAAGTAAAGTTAGGATTCAAATCTAGACAATCTTGATTCCACAGCCCACAACTTTAACCACTACTTTATAAAAATTATAAAACACTGAAAGGATTTCCAGTTAAAGATGGCAGATAGAACATACTTTTATATCATTTCTCCTCAAAGCCTACTAAAATGACAACCATACTAAAATCAAACTCCCTCCCTCAAAGCACCAGAAAAGTTAGGTTCCTGAGGAGAGGAAAGGGTGAGGTTAAAAACAAGGGAGTTGAGTGAAGGGAATCAAATCACTGAGAGTTAAAGGGATGGATGTGTGTGGTTGGGGAAGGGTGTTAGGGGAGGACCAAACCTTCATTCTCCAACAGGAAGCCAATAGATAATGCCCAAACTGAAGAGCAGGGAGTGGCAGGTAGGGCATGTTACCTTAGGGCAGCGGAAGGAAACAGGAAAACATGAGCCACGGTGGTGGCGAGTGGTTACTTCTAAGCAGTGGGCAGTGGGGAGTACAGGGGTCAGCTGTTTCCAAAAAAGTCTTAAAAAGACTGCTGATCTCTAAGCTAAGCAAAGCTTTGACAAAAATAAAATCTAAATTTAAAATAACAAGATATGGGAAAAAATACACCTCATTAGTAACTAAAGAAATATGTTCTAAAATATCACATTGCATCTATCTCAGACTAATCAACCAAACACAGCACTGATGTTAATGCTGACAAGAGTGTAGGGGAGTGTGCAGTTCCTTACACGAGGATAAACACATAAATTCATGAAATCTTTCTGGAACATAATTCAATAATATGTATCAGAATTCTTACAAGCAATCTTATCCTTTACCCAATATTTCACCTCTAGGGATTCATGCCAATGAGACAATCAAATAAACACAAGGTTGTTTATAATAGTAAAAATGGCAAAAATGAGAACTGATATTTCTTAAATGTTTTTGGGGTGTGTTTATGTTATTATTTTTATCAGAATATAAGATGTGAGTACGCTATCCTTTGTGGAAGTGTGAATAAGTAAACAGGATGTTTCAATATAAATAATAAACCTAAAGATCGGTTAAACTTTCACAATGAACTAACACAAACAAGAGTTTGATATAATCAACATAACTATATCCTATTTCAAACTTATGAACTGTTGCAAATTCCTTTGTCCCCTTCTGTTGCCCAACTTAAAAACATTACACTCATACTTCCACTAAAGTATAGGGAAAGCAAATGAATAAAAATTTAATTCAAACTAGGGAACTTGACTGTTTATTAAACTCTGTGTCTACTAACAGAGCCACTAAATATGGATTTCTTTGGTGATTAGGCCAAATTCAATAGATGAATGTTTTCTTGGAATGTACCGTGGAATATACTAATCATTTATCCCTGCTTCCAGTCTGAGGAGTCTCAACTACATTTCCAACATAACAATGAGAAGTTTAAAAGTATAAAAGCAGGAACTAGAAATGGTATGGAGTTGGGGAAAATGCCAAGTGTCCCAAAAAGATTTCGCTATAGCAAACTGCTAGATACAAATCTTCACAGGATTATCATCAGGCTAGAGAGTTCCAGAAAGGAAAACCTAATTATGTAATAGAGATCATACCGGAATTAGATGAAACTGCATCCTGACTTTCTGAAAAGTCATACACTTTAAGAGGCCCATGACAGTTGACTCTAGTCAAATAAATAAGTTCTAAATCCCTAAATTCCCTTAGAAATTTCTTATCCTTACATTTACCCATGGGGAGAAATTTTATTAATGAATGTGTTTTACAAAGAGAGTGGATTTAAAACAAAACTAATTTTTAAAAATACAGCAAGTCTGCTTCTTTTAGGAAACTAAACAGAATGCCAATCTTTCCCAATAGTGAAGTAAGAGACATTGTTTAATAATACACAGGGAGAGGTAATTATCTACAGAGTAAGAAGTAGTATCCTTATTCAGGGTTAACCAAAGTTCAATTATGTTTCTGATGGTCAGGTCTATAGTTGAGAAGTTTATTAAGAATTGCACTAGAATAGTTCCTTTGGTTTCATTCTGATTGCTTATTTAGAAATTCTACTGAAAAATAAAAAGAACTTAGATCAAAAAGCATTGACCACAAAGATACCAAAAGCTATCTTGTGTCTCTGTGTAAGTATGCACAAAGTTCCAAGCACCTACTAAGCAATGATAGCTGTGTTCATTAATACATACATCACATGCCACTATCAAATAAAAATTTATTCAGCGCATTATGCTATAAACTTAAACACTATATCTTATATTCCCCCTGCATGATAAATTCATAATTAACAAGTTTATTTTGAAAAATTAAATTTGATACAATAGTATTTGTTGCCAAAACATTATAGTAATCAAATTGTATGTAATATGATTATTAGAATAAATGTAGTTGAAGAAACAGTTCCTATCATTAAAAGAAAAACATGTGAAAAAAATATGTGGATCAACTCCTTTAAATATTACTCTCTTACTTTACCAACTTGCTAGTTTAACACTCCAAGTACATAGGAAAATATCTCTGGCACAAATTGATGGAAGAAAATGACAACTACACTATCTTAAGAAGCATTTTGATTTTGAGACTTCTACTTCCATTTAAAACCTCCATAAAAAAAAAAAAAGCCTTTAAGAATCAAGTATCTCCCTGAATTACATTCTTTAAAAATAGGTGTTATATCTAAATGCCCTTTTAATGTCACTAAATTAATTCCAAATTCATACAGTTACCATATTTTTAAAGTTTCAAATTCAATCCAATAAAACAAAATTGGTGGTAGACAGTTTTCCTCGTGTACTCTGACAGATGAGTGTTATATATATGAACCATAATCAGTTTTAAAAATACCTTACCCTTTGTTGGACAGTCAGTCAGTCCTTGGGAATTGACAGCTGTTTCAGTCCTCATAGAGTAACTTATCTATTCCAAGGTTTCATTACTATGTTACAGTTCTCAAGCACACCAAGGGTGCTAGGTGCTACCGCACACATACTGCAACTAACTGAAACAAAAACCAGGGAAGGAGCTCACTTTAAATTAAGTGTGAAACAAGCATCAGAAAGTTTGAGACGCATTCTGTCTTGTTCCAAGGGCGAAAAAAGACCTCAGTGTGGTTACATGGACTGTAGATAACTGAACAAAGATGATATTTGTTGAGGGTGAAAACATGTCTTTCAGGCTAGATCCCAGCTATGAGCCATACCAGCCTACACCCAGCATTCCATCTAATAAGCAATGGGGGCTTTAAACAAGTGGTTTCATAATGTGTTCCAATCCTGTGCTTCAAAATGAGCCACATTCTTAGTATTTTTAATAAAACCACAGAAGTGACAAAGGAAAATTCTATTTAAACCAGTAAACTCAAGTTATATAGAAATGCTTTTCTCCTTAAATACATTATATATCTTAAACATATTTTATATCCTAACAATTTTTATTGTGAAATTTTCAGCCAGATTCAGACAGGAAGCAAATACTACAATAGGGGTCTGGGCCATTTTTAATACACCACACACCTACAGGTGAAAAGAATGGTTCATGAAAAAGTGTAAGTACTCCAGAATGGCAACATGAACTTTTCTATTCTATTTTATATATTCCTTCCTTCTCATTATTGCTTCCCTTAACCGAATGGGGATCTGTAATTTGGAAACCATTTTTCAAAAGTAACAGCCCAGTCAGAAGCATGCCTATGAACATTAATTACATGTAACAGGACACTAATGAATTAAGTTAATCCTCAGTTGAAGCCAGTTGTAACATTCAGCAAAAGATAGCAGAAGCATACAGAAAGGGAAATGAAGGAATGAGAGACCAGCATTAAGTTTCCTATGGTCAGAAAATAATAAAGCACTACTTGCAGAGTTCTGGGGAAAAATTATCATAAACTTGGAGCTCTATACTAAGTATGAGGAAAAATAAAAGCATGTGTAGATACTAAATGTATAGTAAACTGAAGAATCATGCCCCCCTTCAAAAAAATAATGTCTACATCCTAATCCCTGGAACCTGTAAATGTTTCCTAATCTGGCAAAAGGGATTTGCAGACATGGTTAAACAAACACTGTAAAACAAACAAACAAATAAATAAAATTAATTTTTGAAAATTAAGCATCTTGAGACAGGGAGATTATGGTGGTTCTGATGTAATCACAAGAATCCTTATTAAGAGGAGACAAGAAGGCCAAAGAGAAGAAAGGAGGCTGAAGCGACACAAGAAGGTTCACAAGCCAAGGAAAGCAGGTGGCCTCCAGAGGCTGGAAAAGGCAAAGAAGCAACTCTCCCCTTGCTGCTCCAAAGGAACCAGCCCTGCTGACCTCTTGACTGTAGCCCAGTGAAATGGATTCAAACTCCTGAGCCCCTTAACTCTAAGAGAGTAATTATGTGTTGTTTATGCCACTAAGTTTGTGATCATTTATTTCAGCATCATGAATATATAAGAATTCAAAATGTAATGTCTTTTAATGTTTCTTTGAAAAATGATTTGAGAACATACTACAAAAAACCAAAACAACAGTAACAACAAGAAGAACTAATCCTGTCTCCCTGACCAAACTGCAGTTGGCTCCTTTGAGTCAGCTCCTCCACAAAGCTTTGACCTTATCCCTGACCTACTTTTGCCCTACGCAGTCCAGTTGTAGCAAGAATCCTGCTTTGGTGAGAATACCCCTATCCTTGATATTTAGTCATCCTTGATCTCTGGTGAGATTCCCTCATTGCCCGCCTATTGTTTTTGTTTTGTTTTGATGGCATGCTGGAAATGAACCCAAGCCTTGTGAATGCTAAGCAAGCACTCTACACTGGGTTACACCACCCCCACCTCCTACCACCTTTATGTATGATTACCCTGGTCCATTTTCGGCAAGAATCCTCTTACGTTTGTCTCTTCTTAGTAATTTTCCACCCACTGACAACCTCTCCATCCCCTTGACCCTACTTGCTAGCTGTAAATTCCCACTTGTCCTTGCTGTATTTGGAATTAAGCCCAATATAGATTCTTTTCTCTGACAATCTTGACACACCTACTATAATAGTCCTAAATAAAGTCTTCATTACCTTTTTAAACAAGTGTTAGAATAATTTTCTTAACAGAATCAAAATAAAGTGGCAGACGCAGGATCCATAAAAACGTAGGAGGCCATAATTAGACATTTCCAGGAGCCAAATGTGCAGCTGCCTAGAGAGCAATCCATTTACATTAGAATTGGGAATACATGGTATCTTCAAGAAACAAGGGGACTTCAAGCAACGTATAGATCAAGGATAGAACTAGTATAACTACGGCAAAAGTTTAACTATAAAGACACCAAAGAGAGGGTGAGAGAACAACTAGAAATCTCCAAACGAGCGAAGAACAGAGTGAGAAAAGTCACAGTCCAAGTAAGAATTCAAATGTAAAGGGGCATGGCAGTGATCTTAATGGTCTATGAAGAAAGAGAATTCATTTGACCTTGACCCATTTACCATTAGGATTATATTTTCTTTTCTACATAATTCATCAGAATATTTAAGACTAAAGTAAATGATATTTTCATTATTGTGATTATATAAGAATTTTACTGCCTATTAACATTCAGAATCAACTATAGACAATCTGTCAAATTGAACTATGATGTGCACACACATATACACACCCCATTACAAACTTAAGCCCCCAGAAGAAACTGCTATTACCTACCAAAAATATTCTCTGCATTATACAAGTCTGCATGTTTTCATACACACACACATACATACATATAGGCTCCCTTTCCCATTCAAAAAATTAGAATCATTCTATAAATAATTCTACACCTTACTCTAGTCCACTTGGCAGTACATCTTGGAGATTGTGCATATCAACACCTACAGATCTAACTGGTAGCATGCCAATAGGGTTTAGCAACAAGTCTGAAGTGAGCAGTAGGTAGGTACAGGTGGTAAGCTCTGGCTTGCATCATTTGCTGATTTCCATGCTACAAAACCTCCCACTATGGTGACCAAGCCACCAATGCAGGTATTACTGAATGCAGAAGTTCAGGCTGGTTCCATTGCACCAGTGAATCCACCTCAACATTTTTCACAGCTATAAAGTATTCTAAGTATTAACACAGTTCATTTAACCAGTCCTCTCTTGGGAATTTGAATTAGGAGAAACTGAGGGAATTAATCAATTTGCAATGGGAGTTTAAAAAAAAGAAGAAAGAAGCAGCAGCAGCACTGTCAGTAAAGATTGTAATAGGCAATGATGACTAAAGGCAAGTAGAAAAATGAGGAAGCAGTAACTACCAAGAAGCAGAGAAAAGTAGCTGTTGCAGAGAGGAAAATACTACCTAACATCCAATGAAAAGCAGTCACCATCAGAGGGACCTTTCACCTAAGAACAAGAGAATAGCCCAACCCAGAAGCTGCTTTTGTGCTTCAGTTCCTGGAGGTTTTCATTTCCAGTTCAATGGGTTCAATGTCAAACACTGTTTTTCCTGAAATAACTTGAATAAGTTATTTGTGTTTATACCATCAGTTCCTTGATTCCATCTCATTTTATCACCAAAATCGACAGGGCCTTAAGTACTAGTTTTAGTCATTTGTGATCATGTTCTTTAGGTACCACGAACCAAGATATGTCAAGAACAAAGATCCTTTAAAATGTTAAGATCATAACAGGCACCAAAGCTAAAAACTTCAGCATTTATTTTGCCAAGCTCTAGATCCAAGGCTGGAATGCTCAGGGAGAAAAGAGCAGAGTTAAACAGAGCAACATCAAAATACAACTGACAACAAACACCCCAGTAAAGAAGGTGCACCAGCAATAAGAGAATCTGCGTGGTTCTGCTGGTGAAGGTTCTGAGCGAGCCTAAATGAAATATGGACACCTAAAGGCCCCGATATCTCAAGCCAAGGCATCGCCTCTGAGGGGCGTACCCCTTCCTGCCCCTTCACTGCCTCACACCACCACTGGAGTCATTCATGACCCAAGGCTCTTCTCCCCTGCACTCCAGAGTCCAGCCCCACTTCCATCTCTCATAAGTCCATTAATTTCACATTAAAGAAATGTCTTTTCAAAAAATGTGCAAACTGAAAAAACAAACATACATTTATTTTCTTCTTTCTTCCCTACTAGTGTACTAATCTTAGAAAATCACTTCATTTTCTTCCCTCTTTCTTACATTCACTTGGAAGCAGGAACAACAAAAGATCCTAATCATAGCTTTAATTATAAAATAGTACAAAGAATTACGGAAAAGAAAGGAGGGCCAATGGATGCGGGATTATATGTAAGAACCAGTGCCACAAACCCAGAAGTCCTCAGAAATGACCAGATTTCCTCTTCAAACCAGTCACACAAATCTCCAAGTATATTTTCATATTCTTCTAATTTAACATGCAGTATCTGATACAATAAAAGCATTCAAATGAAATTAGTCTAAAATGCTCTTCAGTATTATCAATATACACATGATCTATACCTTTCCATTCAAAATATTTCTTATATCCATACCAGCATATTATAAGCATTTCCATTATATCATACATTAAATTAATCACTTTAAATTTTTTCATTAAATTTGCAGAATATATTTCTTCAAGCAAATTCTAAGTAGAAGCCTAATTATTAAGCAAGTAAAAGTAGTGGGGTTAGGGAAGGACTCTGGTGCCCTCGATGATCCAAAGGCCCTCCAAGGCACAGTCAGGGCTGTAAGAGCAGCAGCTGCCTCTGCAGCACCCTTTGGTGGGTGCCTTTGTAATGCTCTTGTTCAAAAGAATGCCAGCTGCCACCTCGGCCTCCCTTTTTCATAGAGTACCCTCACCTGTCCATGTCCTGCCCTCCTTCTGCAAATTAAAAAGATCAACAGTGTTGTTCGTTATTTTGTTTCGTTTGTACATATATATTTTTAAGATCACTAAGAACAGGATAAATCACCAATACCTTAAACACAGAGCACCTAGCTTTCGGTAGTTATTTAATACTTCTGTGACTATAAAAACAATTTAAGTTATAGTTTTTTGTTTTTGTTTTATTTGGGGGGCAGGGTATATAGGGGATTGATCGATCCCAGGGGCACTTAACCACTGAGCCGCATCCCCAGCCCTATTTTGTATTTTCTTTAGAGACAGGGTCTCACTTTAGCACCTCACTTTCGCTGAGGCTGGCTTTGAACTCTCCATCCTCCTGCCTCAGCCTCCTGAGCTGCTGGGAATACAGGCACATGCCACTACACCTAGCTAAGTTATAGTTTTAACAACAATTCTTAGGCAGGCTTCTATTACTTGCTTTCCAATTTCTAGAAAGATAAGAAAATGATTTTTAAAGTTCTAGAAATAATTGCCAATTCAACCAAGATAATACTTAACATTTTTAATTAGACTTGCCAGCTATTTTCCAGATATCTTCACTGAAAAAAAGCATATTTTTGCTAAAGATTCTTAGTTTTCTCTTATATATTTATTCAATTTTTTATTCTATTGAAACATGGTATTTCAATTTTTATTGACTGAAATTCAGAAATGAGAAGTCACAATCTATTTCTTTAAATTAGCACTTCTGATTATTTACAAGTCCTTCATAAAGTAGGGGCTCTTAGAAGATAAAGGACACCTATTATGTGTCTTCCAACCTTCTCCTCTGCTTACTGGCTGCTGTCCCCTATCTCCTCCCATTCTACTCACAGGACTTTCCAGTGTCACTTTGTTTCCAGAAAGGGTCTGTTCTTTTGGCTGGGTGCTTCAGGCCCACATGGAAGGCCTCAGCTGGAGCGCACTCCAGTGCTCTATCCTACACTCCCCTTTCGCCTTCTCCAAGGAGGCAGGACTTAAAGTCAGCAGTCTGAAAGAAGCGCCTGAGCAAGGTTGGCCCAACTCCTGCCTCTCCAGGTCCCTGTCTCTGGGTGCAGGTTCTCTGTAGTGTGCGTTCCACACAGAGCCTCCCTAGGAGAGGCCTGCGTTTGTCTGGCAGTGTTAGTCACCGGGTGGGCAAGTCCATCTAAGTTAAGCAGGTTGACGTGCCCTCTTCACTTTAAATCTAATGCCATGTCCTCTAATCAGCCGAGAGAGCAGAACTTTTGATCTCCACCTGTCAGTCTCCTCCTCAGGGTTAAGTCCCAAGGAGAAGAAACAGTATCACTAATGATTCCCTGAAACCCCAGAATCAGACCAAGAAGTCTTGCATTTATGTATAAGATGACTCAAGGAAAAAAGGGATATGAAATGATGTAACAATATGTAAATGCCTTTACTACTGATGAGAAACATAATTACTAACTTGAATATAAGTGTAATTCCCACATATGGGGGCAGGGTTGAATGACACATTGCCAACAACTTAGAACCAAGACAAACCTATGAGTCATTTTCCTCACTTCAACTTGCCTACAGTTGCTGACAAACTTGAGACTATACCTTAGCGGCTTTCCTAGCAGTATGACTGTTTTAATAGATGGCATGACTCGTTTGTATCAACTCCTTGTTTGTGGATATGTTATACTCTGTTTATTGAGAGTTTACTATGTGCCAGATACCATACTAGGCATTTAATATGCATAGTCTCACTAAATCCTCACAACCTGCTATGTTAGTTTGATGACTAGCCCCAATTTACATATGGGGAGATGGAGATGTGGAGAGGTTAAGTAATTCAGTCTGTATGGGAAGGAAGCTGCAAAGTAGGGGTTAAAGTCAGGCTGTCTAACTTCAAATCATGTTCGTAACCACCACATTCCTTTGCTGAACCAGTGATTACAGTTCCTCTCACTGCCACTAATCTTT
This sequence comes from Sciurus carolinensis, assembly GCF_902686445.1. Lineage (NCBI taxonomy): Eukaryota > Metazoa > Chordata > Mammalia > Rodentia > Sciuridae > Sciurus > Sciurus carolinensis. Next base: position 17,924,810 of record NC_062224.1, read on the forward strand.
ACATTTCTTTCCTCAGAAACAAATCCATCTGCAACTCCTATGAATTCTTAACAGCTGTATTTTCTGGATTCTAGTAGCCTTCCGATCTCATAAAACTGTCAATTATTTGTGCAAAATGGAGATGGATGGTGTTTTAAAGAATCCAAGAACAATTTATATGTGATATTCTCTGTGATCATAAGCAACTATATCCCTCTGATTATGTTTTAAGTTGTGTTTTAGGATAATCACAGGAAATGACAAGAAATTCAACACAAAATCAACGCAAAAATTCAACACAATAATCACCAAATGAAAACAAAAGTTACCATTACTAAAACATTTTAGGTTTTTAGTTGATGCTATATTAACTGCCTTCAAAATTAATTTCTATGATTATGGAAAGGATTCTGTTGAATCTACTTCATTTACTTATTTTTCATAACTCCTTTCCCAGGTCTATCAGAACTGTAAGCAGACAAAGTAATAACACTCATTACAATACAAGTTTGTGCTGAATTTGGCCTAGTAGGTGTTAACAAGAAATCATGCAATTACAATAATTCCGTATAGACCAAATATAAGACAATAGGAATAACAGTAAATAACTAATTCCATATAGTTTGGCAAACCTTATTCTCAACTTTATGTTAACTTTTCTACTTTGGATAAACAAAATAAAGTGAATAAAATGTGATACATAAAAGCCAAATTGTGCCAAAAAGGACACAAAGAAATAAGAACTACATATTATTAGGACCAAATGAGGAGCACAGAGAAAGAACTGTATTACCATGCTTTAAGTTATAAAAGTGTTGTTTGGTCCATGAATGGCCCTTAGGTTAAAACTTGACCACACAGCCAATCAAAGCCAACTATTTGAAAACATACATGGGATATAATAAATAAAAATGTTCATATCACACTGAAAATGTCACTCGTTCAATCATTTTTTTATCATCAAGTATGGTACCACAAAATACTCAGAACAGACAGCTACTGTCAACACACCTCACTTAAAAAATCCTAAGCAACATTCTATTTAAGTATGTCATATGTGTATGTGTTTAATCTGATTATATCATTACTACTATTGTGTCAATAATGTTGCATTTAGGTGGCTTGTATAATAAGTAAGGTTTACTTAATATAACAAATGTCAAAAATGCTATCAAAATATGGTAGTCGCTCATCAGGAGACCAGATGAATTAAGTAGCATCTAAGAGCTTGGTTCCTAAGTAACAGATAACAATTATTCTGCATAATCTAAACCCTTCATGTATATTATCTCATATAATCTCCTCACATCAAAACGGAGGTTAAGTATTATTATTGTTCATTAAACAGACAAGAAAATTATTAGGTTAATTAACCCGCAAAGATCACAAAGCTTTTAAGTTCTTGAAGTAGCATTCAGACCAAGGCAATGAGGCTCCAGGGTGTTCTTAATTATTCCACACCATCTTTACATTAACAAAATGACAAGCCAAAGAACCAAGATTTGTCAAGAAAATCTGTCAAAGTAACATTAATAAAGGGCAAGAGTCAAGGAAATACCCACAAGTTAAGAGGAAACCCAAAGAGGTGTTTCTGAACAGAGACAATGAAGACTTCGTGGGAAGAAGAGCTGCACAGGACTGAGCCCTTTGCTGGCTTGAGCATCCAGCAGGCACTGCACTGGGAGCATGCATTATCTCGTTAATACTCAGACGACCTGCTATCATCTACATTTCACAGAAACTGTCAATTATTTACATACTTTACAGATGTGAAAAAAGAAACTCAGAGGTAAGCAACCTGGACTACATTAGTGTGGGAGCCTCAGTTCAAACATACATCTAGGAGGCTCCAAAATCTATGCTTTGGTTCACAATGTCCCAAAATTTAAAGAGAGAGTGGAGGGCGAGAGGGGGAGAATGAGAATGTTTGAGTATTTCCAACTTAATATATTATAAGCTACCAAGAAACTATCCAGCACATTGTCATAAGGAAGGGGGACAGGTGATTTCAGTGTGCTCAAAGCAACATGCTCTGGTTGTGTTTCTGCAAGCCAGTACAATAAAAAGAAAAACCTTTCTTGATGTGAAGATGATGACTCCTCAAAATTCCTTATTCCTCTACACTTTAAGATATCCTCGTTTCCAACATTTCACTCCACTGATGTTACGATTCTACCGTGTTTTAAGAATATTAATGCATTTTCATGAGAGCTGATTACTGTAAGCAAATTTTTCCAATGTTAAATTGGGGTAGCTCAATATTATTTTCATATACTATGGATACAATGAAGTTTTTCATTTTTAAATATTTTTGCTAGTTACCAACAAGACACTAGACAGGAAACCATGAGCTCCCCACAAAGGACCCCTCTACATTATTGTTGGGCATTTTTTGGGGGGGGTCCCTGATTTACACTCTTTTACTCAATAAAATCCAGTCCAACATTTATTTTGTTCAAAACCTTTTCAACAACATCCATATATATCTTTCTATATATAACACATATTTCTACAGAGGAAAGATTCATTAACTCCCAAGTAGATCAAACTTGAAAAACCACCTACTACGGGCAACTTGTAGTATATAAATGTATTAATACTTTAGAATTTCTCTGACAAAGACATCTTCATAAAGCGAAAGGGATGAGGAATGAATTTACTACATCACTGCCTCAATGGAAGCACAGTTGCTTCAGAATATATCCATAACATTATTGTGCCAATTCAATTTTAATATCACTTTGAACATCAGTATGCATAATTTAAAGGAACAGCAGATAATACAACTACCAAAATATATGAAAAAAGCTTTTTCGAGCTGAATTACTTCAAAAAAAAAAAAAAAAAAACAGCAAATGTAATATGGTATATGGCATGTTAATATATACCATACTCTAGTGCTATATATCTTCAATAAATAACTGTCCAGGGCCAAAAAACAAAAAGTCCTTTGTTTTGGACATTTTTTGGTTACCAGAATATATGCATATACTCAGGGTAAGTAATAAAGTTTCCTTAGCTTTACACTGAGAAAAAATTTGAAAAATAATTCTGTAGGCAGTCATAATTTATCTAGTCATAGGCTTCCTCAGCAGGAAGGCCACCCGTGGGCCACAGCTATGCAACAGAGGCAGACAATCAAGTCCAGGAAGCCTGCTCACAGTAGCCCTCCAGACCAACAAGGGAAAACGAAGGTCAGGACACACTGTAAGATGCTTTATTAGAAGAATAGCAATGTAAACTGGTGCAACCTTTAAGAAAAGCAGTGCGGAGATTCCTCAAAAGACGTGAAACCGAACCACCATTTGACCCAGCTATTCCCCTCCCCAGTTTATACCCTAAGGACTTAAATAAGCATACTACAGAGATGCAGCCACATCAATGTTTATAGCAGTTCAAGTCACCAATAGCCAAACTATGGAACCAACCTAGGTGTCCTTCAACAGACGAATGCATAAAGAAAGTGTGGTATATATACACAGTGGAATATTACTCAGTCTTAAAGAAGAATGTAATGATGGCCATTTGCAGGTAAATGAATAGAGCCAGAAAATATTATGCTAAGTGAAATAAGCCAATCCCAAAAAACCAAGGGCCAAATGTTTTCTCTGATAGGCAGATGCTAATTCATAATGGGGGGAGGGTCTGGGGAAAAATAGACATATTTTCCATTAGGCAGAAGAGAGTGAAGGGAGGAGGGGAGGTATGGGTGTAGTAAGGATAGTAGAATGAATAGGACATTATGATCCTATGTACATCTATGATTATACAACTGGTGTGATTCTACATCATGTACAACCAGAAGAATGAGAAGTTATACTTCATTTATATATGATGTGTCAAAATACATTCTACTGTCATATATAACTAATTAGAACAAATTTTAAAAATGATATGGAAAAAAAGAATAGCAATGTGCTGTGAGGTGGGAGAAGAGGAAGTCCTCAGACAGGAGGCAACCTTTTATTTGACATCTCAGTTCTACTTAGCAATGTCAAATATTTCTTAGTCCAAACTCACTACCTACGTTGTACAACTTTCCTTCAGACCTTCTACCTCCCTTGCTAATTTTTCTCACTATTCTGTGTTCATTCTTTCCCTTTTATTTAGTATTTGAATATGAGGTTCTTCTATGCCATGGGGCTTCATCTCAATTTTGGCAATTAAAAATTCAACACTTCATCAGTTTCAACTCTGGAGCAAGTTAAAGGCTGTGAGTCACTTACCTAGTGAGTGGCTCTAGATGCCCAGCTAGCTTTTGTTCCTCTCTGTTCATAATCACAACACACAAAAGCCCAGGGCAGGAGTGAAACAAAAACAAAGCAAGCAAAAAAGGTAATAGGAGCTGGGGATATAGCTCAGTTGGTAGAGTGGAGGCCCTGGGTTCAATCCCCAGAACAGCAAAAAAAAAAAAAAAAAAAAAAAAAAAGGTAATAGCCTCAAAATGAAAACAACAAAGCAATATTTTGGAAGTATTTTTGAAGTGAGGGATTTGCTAAGGTAACACAACATAACCTCTCTAGATGTGATCTACAGAGGTTTTAAATGACAGATCTCACCTGAACTGTACCATTTGAAGCCTAAAGTTACTACCATGGCTCCCAATAAATCAACCTACTATGGAAAATAAAACAATAACAACAACAACAACAAAACTGGAATGAATGTATCAGTATGTTATCCTGTTAAATGCTAAATGTTAACAAATGATACTTCTGAGAGGAGAAAATATGTGTACTTTTTTTCCCTAATACTTTTAAGGGTAATTTTATTTTGTCCTAAGACTTTATTTTCCTCTGAATTAGCAATAATGGGCATATATTAAAGACAAATCAAATTACAGTATAAGTTAAATTTTTTTGCAATTTTCCACATACATTTAAAGTGTTTTAATAAAATACTGTGCTGGCTAGAAAACTAAACTTGCTCCCCAATTTCCTTTGAGATTTTCGACAGAAATCTATAAAACAAATTTTAAAGAAAGTTATCTATAGTGATCCAAATAATTCTGAGCATATTCTCTTCCTCCCTCCCTCCCTCCCTCCCCCTCCTAACTTGCTCTCTCGCTTCTTTCTGGATACCTAAAAATTACACTGGGAATACCTAGCAGCTCGTCATGTAAGTAAATGAAGATCAGATAAAGAATATAAAGACTGGCCTTCCCTTAAATGAGATGGATTAGTCTTTCTAATATAGTATTCATTAATGCAGACGTTGCTGAACAATATTGGTACTGTACCATGAATACAAATATGGATAAAACAGATGCCCTAAAAGATCATGTTCTCCTTAGAGAATCACACATAAGAAATCAACTGTAAATAATGCCCTTAATTGATGTCTCCTTTAAAATGCTACAGGGAAGCTCAGAGCAAAGGGTTTTACTTACAAAGCCCTTAAAAGAATAATAAAACCTCACCATTTGGACAAGGTTCAGTTATTTCAGTTGTAGCTATCTCAACAGGACTGTTAGGTAAGAAAGTCTTCAAACTTTTATCATTTCTCCTTCACCTTCTTTTATCACAGTATTCTACCCACCACAAAAATCTATCTATCCCTGGAGAAGTTAAGTATATGCAAGAAAATAAGAGGGTTAGGAAACTAGCTCAATAGTAGAGCTCTTACCTAGCATGGATGAGGCCCTTTGCTTAATCCCTAGCACTGCAAAAAGAAAAAAAAAAGGGGGAGGAGGATTAGAAATTAGATTGATGCCACAAAGAAAGTGAAATAAACTTGGTAAAACTTTAACTTGTGTTTTGTTACTATTAACATATCATCACTTGGGTATACTCAGTATTACCAGGGGCATTCAAAAGTGAATAACTGAGATAATGATAATTATGTCTTTCTTAAATGATGCAAATTCTTCTCAAAAAGCAAATTTTAAAAACAAATCTAATCACATCTGTATAGTTATTCCTCCATTAAGAAACATGTACCTAATTTACCATATACACTACCTTCCTCTGATAGTAAATATATCTGAGAAAAACAGCAATGGAATGTAAATTTCCAAAGAAACCACACTCTCACATTCAATCTTTTAAAAGAAACAATAATCCTTAATGCGACTCATCCAGGAGAGAAGGGGAAAGGGCTGCCACTGGGTTCCAAATGGTATCTTCTCTGAGGAGCCTGAAAATTCCTATTTAGGCTTCTTCATAGTAACCTATACGTCCCATTCCCAACTCAAGGCCCTGCCCTCAATTCACATGGCCCCAAATTACACACAAGGTTCTATCAATCCTGAATGATTAAAAGAGTAAAATCTTTTAAAGGGTTACAAGTGGGGGAAGCCTCTCCCAGAATGCTATACTTGATGAGTTTATGCCCATTTCCACATAAAGTACCATCAAGCATACGCTCCAAGCACACCAACAATAAAACATTTACATAAAAGATCTGCCATCCTTCTCAGTGTGAAAACATTTCTAAGCACTGTCTCCTACTCACTGAGTAAACTACCTGGAGTAACAATGCATTTGTAACAGTAATCTAAATTCTTCTTTTGTAAGCAAAAAAGCATGACCAACTTTACGAAGCAACAAAAAAACATAAATGTCTATCAATTCAGCTATTAAAAGTCATGAAGCAAAATTATGTGTACTGATTTGGATACATCACCAAGACATATGTTAAGTAGGTACAGAGAAAGGTTCAGAACAAAGCTCTCAACTGTTGGGGGTCAAACATGTACATAAATACACCAAGTTAGCCAGTGATGGTCCTGCGGGGAATTAAAACTAGGTGGCTAAATGGAAAAGGCTCTTATTTTTCACTGCATCATCTTTAACACACCTTAAATTATTTACCATGTACCTGTACCATCTAATCAAAACACAAAAACAAATTCTTTAACAATTGCAAATTAATGTTAGCAGAAAAATCCCTTTTGAGGAAAGGTTTAATATTTCCCTACCATGCCCTTACCGACCCTCCATGATGTAAAGCAAGGGGGAGACTGGGGTGAAGGCAGCTCAGTTTTGGGGATACAATGCCTTCTGCCACTTACTTTCTTTACCGCTTTAAAAGAAGGGAAGAATGTAAATTCAAAGAAAAACTATGGCCAAATGCATAACTACCACTTCTCTCCTCTGAGCAAAAGAAAACCAATTAATAGGTTCTCCTCTAGTCCGTCATACAAGCAGAGGAAGAGACATGATAAGCAGAAAAAGGATATTAAGCATCAATGTTCTACCTTTTCAATATATGAACAGAAGACTAGGCCCACAGAAGCATATCATTGACCACTGCAATAATTTGTAGAAGGGTCAGCATTTTGCTAAAACTGCAAGCTTTAACCAAAGGATAACACCAATGCTAACTACCTACTAAGGACTGGCTCAAACATTTTAAAAATAAGTACCAGTCAAATAATAAAATTTACAGGAAAATGTGCCACAGGACTGATCGGACTACAACTTTCCCAGTCAATTCATCTACCAAATGAAACAAATCTGAACGGTTTTGAAATGAACACCTCTAGGGCTTTTCATTTATTATGTTTTAACAAATGTCTTTAGAACGTTTGGAGGGCATTTTTTCCTTTAAACTTTTATTTTTCATATGATATTGAACTTGCCAACCACAGTTTGACCAATAATAGTTTTAAGAACATAACCTTCCAGGTTGACAAGAGATTAACAGAAACAAAAGACTTTAATAAACTTCCTGACAAAATGGTTACATTATTGTCACTGTTAATGGCAAGTTACTTTAAATGACTGATTTTAATACAGCCAATCTGGTGAGTCCCTTTGTTTCCAATAAAATCATAGTGCTTGACAATTTCACAAATTCCCTGTGTGCAAGGCTCTCTGAAAGTACAAAACAGATAATCAAGATACCTGGTGGCCTCAAGATACTTACAACCCTGAAAAGGAGATTGAGTAAATTGTACGTGTGAATATGGCATAATGGATTTCTCTATTGTGCATACTTACAATGAACCAAAACAAGAAGGAAAGAGAAAAAGAGACGAGACAGAGAGAGATGCATTTACCAAAGACCTTACCAGCAATGAGAAGCAAAAGAAGCAAGCCATCTCAAAGCATACAGCACCATCAGTAGGGAACCACCACACCACACTGAATAGTACACACTGTTTCTAACATTAAAATTACAGAACAGTTCATGACTAAATTAGACGCTTAATTAGGGACTTATTTGAAGTTAGAACAGAATTCCAGCAAGATCATTCTCTATTTATTTCAATATTTTACATAAGAGCCGATGTGGATTTTTCTTCTACTATAAACCCGTAGTTGGGCTTACATTCCTACAGAAACCTAAGCACATCTAGAGATTAGAAGGTCAGATTGCTTGGCAAGTATACTGGAATGCCAACCGAAACTAATAAAGTTAACTGACTTATTTCCTTTTAAATGCTATCAAGCACCATATATCTTTTTTGGAAAATGTGGTTATCTTCATTGTAATGCACTTTGGAAGAAGCTTTCCTACTCAATTATGCCTGGAATGTGTGTATATCTGTAAACACTAGCTTGCCCAAAATCTACAGGCGACAGGCTCACAGCAGACTGTGACTGATTCATCTAACAAATAAATGCCATTCTATAAAATTGGTCTATTTACCAATAATTTGACTCCATTTCTGATTTTGGTTTTGCCCAATTCAACAGATTCTTAATAACTTCTCTACCACTTATTGACATAAATTTAGGCAACTTATAAACTGCCTAAGCTTCAATTTCCTCACTTATACAAGAAAAATAATTTAGATTTGCTAACACTTAAAATATCGACTATGGGTCTCTAGCATGCTATCATAGGTAAACTCAAACAAACCCATATTGTATTCACCATTATTATCACCAAATTATACATGGGGAAAGGACACTGAAGTATCCAAGTGTCTCATGGCAGGCGGCAGGGAAGCTTTTGAACACAGAATTTAAAGTCTCTGCTGGAAATCATTAAAGCTACAGCTGCCTAATAAAATATTTCCTGACAACTCATAAAATTCTTGTGAAGACCACATTTAATCAGGCTCATGAAAGCATTTAAGAAAGGTTAAGTGCTATATAAATATACAGTATTTATTATTAGCAAAGTCTTAAGGACAAGACTTACTGGTAACATTGACTGTGGAGGTATCTAAGTAAGCAAAAGTTAATTCTTTTTTAAAAAAAAAAAGTTAAAAGGACTAAGAAGAACCTTAAAGTTCAGTTTCCCATAAATGGTGATGTCCCAGTAAACCATCTTTTAATAGGGCATCGCTCAATTTCTCCTTTAATTCTTCCAGAGATGAAAATCTCACAAGATCACAAGTCAACCCATTCTATTTTGAAATGATGTTCTAATTATTATTAGAAATATCTTCCTTTGAGTCCTAAACAAAATTAAGATTTTCCACATGATAGGCCTATAAACATAAATCTTTGACACAGTCACACTATTCAACACATGACACTGATTAAAGTCCTCTTGGAAATTTGACTCCCTTAAAGTCAACGTAATACCCTAGAAAGGGTCTAATGTGAACCCAGCATCATTATTACCTCTATCAGTCAAAAAACAAGCATCCCCTCACCTTTTTTTTCTTTCCTGACTGGCAAGTCAATTTAATGGGTTCATATTAGCATTCACTTAATTAAAATATCTCGGTTCTCTCTTAACAGGTTTTTTGTTGTGTTTTGTTTTGTTTGTGGGGAGCAGGTGGTACTGGAGGTTGAACCCCAGGGCTTTTTACCACTGAACTACATCCTTAGCCCTTTTAAAATTTTGAGACAAGGTCTTGCTAAGTTGCTTAAGGGTCTCACAAATTGCAGAGGCTGGTTTCAAGCTATCCTTCTACCTCAGCCTCCTCAGACTTTGGGATTACAGGCCAGTGCCACCATGTTCAGTTTAGCAGCTTTCTTTTTTTTTTTTTTTTTTGCCTTGACTGGCAATAAATATTTTAATTTGTTTCATTTTTATGATGAGAAATAACTTTCAAGTTTATTTCCTTTTTTGTTTGTTTGTTGCTTAAATACAAAACTAAACCACAAACAGTTACAACCAAGGCATTTTATCTCACATTTAAATACTCCTGTCTGATTCTTCTCCAATTTGCTGACCACTGACCAGGCTAATGGAGGAGGGGGGAAGACTTTCTTAGGTAGCACCATCATGAAGCCCAGGAAAGAGATAAGGATGAGGACAGGTTCTCACACTCGTCTCCATTAACATTTACCTGGGACCAGGGAAGACAGAGAAGCCCCAGGCCTGTGGACTGAAGGTGGACAGCGAGTGAGAATCACTGGGGAGGGAAGAGGAAGCCAGCTACTCCCCCTGCTATCACATTCAAGGTGAGACCTGAGCAGTGTTCTTGCTCCCTGGCTGTGGGTCCTGCTGGCTCCCTGTGCACCTGATGCCTCAGTTTAGCAGCTTTCTTGATCTCAGTGTAAAACTTGACATTTTATCATTTTTATCTAAATATTTTCTCCATTTTGATCCATGACACTAGCCTCTAAAGATCCTTCTAAATCTTAATTTCATAACCTTACTTTTGTACCTTCCCCCTTCCCTTCATAAATTTAATAATTATAATTAAATTTTCATTCTAGTTACTGAAAAACTGCCAAATAATCTAAAGCCCTAGGATACACTGGCAAAGACCATCATTCTGACTGCATCAATAAATTAAATATGGTCCATCGATTTATTACTGAATCTTTACCCGATATAGCCTCCCATCATCACTCCTTCTTCTGCTCACCAGTTTACTGAAAACCTTTCTTAAAACCAAATAAACCTGTCACCAACATTTCCTTACGTTGCCTGCTCTGTGAAAACAAAGAAAGGAATTTGCATTTACTAGTTTGGTTTTCTTATACCAGAAAACATCTTGAAGATCATAATTTCCTTTTAAATCCATTCATAACGTATGATTTAGTAAAAGCAAGCTAGCATTCCAATTAGAATTAGCAACAGTTCAACAGTTTCTAGTTATTAAAATCTACCTGTGCTCTTCCCTTTTGAGTTTAGTTTTCTGGCACCTTCTCCATGTTTTATTACCCTTAAAAGACTATTCAAAATTATTCCCAAACAGACAGTCCAAGACTATAATTCACCTAATCATGAAGACCTAAGCTGGAAGGGTTGCACTGCCTCCTACCTTGCTTCAACTCTCATTTCTGTCCATCCTCTTTTCTGCTTAAAGATAATTCTCCTTTAAAGAGAAGACCCATAAGGACAAAAGGAAGCAAACAAGTCTGGGACTTAATATGCTTTCTCCATCGCGTTTCCATTACATGATGTACTGTGAATATCAGCTATCTGATCATGATCTTCAGGGTCCAAATTATACTTTCTAAAGGTGTTTATATCATATTCCACACTGTTCACAGATAATTCATTTGTGTTTGAACTTTCCTGTCCACTATTTTCTAACAGTATCTACTATTCTTTTTCATATAATCTTTTTCTCTTACCTTTCACTCAAACCCTTTTTAAATGCAAAGTCAAAAGAGTATCCAAAGCATCTGCCTTGGGTTTATTCCTGTATTTTTTTCCTTTTCATTAAATAAGCACTCACTGAAGATTTTTCTCCTATTGATCCCGTTTCCCATTCCATCTGTCACTATGATCAAGCCCATAATTACTGTAATATGTTTCTAATTCACTTTCCTAAAGACAATCGCATACTACTCAGAGGGCACAAAATTTTCTTTCTTCTTAAGTACAAATTCAAAGAAGTTACCATCACTTCTACCTTATTAAATAAGGAAGTACTTCCTTATTAGTTGGAACAGGCCCTGAAAAGTAATTCCCTTCATTATTCCTATAACCTTCTAAAAGATACATACTCAACATTAGGACTACGAAATGAATTTATTCATATTTGAATAAGTTCTGCTGTCAGGCTTAAATTCCTGCTGGAAAAAGATGATTACAAATGATAGCAAGACCTCACAGGCTCAAAAGTGTTAGGGGTAACTCAATGGGGAAAAAACAGGCCGTTTTCAAAAATGGTTCTGGAATAACTAGATACCTCTCTCGAGGGGATAAACATCCCTTGGCCTTTACCTTACATAGAACACAAAAATTAACCTAAAATGCATCACAGATCTATATGTAAGAGCAAAAATTATCTAATTTCCAGGAGAAAATCTATTTTATAACACTGGGTTAAGCAAAGATTTCTTTTAACTATAATAAGCATAAACTATAAAAACTAATAAAAAAACAAATTATTGTCACAATTAAAAAGTCTTGCTATTCAAGAGCATTAAGGAAATGAAAGACAAGCCACAGGAAATATCTGTAAAACATACAGTATCTAATAAAAGACTGAAACACAGAATATATAAATAATTCTTACAACTCAATGAATTAAAAGACAATCCTTTTTTTAATGAGTAAGAGATTTAAATGGAATATCACAAAAGATATATGAATATATATCTTAAATATATAAAAAGATGCCCAAAACCACTAGTCATTAGAGAAATGCAAATTAAAATCACACTGAGATACTACTATGAACAAAGTTAAAATGACTGACAATACCAAGTGTTGACAAAGATATGAAGCATCTAGAACTCTTGAAAAGAACTAGTGAAAATATAGAATGGTAAAGCCACATTAGAAATGACAGAAAGCATCTTACAAAGTTAAACATAAATTTTATCCTACCACCCAACAATCTTGCTCCCAGGTGTTTACCAAGAAGAAATAACAGAATTCAAATGGCCATCAATTAGTTAATAAATAAGCAAACTGTGGTTAATCCATACTTTGGAATACTATTCAACAACAGAAATGAGAAAACTGCTGATAATATGCAACAACACAAAAAAAAGGCAAACACAAAAGACCGCATGACTCTATTCCTATGAAATTTGAGGAAATACAAAATTATAGTTGTTGCTTGAGGCTGGTGGCCAGGTCAAACTGAAACAAGAAATCAAGAATTTTTAGGACTCTTGATGAAATTTTTATATATCAGGAAATAGTGGTGGTTACATGATTATATATAATTACCAAAATGTATCCAGTGTTCTTCTTCAAATGGATGAATTAATTTCATCATATATAGATTATACCTCAGTAAATCTGGAAAAAAGAAATCTTACATTTTTAATACTAACCACTTTACATTTTATTTTATTACACTCAAAACTTCCTGTTTTCAGTAAATCTGTATCCTAATTTGTCATTTTTAAAAATTAAATAAACAAATTTAGATAACCAGTACAAAAAATAATTATCCACAAGCTCAGGGTGAGGGCCTACAGGCCTTTCAAAACAACAAAAATGAGCTTTAATACACTATGACATCTATTTTGGAAGCCATTTGCTTCCATGTTTTCAGTGATAACTCATAAAGTGACCTCACCTTAGTGCCTCAGGGCCATCCCACACTCTGTTCTTTCTGTAACTCTCTGTACTCATTGTGTGCCTGACTCCTACCACTCTTCCCAATACAACCTAAGACAACCTCCTCTGGGAAGTATTCTGTTTTATGATACCTTAGAGTCTTTCTTCACAGAAAATATAAAAATTTGTCAATTTACTTGCTTGTTTTTGGTCTTCTCCACTGAACTCACAAACTAATGTATGTCATTTTATTTACTACTATTAAGCAGTAAATACAGAGTATGACACCTAACGGGCTCAATAAACCTGTGAATGTTTGAATAAAAAAGAAATGACCCTAATTTAATCCTAATCACAAACCTGGGGACACAAGATATTGTTATAGAGATAAGAAAACCAAGATTTAGAGAGAATAATGACCCAAATTGACATAGCTCTTAAGTAGTGAATCAACCTCAGGCACTCTGACTCCAAGTCCTATTCACTTAACCATGAGTTAATGTCCATACACAGTTTAACAGCTCACTGAATTCCTACAGGGTTGTCTATGTAGAATCTTAAGTCAGATCCTATCATAAATTCTCAGGGCTACTCAAAATATTTCCCTGGAATTTAGTTTGATCAAATAGTCTTAGAAATAAGAGGGTCAACTCAATTGTTTTGTCAAACGGAGATATTTACTACACCTGATGCTTACTTCCTGGAATAGGCTTTAGTTGGCAACAACTAAGTTTATAGTACATGCCTATGTAATAGATGCCTATTTTTTGCTAAAGTAAATAATATAGTATTTAAACATTCATACTGTTAACAAGGGTCTGCTGTCTCACTATTCCTAAACACTATACTATACTATATTCACTATACTATACTTCCTGCCAAGACTAAACAATAAAGCACTAGCCGTCATTAGTAAAAGGTTTAAATGTGCCTAGAGGCGGGGCACGTACACACCAATTAAGACAAAACAAAGGTTATATTCAGCAATATGAAATTTTCTACAATAATTCTATTCATTGGGGAGAAATAAAAATCAGAAAAAGCAAAGCAGAATGAAAGAGCTTTTGAATGACAGTGTACTTAAACAAGTGAGTCAGAAAATGAGTCATCCTTTAAGTGTATGGCTCGAAAATGTGAACAGATACTACCATACATTCTAAGATGTTAATCTTAATTCTTTTCTAAATAAGGAAATAATGCTGGTTTATGTGGAATTCCTGTCTTCAATTTGGTCACAGTGTAAAAAATCAAGTGGTTTTAAGACCAGTTCCTGTAATACTGTCTATGGATAAGGGGTTGCTATAGAATATATAAGAGTACAACCAACAGAAACCACAGGTTTGGTGAAATTCTGTAATATTCTTTAAGGTGGGAATAAGAGTAAGAAAATCCTTTTATATCAGTACAACATAATTCACATTATGCAAAAATTCATACACACCAACAGAAAACATGCCAATTAAACATTGTTAACATTAAGTAAGGAAACATTTATTTCCTTGCAAGGAACCCCCTTCATAATTCGCCTATTTCTACCACTAGCATCACCGTCTCATTTTAAATTCAAAAGCCTAGTGGTGTTTTTAGCTTTTTCTTTTTCCTTTACCCCTCTACATATAATTTCTCACTAATTTCATAATATGCTTTTCAATCATCTCTTGCTTTTTTCATTTGCCCCACCACCAAATGAACTTACCATCACATTTTGGTCATAAAATTGCAACAGTTGTTAAATACAAAAGAAAAAGTTGTTTCAAGACAGTGTACAATAATTCCCAAGTGTGGTATATTGAGATCATTTTGTAGGTATGCCATAAGTAACTTGAAAATAACAACTAACCCTTCCATTCAAATCCTTATAATAACAGTTCTCTCACTAACTTATACACAAAGAAGAAATTTTAAAAAGTACTCAGAGAAAAAAATAACCTTCCTATGAGCAGAAATAAGACTAAAGGCAAATTTCTAAAAAAGAAACTATGAAAGTCAGAAGACAGTGAAATAGCACCCTTCAAATTTTGAAAGAAAACCTGCAACTTGGGATTTTAAAAAGTGCTGAAAACATTCTTCATAATGAATGCTTCTGGGTGAAGTGGTGCAAGCTATAATCCCAGCAACTCAGGAGGCTGAGGCAGGAAGCTCACCAGTTTGAGGTCAGCATCGACTATCTAGCAAGACTCTGTCTCAAAATTTAAAACAAACAAACAGTGAATGCAAAAGTAAAGACATTACTGGATAAACAGAAATGAAGAGGTACTCCCTGAACGCTGAACGTGCATCATGCAGTTTTCTGACTGTCTACACCCAGACACCTAGAGGACAAATTCCAATGTGTCAAAAACAACCCTTGACAGTTTGGTCCCAGTTTGTGGTTAGTGAATTCCAAATATACCTCCTACCACTTCCCATCCATGTATCTCATGATCAAGTTACACTGTACTTCTTCCTCAAACAACTTCCTACTCCTATAGATTATCATATCTATTTACCTCATTAAATTGATATAAACTATATGACTTAATCCTAATCAAACTGAAGTTAAATATAAATATCTAAAGAATTCAAATATAAATATCTGAAGAACTCAAACTATGCTTCAAACATAGAATAATCAGTGATTGTTCTTTTTCTAGAGTTTTTTTGACAATGTCCAAATTCTGAGTATGTCTACAACTAAGCATAGTTTATTATGCTTAATATTAATACGTGTTTTGTAATTGCCATAATGACATATGTAGATCAACTGTTGGGATGATTATTAAAAAAAAAAAAAAAAAAAAAAAAAAAAAAAAAAAAGCCTACCCTTGGGGGGGAAAAAAAAAGCACAGAAAGTAACACAAGCCATTAAGTTTGGTTACATACTTCTGCAATCATGACAGTACAATATTCAAAATATTGTAAATGAAAGACTGCTAAATTCTCTAAGCTAAAAGTCCAAACTATGATAGTAATGCTTCCTGTGTGTGTGTGTGTGTGTGTGTGTACTGTTCACCTATGTACATGTACTGTGTATGCAGTATCTACAATGTGATCCACAAACCAGTTCCTTAAGGAACTTCTGAAGATTACAAATAAATATGTAAATGCTTTAGGATATTTAAGTTAATATCCTATATTTACTGACCCAAATAACAATTTCTACTTTCCACATTGAGGCAAGAGAACAAAAATTTCACAAGTACCATAAAAATAAGAAGTCTACTTGGTCATTTTTTGAATACAATAAAACAACAATCCTAAGATCAAACTTTAGTCTAACTTGTATGCTCCAGACACAACATTAGAGAGGCTTAATTACCACCTTGTCAGCAAAGGCAAAAATCATCTTAGCATCAAAGAACAGAAAAATATACATATATATACATATGTATATTTTAAACCTTAGGTGTTTTTTATCTTATATAATTCTGCCCTAAAACACCCTACTCCCCTTTCCTTTGTGCCATAACCTTTCTCTAAAAGAGGAAGCAACATTGTCAGGTTTTCCATTTTTAAAAAAGATTCCTAGGGCGGGGGTTATAGTTCAGAGGCAGAGCACTTGCTTAGCATGCATGAAGCACTGGGTTCAATCCTAAGCACCACATAAAAATAAATAAAATAAAGGTATTGTGTACATCTACAACTAAAATTTTTTTTAAAAAGATTCCTAGGTTAAGCAACATTTCATTTATCAAGGCGTCTCAAATAACTAATACACAGCTGAGACCCAAAGGTAAACTAAAGGAGGGGGAAAGATCTTTAATTAGTAAACAGCAGGTATTCAAACAGAAATAAACTGAAGTTCATTATTTTATCAACAAACAAGTCTCTCAAAACCTTCACACAAAACTAATTTAACTAGTTTATTCTGGTTCTATTCAGAACAAATTTTGGATAATTTAAAGCAGACTTAGAATTGCTTCATTCACAAGTTTTAAAAGATGAGAAGCTGAAGGTTAGAAATAGGAAAGAACTACTAAAGGCAGATACACTAATGATGTGCAACAAATAATCATCTACCCAAAGGAGTCAGATAGTTAAAAACAAAAAAACCTATTAGGAAGAATTAAAACACATTTAATCTAAATCTACTTTGACTACACTCATGCAGTGTTAAAAATCTCATTAGGCCCTTAGTTACTAGTTAAAAATATTTAGTATACTCTATATCATAAGACAGTAATATAAAATTTTAAAAAGCAGTTTCAACCAGAATAATTAAAACATAAGCTTGTGCTTCAGGCATCCAAAAAAAAAATCCACATTGTGGAATATTTCAATTCCTAATTGAACAGTTCCCACATACTTGTAAAATATTCAAGCAACACAGAAATGTATCAAGAAAAGTAAAATCTCCTCCACACCCGCTTCCCAAACCAACTTCCCAGTAGTAACTGTTTCTGGTGTCTGTAACTGCTTTCTCCTCTGCATACTCCAAAACAGATATGATCACACCACACACACACATACCTGCATACACACATAAGGATATATGTAAACATATATGAGAGCATGGGCACTAGAACCATACTATGCATGTTGTTCTGCAATTTTTTTCTATTTCTCAAATATATTTCAGAGCTATTTTTCCAAGTCTGATCAGATAAATTAGGCTTTTTTCTTTCAACAACTGTCTATACTGTAGTCCACAGTATGGATATATACCACAACACATTAACCTTTCTTCTACTGACAGATAATTTCTAATGGTTTGGTATTACATGAACAATACCACAGTGAAGATCTTAGGGCATGATATTTATCTGTGTCCACAAATAAATGGAACTATATTTCTAAAGAATACTTAGTCACAAACTAGAATTGGGCCATGAAATACAATTTTTAATTTTGATTAAAAATATCAAAATGTTCACCAAAATGTGTTTGCCAATTTGTTCTATTACCAACAATGTGTAAGCTTCTTTCATCACATTGGACATCATTCAATTTTAAATTTTAGCCAATCATTAGTTTATATCTGCATTCTCAAGCATTACTAGGTTCCTATCAATACTTTTACATCTTCCCTATCAATAGAACCCCAAATCTTTTCAGCAAGAAGGTTCCAAGTTTAAAAGTACTTGTTTCCCTAGGCCCCCATGCAGCTACTGATAGCCATGTGATATAGATCTGGAAGATGGCTTAAGGACACATGGTCTGGATTTTCCCTTTCTCTTTTCCTTCTGACCTGACTCTTAAATCCATTGAAGCAGGTGCAGCAACTGTCTAGTCATAACAACAAAGATGGAGGGTGGCTCTGTAGGTAAGTGCACTCCAGCACAACTTTGCCATTATAAACTGCCCTACTGAGTCTACCTACCTGAATTGTTTCAGGCACCCACCCAAATTTTAAAAATCTTGATCTAAATGTAATTTAAACATTAAACAGACCTCTGATTATTTATGACATTGGATCTCATCTATCATACATGCCAAATTTTCACTTAGTTGTCTCAATCTGTAAACATGGAATTCTGTAGAGCACAACATATGTGGACACATTTCTCAGGGTCCCTGTCTTATTAGATATCAATAAATAAGTTTTATTAAAATAATAGTATTGGTCTTTTGCTAATTCTTTTAAAACAAGACATTTACTTACATATAATTCACCAATTACATTTCTGGTATTTATATTAGAGAAACAAAAATGTGTGTCTACACAAAAACCTGGTCATGAATGTCAGTAGCAACTGTATTGACAACAGTCAAAAACTTGAAACAATCCACATAACCTTTAATGGGTAAATGGTTAAACCAACACTGGTACATCTACACTATGAATAAACAATAAACAAAAACAACTACTGATACATGAAACAACTTGCTATGGATAGCAACTCAAAAAAGTCAATCCCCAAAGGTCACATAAGATTCCATTTATATAACATTCTCAAACTGACAAAACTGTAGAAATAGAAAACAAATTAGTGGTTACAAGGAGTTAGGGAAGGGTGGGGCAGGTGAGGGGGATGGGTGTGACCAAAAAGGGGCAACACTGGGGATCTGTGATAGATGGTTCTGTCATCTTGACCCTGATATTGGTTACATGAATCCACACAGGATAAAATTGCATGGAACAATACATGCACATGAACACAGCAAGTGCATGTGAAACTGATGAAATCTGAAAAAAAGTGCACCAATATCAATACCCTGGTTTTGATACTTAAAGTTATAAAAAATGATGTTATCAATGGGGGAAACTGGGTAAAGGTACATGGGATCTCTCTGCACTATGGATCCATAATTATCTGTAACTTCCTATGAATCTATAATTATCTCAAAAAAAATCTTTTAAACAGTACTTGCTTCTGTTTTGCAAAACCCCACAATTAATATAGCCATTCCCTGCTTTTCGACTTTCTCCCAGCAGAGTCTGGATAAAGTTTTTCCTTCTTTTCAATTCAACTCTAAACTTCACATTTCCAAATCAATCATGACAATCAGAAAATGCAAGAGAAACAATGCTTCCCTAACTGTTCTGCACAGACAACTCTGGCCACTGACAATTCAGTGGTGGGAGGCCAGGATTATCAAGAACAGTCATTTCGAAACAGCATTTCATTAACATTTTGATTGTTTGCTTTACAGAAAAGGGTCTTCTCATAATTATTTAAAATTTAAGGGAATATTCAAACATTCTTAAGTAATAATTTAAATTAGCTTAAGCCAAAGTTTCAAAGCACAGATCTATATTTTATTAGATGGATGTTTCTGATAACTGCAGTGATGAAACTAGCAGATGTTCAGGTAATCGTCATTAAAAGCTCTCCATGACTCAGCAGCATAATGACCTTTATTAATCACTGCATCTGGTGTCTGTCAAATAGAGAAGAAATAATACTCGGGCAGCCTTATTTTTAAAAAGTAACAAGTTATCTGAATGAAGGCACTTCTGCACATTTAAATGGCACTGAATTGTATTAAGATAGTGGTACAAACAAACATTTAATTCCAAGAAGCAATCTAAGTGAAATAACTCATTGCAAATCTAATTGTTCTCTAGAGAATGCTCATAACGTTTATTGGGTAGTCTGTTTCAGTAATAAAATAATATAAAGAACTGAATCCTCTCAGTAATTAGGCAAGTGATTCAATTTATCAATTATCTATTATTCATATGTGCCTTCATCACTCTGATGATAAGCTACAGAGAAAGAAATACCAGGGAAGCTCATGGATCACACTACTTTTTTTCGAATTAACTTCCTTCTCAACAGTGAATGATCAGCAATCTTTACCCTGGGCAAGAGTACTTTAAAAAATAATTACAGACACATATGCTATAAGGTAAAAAACAGAGACATATTTTAAAAGCTATATAAATCATTTCCAAGTGATGCCTGGTACCTCTGCTCTACCAGTTCCCAGATATCTACTAGGCCAGCTTTACAAAACCTGAGAGCACAGTCATTGACTGAATCACTACCTTAGAAGATGTCTTGGAGACTTCAATCATACAGCAAGATCACATACAAATTTGATTCATATGAGTGGTTTTAAAATATCCACTCTTTTCTCCATTACAAAGTAAGAGGAACAACATACAATCGTGACAGTATGTGTTATTCAAAACACCTCAATCAATAGATTAATTATGGACTTGCCACCAATATGCTGTGTATTAAATAATTCCTACTAATAAATGAGCATTCTATATGACCTCACTACACCACAGGCAAACATCATTCTATAGAAGTTAAATTTTTACAAGGTTTATTCTTACACATATGAATGCAATAACCTGTTTAAAATGAAAAATAATTTAAATCATACCTAGATGTCATTATTATGGAAACATAAAAACTGTTTTGCTTGTTATAAGATAATTTTTCTTTTTGACATTGACTATATTTCTTTTTCTATAATCATGTGATAAGCATCTGAATACAATAAGGAAGAACACAGAAAAAAGTAACATACAGTAGATCAAAGAATATAAAAGTTACAGAAATGGGAAACCATGATAAAATCAGCATGCTATAAGAATGTGTCATTCAGATAGTATTTACAAGGTGATCTGCAAGTCCCAGTGTTGCAGGGCCACAGAGAGACAAAAGTGGAGAGTCTTGAGAAAAGGAGCACATCTCTGAGACTGGCATCACGGATGGCAGAACAGGTTCTGGACTCCTGTTACTTCAGAGACTACTTGAACTAACGTAGTTTTGATAGTAATAGAAATACTAATTGCATTTAAAAACCTAAAGATTCTTTTATTCAACAAGTATATGCTGACCATTTACTATATGCACAGATAATAATGCTACATAGTCTGGAGGAGCTTACCTATCAATTGAAAGATGAAACTATCACCATTTAGTATTTTTGACAACAAAGGCAGTGATTAACTAAAAAAAAGAACCACAGGCTAGAACTGGATGGCAATGGGAAATGAGTTGGAACACAGGAAGCGCCCCAAATTCCTGACAAAGCAGACAGCCTCACCCTGAAAGCAGTGAGCACTCATTTGGCTAGAAGATCTGACCAAAAAGTTATTCTAAATTGTGGTAAAATGCAAAAATAAAAAAAGCATTCAAGCAGGTTGGTACATATACAATATTTTCTCTCAAAATGACAACAAAAGATACAGGAAAAACAAAAGATAGTCACACAATAATAAATTATAAACTATAATAACTCTGAACACCATGCACATTTGTACACTTGACTTAAAGAACAATATTTACTGTGGGCCAGGTACTATTTTAAGCACTTTACAAATGTTGACTCATTGAAATCACAGTTAATAACCTTATAAAAACTTATGTCTCCTATTATTTATCTGGTTTAATATATAAGCAAAGTGAGGCACAGAAAAATTGAATCACCCGTCTAAGAGCACATAACTAATAAGTAATGGATTCAAGATCCAAACCCCAACAGTCTAGCTATACAATCTATTCACCACCATCCAAAACAGAACTTTCTGCAGTGTGGCTATTGAGCACTTACAATGTGGGTAATATGACCAAGGGACTGCATAATTTTGTTTTGCTTGACTTTAATTATTTTAGTTTAAATAACCACATGTAGCTAATGGCTACTATGCTGGAAGATTCAGATTGAACTGCCTTATAGATAGCAATGACAAGCAAGAAAAGACTGTTACTCAAGTGGTTCATTACAATCAAATTTAAACACTTAAATAATTTAAACAAAAGCTTTTTAAAATTTCAGTTTGAAGAAATGACCAATGGCAAAAACTTACCGTCTTACTTTTAAAACTGTGTTTTAAAACTGTTTTAAGAACACTATATTGAATCAGACCATTGTCCATAAAGTCCTGTATCCTGTCCTAGCATAAACACCTCTTATTCATCTAAGAGACCAGGAGAACATCAACAGCAGTGATAACAACAATTACAAACCAAACAAAAATCTTAACAACTGCTTACATGTAGTCCCCACAGTGTGCCAAGCACTAAGTCCTTTACATGTGGTATCCATTCAGTTTTCATGTGACTCTTGTGAAGTATGTACTATTATCATCCCAACTTTCAGATAAAGAATCTCATGCTCAGGGAACTTACGAAACTTGTCAAAAGTAAACCACCAATAGATGAACAAACCCAGGGCTGCACCCAAAAGGTGCCTGATTAGAAAAGTCCCTGCTCTGTGTAACTCACTCCTCTGTGCTACCCTTCCCCTTCATCAAATCACTCAGAGAGCTGTGTATCAACTCAGCAATAAAATGTGAAAGTTTCCAAAAGTTCTTCATAATTAAGGCAAACACACCACTTTCTAGGTCTACAACAAACAATTTATCATTATATATTCATATGTGTGCATGGAAAAAGTAAACATATTCAGATGGGCATTATGAATTGATACTGTAATCCAAGAGGTCACTATTAAAAAAAAAAAATCAAAACTGGCCTTAAGAAATACTCTATGAATACAAGTGCTCTGAGATTTTAAGAGAACAACTAACATATAATATATGGAAAACACACCATGACAGAAGCAAGTTCACTGACTTGCCTGAAGCCACATGGTGGTAAAACTAGATCACAGGTCTTCTGACTCCTAAATTATCAATATTACCACATTATAATAGCCCTGTGTCTCACCTTAGGCTATACATTATTCCACAGAATATACACTATTTCTCATTTAAACTGTTCAATCCCAGCACAGAACAAAGTACTCCGTAACAGTGTTTAAGTTGTATACTAAAAGACTATATTTAAATGACACGTTTACTTCTAGTCTTATTCCTTATTATTAGCAATACTGGCAAGGACTGCTTTGACGGCCAAGTGATGAATGAAGACATCCAGAGGAGCTGGGATCACAGAAGATCAGGCTTCTCTACTTCTCCCCCACTGTGCTGCTTCCGTTATCATGGTCACATTATGGTTGCTGTACAACCCAAGGAACTGCATTCACATTTCAGATGGGATGAAGGCTGTGTGTAACAAGGAAGCAGGGGTGAAAACCAACTCAGAAGACAAAACTTTCCCAACAGTGCAGTGCAGGCTTTTGCTTACATCTCAGGAAATGGAGTTTGTTTGTTGGTTTGTTTTGATTTGTTTTGTTTTGTTCTGAGTACAAAATCACTCCAAACAAAAAAGCAAAGTTCGATTATTAGTAAAGATTTAAAGGAAAAAGGAGACTATATTGGCAATAAACAGTATCTACACATGCAGTCAACTTCTCAAATTCTCATTAAATATTTTTTATCATAGTATCATCATTTTGGGTCAAGAGCAAGAAATGCTTTGTAAATCAAAGAATTACAAATCTACAACTAAATAAAGTATAATAGAAGCCATAACTTCAGTGTCTCAAGCTCAGTCAACATATGAAGCAAAATATAATTTTAAATAGAAGCCAAAATACACTATCTGCCCATTACAAAGTTATGTCAAAGGAGTCAATTACATATCTCTGTTCACTGTTTATTAGCTACATTTCCTTTATCTAAGATAATTTAATAAGAACATCATGGTTAAAAACAATGTTAAAAACATTCTGGGGCTGGGGTTATAGTTCAGTTGGTCTAGTGCTTGCCTCACAAGCACAAGGCCCTGGGTTCAATCCCCAGCACCGCAAAAAAAAAAAAAAAAAGAAAAAAAAAAAAGAAAAAACATGTATTTTAATTAACATTTGCTGGTCAATTTAGTAAGTATAATCAGCACTTACAGAATTTAAAAGGTGTAGTAATAGAGGCGAGAACAAGTGCTAAGACTACAATGAAAGTAATGATTAATTCTGATCCAGAACACCCCACAAGGGGGTGGCATTTGAGCCTGGAAGGCCAATCTGGCAAGTAATCCACTGTGGAAGGAGAGGACTTGCCATGCAGATGTGGCAGCCGTTTGGGGAGCAATAAGCATTATGATGCAACTGGCACAAAGGTGCATGGAGGGATCTAGTGACATGGCAAGAAATACAGGGTAAGTCCAAATTCTAGATTTTATGGTTGATTCAGAAAGCTATTTCAGACAGGAAAGGCAAGACAAAGCATAGGGTCAAATGAGCAGTCTTGTTCTCACCTCCTACCAATATCACCCTAATAAGAATATTTCCAAACTTCTTTATGTGGTATTTACATGGTCTCTTCACATGTGGGCACCTAAGCTCCCCTCTAACCCCATCTCCACTACTATTTCCCAGCCTTCATCTACTTTTTTTTTTTTTGGTCATAACAACCTGTAGATTTTCCAATACATTTTGCCCTCTCTTAATCCCATGACTTTTTAAAAACATGCTATCTCCCTGGGCACAGTGGTGCAAACCTGTAATCCCAACAACTAGGGAGGCTGAAGCAAGAGGCTAGCCTCAGCAACTTAGCCTAAGGAACTCAGTAAGACCCTGTCTCAAAATAAAAAATAAAAAGGGTTAGGAATGTAGCTCAGTGGGTAAAGAGCCCTTGGGTTCAATCCCCAGTACCTAAATAAATAAATACTCTTTCCCATGGGATGCTCACACACCTCTGCCAACCCCAACCTCAAGCTACCTTTGAGTTTCAGGTTCCTTCACTTCCCTCATTATCAAACTAGAGTCAGAGGAGAGCTATTCCTCTGGGAATTCCCATGGCTCCCTGTCTATTGCAACACCTATCATACTATTGTAATTCTTTACTTCTGTCTCTGACCACTTCATCTTGAGTTTTCTTGAAGACATGTTTACCCCCTTACATCTAAGGTGTTACGTTCAATGCAAGTTTATCAGATGAAGTGAAAGAAGAGGCTATTATAATTATCTAGAAGAGAGGTGATAAGGAATTAACAGTGAAATGAAAATGTCAGGAGAGACAACAAAACTCATGAGTCCTACTACCAGGAGATAATGTCAGGGCCTCATTCAAAATCAACTCTTGGAATAATTTTAATAAATTTGGTCATCAAATACAAAATGAAGAACTGAATCATTAAGAAAACATTCAATCACACTCAGCTTACTTCTGGTTTACAACCTAGAGAGATGTATACTACTTTCAAAAGAACTTTATTCAAATAAACATAAGGCTTTTGAAGGAGAAAAACCAGGCTCCTTAGAAATACCTATGTACATTTGAAGCGACGGCATGGTTGATTTACTTTTCGTTCTGCTCAACAATGAGTGTTCTGCCTTGCCAATCTAGCAGAGCTTAGCCCTAGAGATGTAGAATGAGGACAATCAAGAGGAAGACTGTAACAGTTTATATTTCACTTAGCACACTATTACTCATCTCATCCCTTTCCCTAGTCCACAAGACTAAACTGTTTTAACTCTGCCCATGATGGGCACAACCATAGAAACAAAAAGTTGTACCCCATTTGTGTACAATGAGTCAAAATGTAGTCTGTAAAAATAAAAAAATAATAACAAATAACATTAAAACCCATCAGACTCCTTTGCACTAGCTACGCAAACACTCTTAAGACAAGGTTGTCTTTACAAATGTATGTTCATTTACTCATTCATTCATTCATTCACTTCTTAATTCCACAATTTCCCTCCTTCCCCAAGATAATTCCAAAACCAGTCCTTGGTTCCACAATAAGTTTGTTGATTATACCAAAAAAACTAACTAATGAAAACTTCTTCAACCTTTAATCATAGTTATTTCATCCCCAACTATGAATTTTAGGATAATTTCCCCTTCATATGTCAATTTTTCTAGACTACCTTCTAATATCAATGTGAGTAGAACATTTGAAAATGTTGCACTTTCTCTACATCCATCCAAATCCACTCTGTATTTTAAAGAACTGAGCATAAAAGTCTCTTATTTTGGGTATTTTATATTTGTCTGCATGACCTGGCTTTTCTCAAGAAGTTATCAGCATTAAAATTACAAAAGGATAAAACAGCAAATGAACTGAATGATTAAGAACACTATTAGAAAAGGTTTGAAAAAACAAGCTTTTAAGAAAAAAAAAAAAAAAATCTTTGCATAAGCTTCTTCTATTTTCCCCAGTCACAGAAAATGCCATCTGAAACAAATTAGAAAAAAAAACCTGAGGAAAAAAAGCTATCCTATCACTTTACTATACAGTGCCATTTGGTAATATTTTTTCTATAATTGTATGATATTTCCTGTCATATGAGATACACACACAAACATATACACTTTGAAAGAGAAAAAAACTATTATTCTTTTTCCTGGCTACATTCCAAGTAACTGTGATTGTGACTGAAAATTTAAAAAAAAAAAATAAAAGAAACATTCCAATAAAAAATTCTGACTGTAAAGGTAAACTGTATGAATCTGGTATTTTCAAGCAGTTTGAGATTATGTTAACTAATATTATTAGTTATATATTCTCCTGAAATAGTGAAAAGTAGTTAAGCTTTTTCTAAAAATGCCTGTTAGAATCTTACTATTTAGACCCAGGAATATAGTCTATTTCAGAAGAAAGGGGAGAAGAAATAAAGTAAAAAACAAGAGGTAAGCATCCTAATACTGTCAAATTTCAAAAGGTAAACAATGACATAGTATCTCCACTCTTCATTTAAATGCCATGTTCTTCCATAAAATTTAAAAAATAGGCAAGAAGATTCCTAAGGTCTCTTTCAGCTCTAACAGTCTGCATGTCGTTCATCATACTGTACATTAGGATATTGTTTTAGACCATCATCCTAAATCATTTTACATGGAACTTTAAGGAATCTCATAAGCTTTACTTTAAAACACTGATCATACCATGTTAAAGAAAAAAACTAAAATATATTTGGTATCACCTGAGGTATATTTATGCTTTCCAAACCATATAAAGACAGAATGCTTTAATACAGAATGCTTACATATAAAGCATTACATTCTTACACCTGAAAAAGCTGATACATAAATTTATCAAATAACTTTAAATCACAGATAAATTAGTGAAACTGCCAATATTAACACCTTAGCTGATGGTCTGCATTTTTTGGGAAATCAATTAAATCAATTCCTAATTGTCACTTCAGAGACTATTTCAAATGTTTAAAGAAAAACATATAAGTATTTCTTCAAAGGTATCTACATTAGCTCATTTTAAAATCTGTAAGTCAGACAAGTAATTTCTCAAAATTTTTAATGTATTTCAGCGTATCCCAGACACAAGTTACACATACAACTGTTTTAATATAAATGGCATTGATTAAGTATCAAATCATAAACAAGAGATTATTCACTAAAGATGGCATTCATCGGCTAAGTTCTTATTTATTACTATTATTTTATCAGTTATCACACAAATTAGAATCATCTTCTGCCTTGCTACAGGCAGAATCCTAGCTTGTTCCCTTCTAACTTCTGCTATGAATATTTATATTTTAAAATTAATACAAAAGAGGATTATACAAATATTCTTCTGCAACCAAAGCACATAATGCAAGAGGATCCTTTACAATGTAAAAAAACAAAACAAAACTGTTTCAGTAGCAATGTCACAAGCTCCCCTTATTCTCTATACTTTTTAATAAAACATGTCTAATTTTTGGTTTAAAACAGGAATAATGAATCATGCTAACAATTATGCTATTACCTGATCCTTTTCAGATACCATAATACATGAGAAAGCAAAAGCATATACCCAAAGCTCAAAATTCCTTTTTTATACCTGTTGTTTAGGTAGATACTTATCAGAATCTGAGTGCCTTAAAGTGCTCAGATTGTTCATTCTGCTGATGTTCCTACCTTCCTTCACTGTCGCTGCTTTTTGCCTTGATGGTGTCACCAGCTCCTTTACAATCTGCAAGACTTGAATCATTTCTAGTTAACAAGCCAAAGATTTCAGCTGCTTCCACCAGAAATCCAACAGGTTTCATCATCAAGAGCTTATTGCATTTCTGCTTTCTGAAAGCTCAAACACGAACACAGTTCAACTTCAGAGAAATAAATGCTTTGCCTAGCTATCCATGAAGGCTCAGGAGCAATTAATAAGAAGAAATGAAAGGAGATGCTCGATCTTCTTGAAAAGATGAATTCAAAGTGATTTCAGCACATATGAAAAACCTATCCTCCAAAGTCCAAAATGTATTATTTTACCAAGCATTAACTACCTATAAACAAAACAAAATTTGAGTAATCTGTAACTCACTAAGCACAGAAAAAACACAGTCTCACAAAAGCCATGAGAGAAGAATTAAAGAGCTATGCTATAAATTCTCATACAGGGGAGCACAGATGCCATGTGCAAGTTTTAAAGCAGAAACCAAAATACCCTGCACTGTCGAAAGCCTTAATACTTTTTTCCAATTTCTCAAAAATCTCATATTTGAAACAGAAAATAAAGTGTGGGTAAAAATAAAAATCTGTCTTGCTAACTCCAAGCTCCCAGATTTGCATAAAAAATATGGTATCTCAAAAACATCCTATAAATTACTTGTCCTCCTCCTCACACACACACCTCTGACATCTCAGTACATAAACAGAAGTCTAAGTTCACATGCACACTAGAAATTCCCGAAGGAGTTAGTAAATTCATTGTTCTCAATGCCAGAGGCATGGACCAAAGAATTCTAGAACAAGCACAACCATAATCTCAGTCATATAGTTTTTAACAGTCAAATTATAACAAATACTCAATAAATATTTAATACTTTTGTTATAAATTCCATTACATAGCAGACCTTCTCAAAGTAAACTACATAATTAACTAAAATCAATTGAGTTCCTATATATCAAGTGAAAGATAAATTAGAAAACTATCCCATTTGATCAACAAAAGAGGTAAAAGATCTCTTCAATGAAAACTACAGAACACTAAAGAAATTCAAGAAGACCTTAGGAGGTGGAAAGATCTCCCATGTTAATAAACATAATACTTAACCACATTCTGGTTACTTAACCATATTCTGGTTAAGTATTATGTTTATTAAAGTGATTCTCCACCATTAATCAGTTTCCATTTACTATATCACCAACATTCCTGCTTTTCTTTCCTTCTCATTTATTATTTTGATATTTTTAACACAGCATAAAGTAACGGATCCCAGAGCAAATCAAAGGCAGTTCCTTTGCCTTCCAGCAGTTAAGGTTTACTTGTTGTTTTCCCACTTTTTAACTGGACAGCTGCAGTACATAGTGAATCAATGAGGGTTAGATGTAAAACAAAGTCCTGCTTTCTCTGCCAGCAAGGTTGCTCTGTAAAAATGCAGAGTTTTAAAATTCCGGGTGAAGTTTTCAGCTCTTCAGAGAAGAGGTGCTACAACATATGCATATATATATCCACTCTTAATGTATTCTCCATATGGGTGTTAATTTAAGAGATCTACAAACCCACGATAGCCAAAAAGAAAAAGAAAAAAAAACTTGTAAATGAAAGACAAAACAGGGCAACCATCCCAACTATTTATTATCTTTAACAAGCACATTTGCACTTGCAAATTAAATTAAAGAAAGAATCAGATAGGCCAAAGACCAAGTTTTAAATATCAAATCAAAACTGTGGTTTTTATATTAAAAAGATAAGTGCACCATGATCAAGTGGGGTTCATCCCAGGGATGCAAGGTTGATTCAACAAACAGAAATCAAGAAACATAATTTCTCACATCAACAGACTCAAAGACAAGAATCACATGATTATCTCCACAGATGCAAAAAAAGCATTTGACAAAATACAGCATTAATTCAGGCTCAAAACAATAGAAAAACTCAGGATAGTAGAAACATAACATTGTAAAAGCTCTACATGCTACACCCAAAGCAAAGTCATTCTAAATGGAGAAAAATTTAAAGTATTCCCTCTAAGAACTGAAACAAGATAGGGATTCCCTCTTTGACCATTTCTATTCAACATAGTCCTGGAAATTCTAGTCAAAGCAATTAGATAGAAGAACAAAATTAAAGGGATACAAATAGGAAAAGAACTTCTCAAACTATTCCTATTTGCTGATGACTTGATTCTAGAAGACCCCAAAAACTCCACCAGAAAACTTCTAGAACTCATAAATTAATTTAGTAAAGTAGCAGGATATAAAATTAAACCCTATAAGTCAATCGCATTCCTATACATCAGTGATGATCAACTGAAAGACAAATTAGGAAAACTATTCCATTCACAATAGCCTCAAAGAAAATAAAATATTTGGGAATCAACCTAACAAGAGGTGAAAGACCTCTACAGTGAAAACTACAGAACACTAAAAAAAGAAACTAAAGAAGACCTTAGAAGATGGAAAGATCTCCCATGTTCTTGAATAGGCAGAATTAATATCATCAAAATGGCCATAAGCAGTATACAGATTTGATGCAATTCCTATTAAAATTCCAATGACATTCTTCATAGAAATAGAAAAAGCAGTCATGAAATTCATTTGGAAAAATAAGAGGCTCAGAATACCAAAGCAGTCCTCAGCAAGAAAAGTGAAGGAGGCATCACAATACCAGACCTTAAATTATACTACAGAGCTATCACAACAAAAACGGCATGGTATTGGCACCAAAACAAACAAGAAGACCAATGGTACAGAATAGAAGACACAGAGATAAATCCACATAAATAGTTATCTCATACTAGACAAAGGTGCCATAAACATACATTGGAGAAAAGATTGCCTCTTCAAAAAATGGTGCTGGGAAAACTAGAAATTCATATGCAGCAAAATAAAATTAAACCCCTATCTTTCACCCTGCACAAAACTCAAGGTAGATGAAGGACCTAGATATTAGTCCAAAGACTCTGTGCCTACTAGAAGAGAAAGTAGGCCCAAATCTACATCATGTCAGTTTCTTCTTACTCCTAAAGTGTAAGAAGTAAATTCAAAAATCAATAAATGGAGTCAAGAGTGGTGGTACATACCTGTAATCCCAGTGGCTCAGGAGGTTGAGGTAGGAAGAGCGTGAGTTCAAAGCCAGCCTCAGCAATTTAGCAAAGGCCCTAAGCAACTCAGGGAGACACTCTCTCTAAACAAAATACAAAAAAAAAAAAAAAAAAAAAAAAAAGGCTGGGATATGGCTCAGTGGTTAAGTGCCCCTGGGTTTAACCCCAGGTACCAAAAAAAGGATGGTATCAAACTAAAAAGCTTCTCCATAACCAAGGAAATAAGAACGCGAAGAGAAGGCCTACAGAATGGGAGAAAAACTTTGCCACCTGCACCTCAGATACAGTATTAATTTCCAGGATATATAAAGAACTCAAAAAACTTAACACCAAAAAAACAAATAACCCAATCAATACAGGAACTGAACAGATACTTCACAGAAGAAGAAATATGAATGATCAACAAATATATGAAAAAATGTTCAATATCTCTAGCAATTAGAGAAATGCAAATTAAAACTACACTGAGATTTCATCTTACTCCAGTCAGAATGGTAATTATCAAGAATACAAGTAACCATAAATGTTGGCAAGGATGTGGGGAAAAAGGTACACCTATATATTGCTGGTGGAGTTGCAAACTGGTGCAGCCACTCTGGAAAGCAATATGGAGATTCCTTAGAAAACTTGGAAAGGACCCACTATTTGACCCAGCCATCCTACTCCTCAGTTTATACCCAAAGGACTTAAAATCAGCATACTACAGTGATGCAGCCACATCAATGTTCATAGCAGTCAGTTCACAATAGCCAGATTGTGGACCCAACCTAGGTGCCCTTCAACAGATGAATGGATAAAGAAAATATGATACACACACACACAGGATATTACCCAGCCATAAAGAAGAATGAAATTACAGCATTTGCAGGTAAATGGATGGAACTGGAGTCTATCATGCTAAGTGAAATAAGCCAATCCCAAAACCAAAGGCCAAATGTTTTCTCTGATATGTGGATGCTAACACACAATAAGCAGGGATCAGGGTGAGAACAGAAGTTCACTGGATTAGACAAAGGGGAATGAAGGGAAGGCAGGGGGAATAGGAATAGAAAAGACAAGTTATATGCCATGTATGTATATGGCAAAATACATTCTACTATCAAAAAGAACAAATTAAATTTTTTTTTTAAAATTGGTTTTTTAGGGGCTGGGGAGATAGTTCAGTCGGTAGAGTGCTTGCCTTGCAAGCACAAGGCCCTGGGTTCGATCCCCAGCACCCAAAAAAAAAAAAAAAAAAATTGGTTTTTAACAAATACCTCTGAAGACTGGATACAGACAAACAGGCAAATCGAACTCTTCAATTTCCCCAATTCTATCCATTGCCCCATTTCATAGGACAGTTCTGAACATGTAACAGGTATTAAATAATACTGGATTTTCCAGTCATGTTTCCATTTCCTAGGAAATTACTTCTTCCATTCTGGAAAAGATTTTTGAAAAGTAACTTTCTCTTTTGTTTGTTTATGTTTTGGTGGTGCTAGGGATCAAACCCAGGGCCTTGTGTTTGCTGAACAGGTGCTCCACCATTGAGCTACCCTCCCATCCCGAAAGGTAAACATGCTAGCTTTGCTCTCTCCCAGTATTCTCTTTCCATGCAAGGAAGGGGATATTCAGGACATTTTCCCTCATTCAACTCTATCCTCTGTATCTGGCGAGTAAAGAAAGGAATCTCTAAATTCATGTCTCCATTATTTCAGTTGTATCATCTCCTGTCTCTCTGGTATTAGTAATGGCTTTGTAAACAAAAATCACACAGGAATCACTTTGAACACACTGTTTCACTACTAGCAATTCTTAGTTTCTGGTACTAAAGCAATCAATAGCTTTTTCTTGTTTCTCTCATTCTCTTCTCATTGTTCTATCATATGTTGCATTGGTAAAAATATATGATCACGTACTCCGATAAATGTAACCAAGTTGAACACTTTAAAATGCCAAGACTATTAAACAAAATGAGGAAGTATCACAGATTAAAGGAGAGCAGAGTCAGGATAGATCTCAGAATTAGACAGTAGAACAAAAAGGAGTGAGGGGAAATATGGGACATGTGGGAACAATGGTGAACTGGGAATAGATTCTAAAGATTATCAATGTTAGTTTCCTATGTCCATGCAGTTGTGATTATATAACGGAACATCCTGGATTTTAGTATTTATGGGTAAATACTCAAATTGTTCAGAAAACAACAATGAAAAATAATAATATTAACACAGAATGAGAAAAAATATGTGGCAAAATGTTAATATTTGGGAAATCTGGGTTAAATTTATAATGGAAGGCTGGGGTTGTGGCTCAGGGGTAGAGCACTTGCCTTGCATGTGTGAGGCACTGGGTTCAATTCTCAGAACCACATAAAAATAAACAAATCAATAAAGATATTGTGTCCACCTACAATAAAAAATATTTTTTAAAAAAAGAACAAGGTCCTCACTTAAAAAAATAATTTATATTGGAATTGTCTACCCTACACTGCAACATTTTACTAAGTCTGAAATTATTTCAAATAAAGTTAAATTCTGACTCTGTATATGCTTGCTTATAAAAGATAAATATGTGGTAATAATATACATGTTTAATCATTCAAAAATGGTAATTTTAAAGGATGAGATAAATAATGTAAGAAGACTTATATGCACCTGCATTCTGAAACACTAAATATATTACATCCCATTGTCAATTTGACCATAACTTAATTAGTCCTGATAACTGATAGAGAAAATTCTCCCTCTCAAATTATTCAGAAGTGGCCTAGATATTCTGGGCCTTTGACCTTTCCATCCCTTCCAATAGAATTTAGAATCCCCTAATAATTTCCATGGTAACCCCTGTTGAAGACTGTGATTTGAATTTAATTGGTCTATATGTCAACCAGGGAGAAATATTTTTATGATTCGAAGTTTTCTTGTCCAAAAACATAGTCTATTTCTCCATTTTTATCTCTTTTTAAAGTTTTGGTATTTTCCCTTAAAATTCTTAAATAAATATCTTTCATTACATTTATTTCTAGCTGTTTTATTTTTTCTGATACAATTGAAAACAGTCTCTTTAACCAACTTCTCACTACTGGTATGCAAATATGCAAATAACTCCTGTATATTAGTTTTGTATGTAACTATATTAACATCTTCCTATCTAATAATTTATCTGTAAATTTTAGTTTTCTCTATACAAACATATCTATAATTGAGAACAATTTATTTCATCTTTGTAATTCTTATGCTTCTAATCTGTTAAACAGTTTTATTGCACTGGCTAGAATCATCAATACAATTTTAAATAGAAGTGGTTCTAAGAGACACACTTTTCTAACTTTTTATGTTAAAGGAGTTACTTTCAACA
This sequence comes from Sciurus carolinensis, assembly GCF_902686445.1. Taxonomy (NCBI): domain Eukaryota; kingdom Metazoa; phylum Chordata; class Mammalia; order Rodentia; family Sciuridae; genus Sciurus; species Sciurus carolinensis. Next base: position 17,959,670 of record NC_062224.1, read on the forward strand.
TCTTCCAACATAAGATTATGCTTGTTAAGCCTTTTGTAGAAAGTCTATCAGATTAGGGAAATTAACTTCTATTTCTAATTCAAATGAGTAATGTAAGAATTTTACTTTTAAGTGTCAATACTTAAAAATATACCAAAATATCATCTTCTGTAACTACAGAATTTAAATTTACAATGAAACACTTTACAGGTCAACCTAAATACAAGAGGGATCTGGTTACCTCATTTTACAAAATTCTTTGCAGTGATGTGTTAGGGTTAGCTTGTACCAGCTTACAAGAGCCAATTTTTCAAATGTTCAGAATTTTGCAACCTGGCTGTTAATAGCCCATGGTGGGAGTTTTTATACCACGAAATTAGCAAACATTACAAGCAGGGTACCGCCCCTTTCACACCCTAGGAGAACTGGTTGTTAAAATATTTACCAGCACAACAATGGGTGAAGGAAAAAATAGGTTTTAGGATCAGGTGAGTAATGTTTACATTCATTCAACAAGCATTCACTGAGCACTTACTATAAGCTAGATAAGCAGGGAGTCTTTAGAGACTCAAGGAGCTCATAACCAAGAAGTGTGCCAGAAGCACAATTTTATGATAAACACATTTGCAGTTGGCAAGGCAGGTTCCAATTAAGGAGTTGGGGAAATTGGAGGAAAAAGCAACTTAAAAGTATCATCTGGAAAAATCTTTCAAATCATAAACTGGTAATTTTAATTGCTCTCCTATGTAAAAATGTACTGGTTTCCCATTTGTACACACATCAGTCTAAACTCCAGAATACAGAATTTGGCCTCATTTATAATTTGGTCCCAATCACTGCAGACCTGAGTTCTGAAGTTCCTTGCCAGTACCGCCTCAGTTACGTGTAGTGGACGCAGGACTCTCTACTCCATCTCCTGAACATGCCATTGCAGACCTTTTCTGTAATGGCTAAATAGTGCCTGTTTCTACTTGGAGGACCATATGGCCTCTGTTCTAGCTGTTCAACTGTGTGACTATGCCTGCCACACACTAAACACATACAAATGTGTGTCCAAATATGACCCAAAAATGAAGTTTGTAGATCACTATACTAGACCAGCGTGGAGTTGAAATGTCCCTCCCCAGGGCATCTGGCAATGTCTGGAGGCATTTTTATCACAACTGGAGTAGGAGTACTACTGGAATCTGGTGGGTGGGGGTCAAAGATGCCAGTGAATATTCTACAACTCACAGAACAGCCCCCATCTCCCCATACACACACACACACACACACACACACACACACACACACAGAATTATCTCCCAAAAGGTCAACAGGGCTAAGGTGAAAAACTACCTTAAACTATGTCCTTCATGGACAGTGATCTTGTCCTGAGTGACATATGAAGCCTACCTACTCTTGGCTCATTTTTTATTTAATAAATATTTGAGTATATCAATTGTCAAAAAACAGATTTTTTTAAAACTTGCTAATAGGACAAATAAAATTATAATCTCTGCTTTGGCAGAAATAATCCAAATGCCCAACAATAAAAGTTTAGTAAATAAAGTTTCAAAGAGTTCATTAAGTAGAATATTAGATATCATTTTTAAAAATTATATTCTAGACCAATGGTTCTCAATCTTCAGCACATTTTGAAATCACCTAGAGTTTCCAAAAGTATCGATGGGGTGCCCCCACAGGGATTCTGACCTCTCTTAAAGAGTGCTGCTTGGGCATCACAAGCTTTAAAAGTTCCCCCAAATAATCCTAATATTCAGCCAGAGTTAAGAACCATTATTCTAGAAGAATGACAAAGAACTACATATGAATGAGTAAACATGAAAGATAAAAATTATTATGAGTTCACTATTGCCATACACACACATACCACACAAAATATACATGGGGGAATGGACAAAATATTATCAGTGATTATTCCTCTGAATGGTGCTATATTTTCTACAGAGAGTATAGTTTACTAATTACTATTATTTATTTTCAAAAAGGGAATTGCCTTTTGGTTTTAAGAAAAAAATCCATATCACCTCACTAAAAAAGATATCCACCTGACAAGTAACATTATGAAAAGATATTCCATACTGCATGTCAACGGAGAAATACAAATGAAAACAAAAATGAGATACTACTATACAACTGTTAAAACAGCTAAACTCCAAAACCTAGATCATATCAATGCTGATGAAGATACAGAACGATAGGAACTCATTTCTTGATAGTGGCACAGCAAAATGGTACAGTCACTTTGAAAAACAGTCTGGCAATTTCTTACAAAATTCAACTTACTTTTACCAGATGACCTAGCAACTGAACTTATTTATCCAAAGGAGCTGAAAACTTCTAACCACACAAAAACCCGCATGTGAATGTTTACCAGTTTTATGTGTAATTGCCAAAAGTTGGAAGCAACCAAGATGTTGCTAGAAAGGTGAATGGATTAAGAAAAAAAATGTGGCATATTCATACAATGGAATATTATCCAGCAATAGAAAGAAAATGAGCTATCAAAACCACAAAAAGACACAATGCACAATGTTCAGTGAATGAACCCAGAAAAGACTGTATGCTATATACTCTATCGTTCCAACCATAAAATAGTCCACAAAGATTAAAACTGTGGGAACAGTAAAATAAGGTTATCAGAGGTTTGGGATTAAAGGGAGACAGGGGTGAATACATTGATCATAGGAGATTTTTAGGGCAATGGAACTACTCTGCATAATATTGTAATGGTGGATAAATGTCATTACATATTTGTCAAAACCCAGAGCTTCACACTTTCATCTGAAACAATGCAGGGATAAATCCAAAACTTTTCTCAGTAACTAGAGAGTAAGTATTTAAAAAAAAAAAAAAAAACTTATTGCCTGTACATGTCAGAGATCCAATATGACCTGGTGGACAAGAAATGCTGTAGTTGCCCTTGCAATGCGCTGCCTGCAAATAGCTGTGAGCTAGTTCTTTTCTTCAACAGAAAATTTCTTACTTTAATCTCATTTCCCACATTGGTACTTTTGTTATTCATGGCTACCTGCAAAACCATTAACTTTTGACTAACCCCAAAACTGCTAACTTATTTTTTCTCCCCATCGTTTCCCAAATTGAGCATTCCCCGGGCGGGACACAGGGAAAATGTGTGTAAGAGAACAAGAATGAGACAAGACAAGAGAAATGCAATCACTGGCAATCAAGCATGATCTTCTTCTCCACCTAGATGACTCTTCAACATAGTCCATCTACCTTTTGCAAATGAAAACATAGGGCAGAAAATCAACTTCTTTCAGATGAAAAGGGAATAATAGCAGGAAGTTATCAATACTAGAAAAATTAATTTAAAAAAATAAGTAGGTAGAGGAAAGAAATCTTTTCCCAACTCTACTCCTTGTCAAAGGAAAAACAAAAACAGGGAAAAAAATAAGACTGGATTTGATCTCATTAGCATTCTTTCACTTATTCACTTAATAAAAGCATGAACAAGCCAGATACAGTGGCATACCCTTATAAACCCAGAGGCTCAGGAGGCTGAGACAAGAGGATAGAAAGCCAGCCTCAGCAACTTAGCAAGGTCCTAAGCAAGTTAGCAACACTCTTGTCTCAAAAAATTAAAATGGCTGAGGATGTGGCTCAGTGGTTAAGTGCCCCTGGGTTCCATCCCCAGTACCAGAAAAAAAAAAAAAAAAAGCATGAACAAATTCACTGGGGGCATTTTGTTTAGCGTTAGTCCTAAATGTAGAGAAGTAAAAGAAAATCAGTGCAATTCTAAAGTAAAAATCATACTACTACTACTGTGTGTAATGTTATACTCAAAACAACAACCTAGAATCTTAAATAATTGTAAAGATAACTTAATAGGACTTCATTCTCTCCTTTTTGTCAGTATTTATTTAATAGTTTTTCTTATTAAAAAGTAAAGTATATTCCACTGTGGAAAAATAAGAACCTGAAAATAAGTCAATAGAGATAAGCATTATTTAACCTTTAAGACTGATCCAGGTACTTTTTTGGTTTCAATTTTACAAAAATGAAGTATTATTATACATAATCTACTAATCTGCCTTTACACTTTCAAATATTTCATCAACAACATTTTTTGCAATAAACACAGACAAGGATATCTGCACTGTGCTCTATATCTATAAATTCTTTTGCTCATATGAATAACAACCCAGCATCTTTTTGTTCTTGGCAGTAAATCAGACTTTGTGTTTTTTACCCACTTTTCAGAAAACTTTTTTTGGCTTTCCTGGAAATGCATTTCAGAATTAAACTACTGTCACTTGTTCAGAACATGTAGATAAATGAGAAGGAAAAATATGTGAGAGGCCACAATTTCTTGTGACACAAATAATCTGTAAATATTCAAGATGACAAACCGCTGCAAATAGTAAAAAGACTACTGAATATTACATTGCAAACCTATTATTAACTCTTTTGGGTTAATAAATCAGTTAATTTTCTTTATGTCTTTGTTATTCCACTTAAATTTCAGATGCAGGTCATAAACACTTTGCTCTAGAATTCTGAAAATTAACCTCTACAAATTCAACAATATAAAATATAATATGTTGATTATAAAAAAAAATTGTGGACTTCTCTACATATTTCCTAAGCTTAAAATCTATAATAGTTTCTGTCCAAATAGTGTTCAGGTGTTTTTATAGCCAATTCTAATACTTCATTTAGAATATAACACTAGCAAAAGCTAATGTTACATATCTTCACAGGTTTTTCCTTCAGAGAGAGAGAGAGAGAGAGAGAGAGATATCAAAGTAAAATATCCTGAAATTGTGGGCTGTGGAAAGAAACACAGACTATGTATTTGTGGATGACATCATCCTTCTCTCACATAATCTCAGAGAAGATGTGATGACAGCAATTGTTTATGAACAAAAGTATCTGTATTCACGTAATTAAGTCAGTAATTCTTTGAAAACCAGTTTTTAAAATTTTTTTATCAAAGGGCAATTCATTTGCTTATAAAAAGCAGTGAAGAAACTTCTCATCAACTCTGTAGATCAGTGGAAAATTTCATAAATATGTGTGCAAAGTAAGCTTTATAAACACAGAAAATAATGTCCCAATTTATCTTCACAACATTGAAAATTTTTAATGTGTTGACTGAATACCTTACGTGTATTTTAAAATAAATAAACTTACTCATCCATACAAGATTCCTTAAGTACTTAATATGTAAGAGGTACAATGCCACTACTATATTACAGAGATAATCAGCCTCCTTCCATTCTACCAAGACAAACTGGCATTAAACACATATTGACAAAATTAATTACCAGATTACAATTGGGATGACTCCTAGAATGTGTCCTTACATGGAAAAGTAAAGTGAATTAAATTAGACCCTATATAGTACAATATAATTGAGCATACTCTAATTTCCAAATTAACACATTTTGAGTTTTTTAAACAAAATCTTGTGTAGAAATGAACTTCCTTTTGACTTCTCAAAGTCACATGCAAATAAACACCAAATATGAAAAGAAAAAAGATTTTCTAGTCATAATAAGGAAATATAAATATGATTTCATTTTCAAAATTAAGAACTCAAGGAAAATACAACATTCAGGCAATCTAGGCCCATTCCAGATTCAAACAAAACTATCAAATAACAGTATAATTTTTAAAAAAGTTTGTTAGCACAGAAAACATTAAGAAGCATTTATAAAAAAAGTATTTATATCTGTTTATAGCCTTGAAATAAATAAGGTTCAATATAAAATCAGATTTAAGATCAAACGTTCTTTCTGTTCATACATACAAAAAACAAATACAAAGACAAAGGAATGGCATTTCCATAAGTTTCATGAAAGTGCTTGTGTATTTAAACACAGGAATTCTTCTAACATTCAAAGACATCTTTGCAGTTTCCTTGATGTGAAATCTATAATCCTTACAAGACATTAATCACAACAGGAAAGGAAGACCACAAAGGTGTCCTTCATAGAACAGTACATCAGACAGAATCCATCTTTGATAAAGTCTCCACTCTTCCTCCCTTTCTGAAACCTTTTGATACCTCTGCCTTTTCTGTGTATTATGATAACCCCATATCCCAAAAGAAACATAAAATCCCAATAAATAAATATATATAATACATGCCTCATAGTAAATTTTGCAAAAGCAGTACCCAAAGTTAAAAGTTCAATAATCATTTTGTAAGGAAAGGACTCCTATAGAAGGATATGTTACAAAAGAAAATGTAAGCAGTATACACATGAAAAAGTTAACTCGTCTAACAAGGAGACAGATATCCCTTCACTAGGATGGCTGCAGTTTAAAAAACAGATAACAAGTGCTGGCAAGGATGTGGAGAAAATGGAACCCTTGATGCAATGGAAATTGGTGAAATCACTATGGAAAACAGTATGACAGTCCCTCACGAAAATAAAAATAGAATTATCGTATGATCAAAAATTTCTATTAGTGAGCAGACACCCACAGAATTGAAGCAGGATCGCAAAGACATATTTGCCCACCTAAGTCCATAGTAGCACTATTCACAACAGTCAAAAGGTGGAAGCAACCCCAGTGTCCACTGACAGATGAACAGATAAACAAAATGTGGACATAACGTACAATGGAAAACTGTTCAGTCTTAAAAAGGAAAAAGATTCTAGCACTACTACAACACGGATAAATCCTAAAGACATAATGTTAATTGAAATAGGTCAGTCACAAAAAGACAAATAACTTTATGATTCCACTTATATGGGGTACCTAGAGTAACAAAAGGCAGTGGGTAGAAGAAATGGGAAGTATTTAATGGGCAGAGTCACAGTTTTGCAAAATGAAAAGAACTGAGACTGCTTGCACAACAATGTGAATGTACTTAAATCTACTGAACTGCACAGTTAAAAATGGTTAACATAATAAATTTTATGTATATTTTATCATAATTTTTTAAAAAGTTATACTGTCTAAAAATAAAATAATGCAACTGAAAGCAAGTTTATGTCATTGTAAGCATAAAAGGTTAGTCATGGTGAAATCAGTATCTTCAGATACGAATTACCAGAGTAAATAGGCACAATCTTTTTTTAGATGAGACCTGACATTTCAGGGTGATACCGCCATTAACCACAATCCTTTTTAGAAAGACAAAGGACATGGGTGAGAAAAATTCAACACAATTAATTTAGCCTAAGGAATTAATTGCAGTTTATAAGTTAAAGGGAAAATTCATCAGTGATATTCATTCCATAAACATTTTTTTTTAAAAACTGAACCATTCCAAATGACCAGGAAATAAGAAAATGGTTAAATAAGTTATGATACACCAATACCTTTGAGAAATATAATTATGAATTCTAATTTTTAAAACAATTACAAAAATACAAAAATATAACTGTTTAAGCACAATTCAACATGAAACATTCAAATATAAAATTCCAAATATACTATGAACACAATAATATAAAAATATATATACTATCTGGACAATATCAGAAAGTTGCAAAAGAGAAAATGGCTTCTTAAATGAGATTACCAATGACCTTTTTTCCAATTTTCAAAATGTATTCATTTTAATGTTATGGTTATACTTTTAAAAACAACCATGATAACAAAAGGGAGTTGAGGGAGATAAAGAAATAGATTAGTTTACAAGAGATTAGATAAAAGTACTAAAAGGAGGCATAAGTGGAATATTTATTTAAACTAAATTTAGTCTCCTCTGATCCACCTGCTTCCACCAATACTCAACTTTCCTTTATTTCTTAATCTCTAAATGCCAGGTCTTACCTGTTGTACTCTGTTCAGAGCACTCTCCCTCTTCCTGTTCACTTAGGTCTCAGAATAAGATTTCCCCAATGTAGTCTTCCTGACCTATCAAAGTATGGGTTCCCTTGCACCTGCAGACTCGAATTTCCCTTGTTGTATTAATAATAACAAACTATACTTGTTCAGTATCTGTCTTCTCCACTAACTCTGTGCTCTACAAAGCCAAGGGCCACATCTACCTTAATTCTTGGCAATATCCCCAAAGACCAACACAAGCAGCAGTACAAATGTAGGGAGAGGCTCATTAAGTATCCTTTTATATTAAAATAAAAACATAATCATTATTTATTCAAAGTCATAATTCTCTTCCTTAAAATTTGTTGTAAAAATCACATTCAAACACAATGACTCTTCAATTATTTTAATTATAGTATCATATATCTGAAAGTTGTCTATGCATTTGAATTTATCTTTTGCAATATTCCAAGTAAATTTTCTAGCTTTCTCTATACCCTGCAATTATCAAACTTTTAATAGTCACAACTGTAAATGGAAAGTATCCTGGTACTACATATTAAAATCTAATATGACCCATAAATCTCTGAAACCCATTGAGATTCAGTCTTGATAGGTTCATTTATTCTACTGCAATCTCAATTTTTTATTCTAATGCAATCTCAAATTATATGAGATTGCAGTTATTTTATTATTATAAAACAATTATATTCAACACCACTATAATTTACATCTTCATAGTATTTGTTCACTAGCACCCTGAAATCTTGGCCAACATAATTCAAAACAGAAATTCTGCTAAAAGGGATCTCTTGATAAAATCCAAATTTCTCCTTTTAAGATCTCATATTCTCTTGCATAAGTTCTGTTCTTATGTGAGAGATTTGAATCCCGTTTCAATTAAAGAAGAAATGGGAAATTTTTCTATTAAAGAGCTAACTGGGAAAGGAATCTAAAGATCACCAAGCTGTATTCTTTCTCTTCAAGATAGGCTTCCTGACAGAATGCCCCCAAACCAGGCAAATGTTAGGTCAGATTCCCTTAGAGGAGCTGTCAGACAACACTTATCGGAGCAATACTGTATAAAAGGACAGGTCTGTGTCGTTCAAAAAAAATCAATATTATGAAAGATAAAGATCTGAGAAGTTGTTCTGGATTAGAGAGACTGAAGAGACCTAACAATCAAATCCAATACATGAATAACACTGGGCTGGATCTTGTAATGTGTTAGCACAAAATGACTGGGCTGGACACAAACTTCACAGATCATCTCAGCCTTTTATTCAAGAATGAAGTTTCATGCAGGAACAGGGCAGGCAGGAATGGGGTGACACCGCTGGACCCACCTTCCTAAGGGAAAATGAGCTGCCCAACAAAGAAGGAGACTGGGCTTATACAGGTTATACTAAGAGGTGGCTTAATTAATGAGCATGTCAGCTTGGGCACTCAGGAATTTCGGATCTGTTTTACTGGGTAAAATGGGGTCAGTGGTCAGTGTCTGGGATTTATCTTACTGGACAAGATGGAGGGCCTGGGGTCAGTGGTTGGTATCTGGAAAGGATTTGTTTAGGGAAGGATCAACGCTTTGGCCTTTTCCCAGAGACTACCTTACTAGGTTTGATGGACACCTCGTCCCCAGGGTTTGTTTTATCACTGGGAAAGAATGTATTGGGAAAGGATCAATGCTCTCAATGTATGTTTTCTTTCTCACTCCCTTTCCCCAGGCCTCACTATTTTGGGGTTTGTCATTTTCCATATCTAATATACTGAAGATGCCATAAGGAAAACTTGGGGGGAAACTGTCAACATTGGAATAAGGGTATATATTAAGATAAACAATCTATGTGATTACTTTGCCACAGGTGCACTAGAGGATGGCCTTGTTCTTCAGAACTACATTCTTAAGTACAAATAGGAAAAGGAGCATGATATAGGCAACCTACTCTTAAATGGTTCAAAAATAAATGATACATATTTTAAAACATATTTTCAGAAATAAAAAATTTTAATAAATAATCTGATTTATAAATGGACACAATACCTTTATTTTATTGATTTATTTTTATGTGGTGCTAAGGATCGAACCCAGTGCCTCAGAACTCTACCACCAAGCTACAACCCCAGTCCCAGAAATAAAATTTAAAATAAAAAATTGAGCCTACTTAAAAAGTTAAGTTGAACTGGTTGGTAAAGAGGTAGATGCTAGAATTTCATCTGCTAAGAAGAAATACACACTAATGAAAGAAAAAAATAAGAAGGAAAACAATGGGGATCTAGAACACAATTCAGCACTGAGCTGGAAAAGTCTATTTTTTTCAGTTAGAATAAAACCTCTGATGACAAACAACATTAACATTATATTTTAGGGGAAAATCACTCCAATTTTTATATAAATCAAACATTTTAAAGAAATTTTTTTTAGGTGCAGAGATACTTCTTTTCTATTACAGAATCATTTGAGAACCAAATTCCTTTTAACAAAGTAAGTTTGAGTTCCCCACATATCTAGTACATAATATACCTATGGGTACATATAGGTACACCATTCCCATTAAAAGACAAATTAAAAAAACAAAAAAAAAAAAAAACAGGGCTGGGGAGGTAGCTCAGTGGTACAGCACATGCCTAGCATGTTCAATTTCAGTATCATATATAAATATATAAATAAACAAATAAGAGTGGCACTATTTCTCCTAAGTATGGTAACTTGGCAATGGAAAAGCACCTTTTCTTATCCAAAGGAGAGACTCCAATAGCAATGAAGATGTCCCCTTAGCAGCAAGAAAACCTTCTTTACATACATTCCAGATTATTTTTACCACAGGAAACAAGATTTTTTTATAAAAAAGCATACCAGTGGAAAATATCTAACTGGTCATACTATAATGATCTGAACCAATCACTTAGCAGGAACATTTATGCATGGAACAAATTCAAGCAGGTCTGACAATTAAATTCAAAATTTGTTGTACCATAATTGTCCCATGTAAACAAGTTTACAATGCTCTTCCAACACTGTAGAAACTATTTCCTCCTCTCTAAATTCAAAACACCTTTCACATCACCTACATCTGCCTATCATATACAACAAAAAGTTATTACCTAAGGAAAATACACAAGATAAAACTTTAATATATGTATATATACAATGTAAAAATTTAATATACATATTTGATTTATGAGTCTCAAGTTATAATCAAGCAAACATATTCTCCTCATCTTGCATTTATTAGAACATTACAAGGTTAACTAGTGAAGAGATCAAACATAATGCTTTTCTGTACAGTATCAAAACCTGTACTAACAGCCTATAAATTCCATTTCTAGTCCACTCTTCTAAAATCAAAAACAAGTAACTATATGTTTTAAAAGACATTGTGACTCCAAATGACCCATAATTTAATACAAATATTAATGAGTATCAGTGTCTGACTATAATCTTTTATATTTTATTGTTTATCCTTTAGCATCTGAAAGCTTCAAATGTGTGAGAGGGAACTTCACCTGATGCAACTCCAACGTAACTAGGTCATGCCAACAGAAGTCAGTTTCTGAATTCGGGGGGAAAAAATAGTACTCTACCACCACCATCTCTGAACATGAATAAAATGGAACCCATATAAGAAGTTTTAATTTTACTTGACATCATAATGCCTGGACCACCATCATGATAAAAACACAGCATTTATGGGGCTGGGGAGGTAGCTCAGTTGGTAGAGTGCTTGCCTCACAAGCATAAGGACCTGGGTTCAATCCCCAGCACCGCAAAAAGAAAAAAAAAAAAAAAAAAATCGGCATTTCCACTTAAAAAAAACAAAACTAATATTATGGCTCAGTGCTTGAAGTGGGAGTGGGACTCTGGCAGAGGGAAAAAACTGGGAAAATGTTTTCATTCCACCCTTGAGCCTTTCTAACCTAAAACTCTAAAGAAGGACTAGAACTACCTTCATAGTCACTGTGTCTATCTTCCAAAAAAGAAAATGTAAAAACTAAAATAGCATTTTAGCTCAATTTTGACGAAGGACACAGGCTTGGACATTTTTAAAGTCAACTTCCTACTTCTGAAAAATTAGGAGACACCTGTACAACAGCATCCATCATGTACACTGACAGGCTCAAATTCCCTTAGCACAAAATGTCTGTTTAATGGGAAAAAAAAAAAAAAAGTGGTAATATTCGGCTGTGCAGACACCACTGAATAAATGGATGTCAATTATATACTTATTTATTAAAGACCATAAGACAAATATCACTAAGTTGTGCTTCCACTGTCTTAATAAATGAAAAATAATAAAATTCATGCATATAACATTTTCATATAGAAATACAGTTTTAGAGAAGTTAATGTAAAAGACATGAATTTTTTTCCAGTCAGAACTACATCAGTTCTAGTAACAGATTAAAGAAAAGGACCTTATATAATAATCACACTCTATTTTGTGAAATTAATGAAAGAGATAGCAAGATTAATATTTAAGAGTAGTAATCTGAAATATAAATTTCCTTCTGAACTCCTCTGAACCAGAGAACATGTACCTACTTTTGGAATAACGGTATTTCTTAAAGTGATCAAATCATAATTTAAACTCAGAGCAACACAAGTAGGCTCCAAACCTGAGAAGTGTGTGTTTTCTTACCTTAGCTTAATAGGGCATACTTTGTATTATCCACAGGTATGCTCCTATAAAGACAAAACTGAAAGTGAAAATTTTCTCACTGACTTAATCATAAACTTCAGAGCTCAAAGCCTTTCAAACGGTAGAGTCCAGTCCTCACATTTACAAATAAGTAAAGGAGCAGAGCATGGTAGCACATTCTGGTAATCCCAGAGCTTCAGGAGGCTGAGGCAGGAGGGTTGCAAGTTCAAAGTCAGTCTCAGCAATTTAGCAAGACCCTAAGCAACTCAGCAAGACTTCATCTCAAAATTTAAATAAAAAGGGGCTGGGCTGTGGCTCAGTGGTAGATTGCTTGCCCCACATGTGCAGGGCACTCGGTTCAAACCTCAGCACCACATAAAAATAAATAAAGATATTGTGTCCATCTACAACTAAAAATATATATTTTTAATTTTAAATACATAAATAAATAAAAAGGGCTAGGGATGTGACTCAGTGGTTAAGCACCGTTGTGTTCAATCCACAGTATTAAAAAAAAAAAAAAAAAAAAGACTAAGAAGAAGTGAGGGGAGGGAGGAAAGACATTAAACAATGAGTAAAGCTGGTGGGTAAGGAAGGTCCCATTAAAGAAGTCAAGCCACTTGCTCTACATAACACAGCTAGTTAGCGCCAAAGTCAACATTCCAAACCAGGACTCTAGGACTCTGGGAACTGGAAGAGGAATGCCAAAACTGACTGCTCCCCGGACAGAATTTTAAGAGTTCCCTTAAGAATTGAGTGTTTGTTCCCTGCAGAATTGTCATCTTGCTATAGTGATATATGCACACCCATATTTATAGTTGCACAATTCACAATTGCCAAACTATTATACCAGCCTAGGTGTCCATCAATGGATGAATGGATAAAGAAAATGGGGTATACATACACAACAGACTTTTATTCAGCCACAAAGAAAAATGAAATTAAGGCATTTACAAGGAAAATAGATGGAACTAGAGGGCATTATGTTAAGTGAAACAAGTCACACTCAGAAAGTTAAGGGTCATATGTTTTCCCTCATATGCTAAAGCTAGAGGAAAAAGGAAAACAAAGGTCAGGATGGATCTCCTAAAAATCAAAGGGAGATCAGGAAAAGGACAAAGAGTGGAGGGTAGGGAGTGAGGGGGAAAACGCTGGAGAGTGATACTGGCCAAAATACATTGTTAAATTGTGTGCATGTACAAATATGTAACAATAAATCCCATCACTATGTGCAACTATAATGCACCAATTTAAAAATATGGGGAAAAAAGAATAGAGTATCTGAAGATTATTTTTAAGTCATTTGGCATATACCGGTTTGTACTAAACAAAAAAAATTAGTTCCCAGGCACAGTGGTACACACCTGTAATCCCAGCAGCTCTGGAGGCTGAGACAGCAGGATCAAGAGTTCAAAGTTGGCCTCAGCAACTGCAAGGCGCTAAGTAACGCAGTGAGACCCTGTCTCTAAATAAAATACAAAAAGGGCTGGGGATGTGGCTCAGTGGTTAAATACCCTGGGATCAATTCCAGGCAACCCCCCCCCCAAAATTTTTTTAAGTTGATTTATATATCAAATTTATATATATTATGCAACATACTGTAGATCTAAAAAATCATTTTAATGTCAGGCCTACAGAAACTTGGTAAATATAGCTTTTGAGCAATAATATAACCAACAGCAGTAAATAGTTTAAAATTTTAAGATTTGACTAATAAAATTAATTTTAGATGTTCTTTGTTTATACCATTGTAGTAATTTATATTTATGCTAAAAATCTAAAAGATTAATTTTTTTCACACAAAAAAATTTAATCACAAATTAATTTCTCTTAAATGGTGCCCACTTGAGTATGTGTATATGTGGTTGGGGAGAGAAAGAGAGGAATGGATACAGTGTAAAAAAATAGGTAAATCTGGGCAAAACATATATGGAAATTTTGTATACTCTTTTTACAATTTTTGTTGTATGTTTTTAAAAGTATCAAAAGAAAAAGATACAAAATATACAAGCCAACACCTTAAAATTTTTGAAATACTATAACAATAAATTCTATAATACTACATTAAAGTCATATCAACTTCCCACAGTACCAAACAAGAACTACTCACGTTTCTACAACAAGTAGTCAAACAGAAAACAAATTAGTCAATAGCAAAGTATATTTCATTTTAAATGGTCAGTATTAACACAAAGAAGTGCATTAAACTAAGAAATTGTTTGCATACATTTTCTGAGAAGCATTTTTGGCTGGCATTCTTTATCATCTTACCTACTGCAGTTTATTGCTGCCACAGTTCTGACAAGTTATACACAGTGATTGCTATATACTCTATCTGTCCCCCGCCTGCTAAATGCCAGTACATTCCCCTGGTAACTGTCAACCAGAAAGTCTCCAAACATTTACTAAGTCCTCTCCTATACTAAGAGTCACTGATTATTCAGTATAAGAATCCCTGAAGCCAGGCACCATGGTGCACACCTGCAATCCCAGAGACTCAGGAGGTTAAGACCTGGATCACAAGTTCAAGGTCAGCCTCAGCAATTTAACAAGCTCCTAAACAACTCAGTGAGACCCTGTCTCAAAATAAAAATAAACAGGACAGGAGGACAGGACTGGGGATGTGGCTCAGAGGTAAAGCAACCCTGTTTTCAATCACCAGTACCAAAAAAAAAAAAAATTCACATTACAATTTTCATGTTCTAAAATTAATAAAAAGGGTCAGGCAGAGTGGTGTACACCTATAATTCTAGTGACTCAAGAGACTGAAGCAGGAGGAATGCAAGTTCAAAGCCAGCCTCAGCAATTTAATGAGGTCCTAAGCAACTCAGTTGAGACTGTCACAAAATAAAAAATATAAAGGGCCGGGAATGTGAAGATTGGTGATAAAGCACCTCTGGGTTAAATCCCTAGTACCACAACAAAAATAAAAACATATATACACATATGGATTATTTATCGTACTCTTTGTAAAGGGATTCTTTTCAAGATCTCATTAAATGATAGACACATGGGAATTTAAAATACAATTCAACTAAAATTTTCTTTAACTTCTACCCATCTTCTGAGGTACAAAGCTATTCTATTAAACAGAATACATATCTTAATATATCTTAATAGGCTATTGTTCTAGACACAATTTTTAGCCAAACTTAGTAAAAAATCTATTACTTCCTGCATATTTTTTAATTTACTATGACTAGAAGAATCCTTAACCACAACTGAGGAATTTAGTAATCTATTCAATTATTAATAAGATTATCTGCTCTAAGAAATGCTAAAGCAAATTGTTCTTCACTTCAGCATGAACTTAGTCCATTGCTCCAATAAATGGAGAATGTGTTTGTCAGCTTTTCATCACTTTGATCAAAATACCTGACCTGAACAACTTAGAGAAGGAAAAATTTTGGCTCATGGTTTCAGAGATGCATTTGGATGCAGAGATGCAACTCCATCACTTTGTGCCTGAGGGTAGACAGAACTTCATGGAGGAAGAGCATGATAAAGGAAAGTTACTCTCCTCATGACCTCCAGGAAGCAGAGAAAGCAAGAAAGACCAAGGAGCCAAGGACATAATAAAATCCTCAAAGGCATGCCTCCAGCGACCTACTTCCTTCAGCCACACTCCACCTGCCAAAAGTTACCATATAGTAGTCCATTCAAATTATTAATCCATCAAATGGATTAATCCGTGGATTAGGTTACAGCTGAACTTTCCTGCACTAACACATGAACTTTTCAAGGACACCTCATATCCAAACCATAACAATGAAAATCTCTACCCCTATCCTACTAGAAAAAAATACATTACACCCATATTATACACTGCCATTCCTTTTCCTCAGCTGGATGGAAAGTATCTCATATCCAGAAGGAACCTCAAAAAACTCATTCCATATTTTAGGTCAAAGGACAGGATCAAACACAGTTGCAACAGATACACTCCTAGAGTGCCCAGTCAGAAGAGAACTGACATCCCAAAAGACGCAGGAAACATGTCATATAATTAATGACAAAGCAAAATTTTCCTAAAGGAAGTGAAATAAAATATAGTACAGATTAAAATCTTCAGTTAGAAATAAATACGTTTTTACCTAAAACTTTTTTTAAAAAATATATTCCACCAGAATAATCATTTTGTATGACACTGCCTTTTTTTAAATTTATTTTTATTGTAAACAAATGGGATACATGTTGTTTCTATTTGTACATGGAGTAACAGCATACCATTTGCGTAATCATACATTTACATAGGGTAATGATGTTTGATTCATTCCGTTATTTTTTCCTTCCCCCCACCCCTCTTTTCCCTCTATACAGTCTCTCCTTCCTCCATTCTTGCCCCCCTCCCACCCCTATTATGTGTCATCATTAGCTTATGAGTGAGATCATTTGTCCTTTGGATTTTTGAGATTGGCTTATCTCACTTAGCATGATATTCTCCAATTTCATCCATTTGCCTGCAAATGCCATAATTTTATTATTCTTTATAGCTGAGTAATATTCCATTGTATATATATATACCACAGTTTCTTAATCCATTCATCAACTGAAGGACATCTAGGTTGGTTCCACAGTCTGGCTATTGTGAATTGAGCAGCTATGAACATTGCTGTGGCTGTATCTCTGTAGTAAGCTGATTTTAAGTCCTTGGGTAAAGGCCGAGGAGTGGGATAGCTGGGTCAAATGGTGGGTCCATTCCAAGTTTTCTAAGGAATCTCCACACTGCTTTCCAGAGTGGCTGCACTAATTTGCAGCCCCACCAGCAATGTATTAGTGTACCTTTTTCCCCACATCCTCTCCAACACCTATTGTTGCTTGTATTCTTGATAATCGCCATTCTAATTGGGGTGAGATGAAATCTTAGTGTAGTTTTGATTTGCATTTCTCTTATTACTAAAGATGGTGAACATTTTTTCATATGTTTGTTGATTGCTTGTAGGTCTTCTGTGAAGCGTCTGTTCATATCCTTAGCCCATTTGTTGATTGGGTTACTTGTATTCTTGGTGTAGTTTTTTGAGTTCTTTATATATTCTGGAAATTAGTGCTCTATCTGAAGGATGAGTGTCAAAGATTTTCTCCCACTCATAGGTTCTCTCTTCGCATTGCTGATAGTTTCCTTTGTTGAGAAAAAGCTATTTAGTTTGAATCTATCCCAGTTATTGATTCTTGCTTTTATTTCTTGTGTTATGGGAGTCCTGTTAAGGAAGTCTGATCCTAAGCCAACAAGGTGAAGATTTGGACCTACTTTTTCTTCTATAAGATGCAGGGTCTCTGGTCTGATTTTAAGGTCCTTGATTCATTGTGAGTTGATTTTTGTGCAGGGTGAGAGATAGGGGTTTAGTTTCATTCTGTTGCATATGGGTTTCCAGTTTTCCCAGCACCATTTGTTGAAGAGGCTATCTTTTCTCCATTGCATATTTTTGGCACCTTTGTCTAGTATGAGAAAATTGTATTTATTTGGGTTTGTGTCCGTGTCCTCTATTCTGTACCATTGATCTACCTGCCTATTTTGGTGCCAATACCATGCCGTTTTTGTTACTATTGCTTTGTAGTATAGTGGAAGTTCTGGTATTGCAATACCCCCTGTTTCATTCTTCCTGCTAAGGATTGCTTTAGCTATTCTGGGTTTCTTATTCTTCCAGATGAATTTCATGATTGCTTGCTCTATTTCTGTAAGGTACGTCATTGGGATTTTAATTGGAATTGCACTGAATCTGTATAGCACTTTTGGTAATATGGTCATTTTGACAATATTAATTCTGCCTATCCAAGAACATGGGAGATCTTTCTATCTTCTAAGGTCTTCCTCAATTTCTTTCTTCAATGTTTTGTAGTTTTCATTGTACAGATCTTTTACCTCTTTGGTTAGATTGATTCCCAAGTATTTTATTTTTTTTTTTTGAGGCTATTGCAAATGGAGTTGTTTTCCTCATTTCCCTTTCAGCTGTTTCGTCGCTTGCGTATAAAAATGCTTTAGATTTATGCATTTTGATTTTATAGCCTGCTATTTTGCTGAATTCATTGATGAGGTCTAGAAGTTTTCTGGAGGAGGTTTTTGGATCCTCTAAATATAGAATCATGTCATCCGCAAATAGTGACAGCTTAAGTTCCTCATTTCCTATTCGTATCCCTTTAATTTCTTTAGTCTGCCTAATTGCTCTGGCTAGAGTTTCGAGGACAATGTTGAATAGAAGTGGTGAAAGAGGACATTCCTTCCTGGTTCCTGGTTTAAAAGGGAATGGTTTCAGTTTTTCTCCATTAAGAATGATGTTGGCCATGGGTTTAGCATAAATAGCCTTTACAATGTTCAGGTATGTTCCTACTATCCCTATTTTTTCTAGTGTTTTGAGCATGAAGGGGTGTTGTATTTTTTGTCAAACGCTTTTTCTTCGTCAATTGAAATAACCATATGATTCTTATCCTTAAGTCTACTGACATGATGGATTATGTTTATTGATTTATGAATGTTGAACCATCCTTGCATTCCAGGGATGAACTCCACTTGATCATGGTGCACAATTTTCTTAATATGTTTTGGATCCGGTTTGCCAATATTTTGTTAAGGATCTTTGCATCTATATTCATCAAGGATATTGGTCTAAAATTTTCTTTCCTTGATGTGTCTTTGTCTGGTTTGGGTATGAGGCTGATATTAGCTTCATAGAATGAGTTTGGTAGGGTACCCTCCTTTTCTATTTCCTGGAATACTTTGAGAAGTATTGGAATGAGTTCTTCTTTGAAGGTCTTGTAGAACTCGACTGAGAATCTGTCTGGTCCTGGGCTTTTCTGGGATGGTAGATTTTAATGGCTTCTTCTATTTCATTGCTTGATATTGATCTGTTTAAATTGTGTATGTCCTCCTGATTCAGTTTGGGAAGAGCATATATCTCTAGAAATTTGTCAATGTCTTCGGTAGTTTCTATTTTGTTGGAATACAGATTTTCAAAGTAGCTTCTCATTATGTTCTGTATCTCAGTGGTGTCTGTCGTGATATTTCCTTTTCCATCACGAATTTTAGTGATTTGAGTTTTCTCTCTCCTTCTCTTTGTTAGTGTGGCTAAGGGTTTGTCTATTTTGTTTACTTTCTCAAAGAACCAACTTTTTGTTTTGTCAATTTTTTTAATTGTTTCTTTTGTTTCAATTTCATTGATTTCAGCTTTGATTTTAATTATTTCCTGTCTTCTACTATTTTTGCTGTTATTCTGTTCTTTTTCTAGGGCTCTGAGCTTATGACACTGCCTTTTACACAAATGTTTCTTGTTATAAAATCCATTAAAGATCTAACACATCGATTTCAAATTATAGACACAATTCAAGTGTAACAATCATTTCAATTTTGGCACCATTTGGTAAAACAAAATGAACAAATCAAATTAAAGTTAAATATTGCAAAATATGTAAATACAGAAAAACAAGAACAATTTAAGTACTGAAAATCAAGACTTTTATGGATTGTAATCAATTTAAAAATCCACAATGAAATTCACAGCATTCTAAAGCATCATATAATACATTTTCCACGTAAAAAGTATTCAGCCTCAGAATCTGACAGAATATATATCAGTTAGGATAAAAGCTGAAAAACATCATGAAGCATTTAACACATTCTCTACACCTTATAGTTGATGTACCCCAACTACTATGCCAAGACCATGTCAGGTAGGTGGAAAAACTAACCCCTCAGCTCTCTCAGGGCAAAATTAGGTATGCTCAGCAGCCTGGTCTGAGCTGTCAAAACTGCTTTGATTTTTATGTCCCATGTACAATGATTACCACGTGCTATGTGTTTCAAGATATGGAAAGGGCTGGGAAAACCTGTAGAGATAAATCTACCCACACACAGTAATATCCAATCTTTATTTTAATCTCTAGAGAAATATTTTTAAAATGTTACTTAACTCATCATTCTTAACCAAATAGGACTAAAAATTCTAAACTTTGCTGGGCATTGTGGCCCATGCCTATAATTCCAGTGGCTCAAAAGTTCAAAGCCAGCCTCAGCAATTTAGCAAGGTCCTAAGCAACTCAGCAAGACCCTGTATTTAAATAAAACACAAAAAGGGCTGGGGATGTGGTTCAGTGGTTAAGTATCCCTGGGTTCAATCCCCAGTACCAAAAAAAAAAAAAAAAAAAAAATCTAAACTTTAATGACCTATATTCCCGTGCTTTTATAAATTTTTTTTCAAAAACAGGACTTCTGATATACTCAATTCCCACTTTTGGAGGATTTACAACTTCTAGAAATTTCAACAGAAGGCAGGTCACTACAATGCCCCCTAACCTATCATTATAGTGATGTACTCAAGAAGAATTTCTTTTTCTAGAGAAAATCGTCAAATAGGCAAGAAGAAATGTAACTCAGTTTGATTCACAGGGTGCTTAAAAAGAAAGTGAAATCTAAGAACAAAGCTAGGAAAGGCAAACACTGCCTATGTGACCTGCCTTACAACTAACAAAAACATCCATTTGTCAGATTAATTTTTCTAGAATGAAATCCTATTAAGTCATCCCCATAACTAAAATCCCTTAACACTCTGTAAACCCTACATGATGAAGTCTGAACTTCCCAGACTGGAAGTGACCTGGAGCCTGACTTCCTCTCTTCCAGCCTTCTCTCTCAATCTCCCTCCCCATCTCTATTCTCCAGAATGTTCAACTACTTAGTATTGCCTCAGTGAAGTCAAACCTTCAAGCCTTTCTCACACTGCTCCATCTACCTGGAATGCTTTATCTGGGCTACCCTCTTCACACACGCTATTTTCATGGGAATGGCTCAAATTTCATCTAAAAATACTAATACACAAATAGCGACCATGTACTAAGGACATTATTTAAGTAACATACAAAGATGTACAATATTTATTTAGTATCTCAGTGCCAGGAATAGTGTTTGCCCTCAAGGAGTGTACAGATTAGAAAAAGATAAGAGAGCAGACAGTAGATGATTTTAATACAGAATGACAGGTATCAGATGAGAAAAGAGGAGAGCTATGGAAAAAAAGTACAATGGGTTCATCTAGCACGTGAAGTGGTACAGGAACCACAGGGTAGAGTTCTAAAGTAGGAAACCAAGCAGAAGTTGATTTTTAAAAAAAAAATCTTAAATGTGAAGTAAGGAGTTTGGACTTCAATACCAATGTTTAGATCACAATGGTGTTATTCACTCCTTGCAGCTCCTCCTTTATAACAAATACACAGAAACAAATATTTTAACAAATAAAATATAAAAATAAATCAGTAAAATGACATAGTCATGCCCCCCAAAATATGTTAAATCTCTCTGGATCAGAAATCTAACAGGAACACAAAGTGTGAAACACGCTGAAGCCAATCTGGGCTACAGAGCAGGAAAAAGCAGCAGGAAGTCTGACCCTGTGGGGTAACTGTAAATAAAAGTGTTCCACATAAAGCAGGCACTTAGCTTAAAACTAGGGACTGGGGTGGCACTGTTCCTAGACTATAAAACAGACTGAAAAAGGCTTTTGCTAACTTTGCTGAAGCTACCACTTATAGGAAGTTGCTGACCTAATGCCAGCTGACTCGGTGACTATATCTGTGATGTCCCCAATGTCACCAGGGGCCAGGACTCTATCTACTAACACAGACCTGATACTGATCTGGGAACTCCAAAGCCAGGCAGAGAAAACTACAAATTTGTTAGAGCAGCAGGGAAAAATCAGAGAGGAGACACTGGACAGAAGGAAAATAAATAAATATAATAGAATATGCCTGCAAAATTACAGAACATGATAAAATCACCAATAATATCAACAATAAATTCACTGCAGACAAAATTGTTAAGTTATCAAATGATCTAAAAATGACTTTAAACATATAAAAAATTCACAGTTAAAAGAATAACAAAAGAACGAAACAATTATAAAATAAGCAGAACTGAAAAAGAAATCGTAGGCATAAAAAAGAACCAATTAAAAATATTCCTAGTGAGACAAAACCACTGTCACTTTAAAATAAAACATGTAACACTATTAGGTACCTAACAAGCCATCTGCCTTCAACCTCACAGGGATCCAATTATTTAATGGACAAGACACTATGTCCAATTATGAATTCAAAATTAAAAACAAAGAATACCTATCCTCAAAACACTCACATCTTCAACAGATGCTACCAAAACCCTAACATTACAAATTAGAAGAAATTTTGGTTTTCCAAAAATGCTTGCTGCTTCTGTTTGAATTTTCATGAATTCACCGCCATCTTCACTAAGTTAGTACTTTACATTAGATAAGCATTTTCACAAAATTTCATGAATGGAACTGAAATAAGAAAAGCTGTTTCTTTCCTAATCTGTATTTGAATGCATCTACCCTTGTTTATTCAGAGTTTTCCAACAGGAAAAAGGATACTACTGAAAACCTTGAAAATCAAACACCACTTCTTGCAATATTTTTGGTAGAAAAACTCAGATTTCACAATAACAAAAACTTCATTTTATCAACTACCAAATTAATTACACTGATCCAAGAAAAGTTGCCTCTAATTCATATTAAGGTAAATAAAATCAATATAAATAATATGCCAAAAATTAACCTCTCTAACATTATATTCCAATAAGGAAATGTTCATTATATCTCAGTTTCCATAACCAGAAAATCTACACTTTGAAACTGCCATAGGGTCCCAGTTAGGATAAAATTTCAATTCTTCCTCACCCCCTAAAAGAAAACAGTTAACGCAAAACAATAAAAACCCATTCTGTTCACAAGCAGAAGTGGTCAGAAATGGGCAGAAAATATTACATACATACCATCTTCTTAAAACTGAGAAGAAAAATCTATATCAAATCTGTTTAAATCCAGGATAGCCTTGATTCCTTATTCCATCAAACACACTGATAGAGATATTTTTATTTTGTTTTGTCTTACTTAACTATATTAACCCATGTTACCCAATATTTAATTTCCACAATAAAACCTCTCTTAATTATGGTCAATGTCAATATTCCCTACTCATATTTCTAAAGATTCATTTTCCAATGACTAGTCAATAGAAATTTTCAAATGATAAAACTAAATCAACCAAGAAGCTAATGACACAAATTTCCTCATCACATCTAACTTCTTAGAATAAATCAAATATCAAAAAGTATCTCCTTGCTTTAATAGAGACAAGCATACAGTATTGGGAGGAACCAGATTATTCAATCTGGAAGAACAGACATAATTTCAATTCATCTAGTAACATAATTTTTTATTTTTTTAAAGAATAATACTGCAAATGCTCCTGAGACCGCTGAAATGAATCAAAGAAGCACACTTACTCATGACTGGAAATGTTTCTGTGTGTTGTCCCAATCAGATACTAAACCAAAATCTGCTGTCCAAGGTTTCTCAGAGGAATACATGTCCTATTCTGGAAACAAAAGAGAAAGGAATGGTATTTTCGAAAGGTCAATATTTAAAATAAGGTTTTCTGAAAGGAAATGAAGAAAATAATTTCATTTCAAAAAATTTTCTATTTCCAGAAGAATCCCTTGTTACACCAATCTTTTAAATTCACATTTCCCTTTTTGTGAAACAAATTACTTCACAAATAAATAATATTAGCATAGAGTAACTACCACTTAGAAGCTCATTAACAAGTGTCCTTTGTCTTTAGTACTAGAAACATTCCCAGCTAAGTAAGTCATAGAAAAAAAGCACTCTGTCTAGAGTAAAGATAGAACGCCCAGCTTGCTCAATCTATTTTGATTGCATATAAATGATTTACATAAGTCCTCAAATAAAGATCACCAAAGTTATGGCTACAGACTTTCTCCAGTAATGGCCATCTTCCTCATTATAAAGGTAAAATGGGTTCATTGTAATAACAATAATATTAAAAAGGGAATAACAGCAAAGTACAAAACAAATTCACTACAATACCCCTGACATTTATTTACCCAATCATGAGTTCACATTCCCTTTCAAAGTACATTTTCTAAGTCATTTTAAAAATACTTACTTAATACTTGATAAACACTAAATTAAAAGTGTGTATTTAATTCTTTTCACTCAAATATAACATACAGTATCATCTTGTATTAGTATTAATA
The DNA here is from genome assembly GCF_902686445.1 of Sciurus carolinensis. Taxonomy (NCBI): domain Eukaryota; kingdom Metazoa; phylum Chordata; class Mammalia; order Rodentia; family Sciuridae; genus Sciurus; species Sciurus carolinensis. The sequence goes on from NC_062224.1 coordinate 17,984,102, forward strand.
CAAACTCAACTTTCCCTGAGATTTACATTATAAATCTTCCTCTCCTTATTAACATATTCATAAATGAAACACTATACCAATGCTATATCTAAACATAACCATGGATGCACAAATGTCTGCCTAAATCTAATCATATATAATTCCACAGATAAGATCAATTCCAATACAAAATTCACAACTGTAGTACCTCATGTGCACCTTCCTTCATAAACCAGTGAGCTATTTCTTGCAATCACAAAAAATAATAGTTTCTTAATATCTAAATCAATTAAGAAAACAGCATACTTAAGCCCTCTGCTTTGAATCAAAGTTGGGTAATACTTTTGAAGAAATAATGCTCTCCCCATCTATATACTTACTCATTCTATGTAATAATATACATGAGAAGTACACAGTTACAAAATGAAAAACGACTGCATAAGCATTTATACGTACAGCATGGTTCAGCCACTATAATTAGCAAAGGCATATAATCATACTTCTGCCACATAATCACCTCATCCCTAACCTACGTGCTTTCTTCTTTATCTGTGCACTTGTAAATGATTTTCAGATAACCCAATTACCCCAAAGGAAATGAAAAGTTGTATGGAAAATCTAAAACAACATACAATCGACATGTTAGTTTTAGAATACATGATGAAGGTTTCTCACAATAAATATACTTTCTTAATGGTACTTGATTAAGTCTGATTTGTCTTCTCTCCTCAAAAACTATGAAGTGGAACATGCTGACCTGGAGTATGCTAAATGATGACAAGGAAAGGCAGTCCTACCTTACAAATACACAATATAGATCAGATATTCACAAATGACCCAAGTGTCCACTTATATTTATATATGCAGTCAAGTCTCTTTGCCCAGGTACTTTCTTCTTGTTCATTTTATATCAAAAAAAAAGTTTTTATCTTAAATTTAAAATTCCTAAATGGTAACATCAAAGTACCTTGCACTACATAATGTCCCCTGCCTGCCCATAACCATAAGCCAAATAAATATTTTTTCAAGGATTTAAATTCTTCAAACATCAAGTTTTATCAGTACTAAAAATGCTATCCTCAGAAACATCAGGATAATAAAATTTTAAACACCATATTTATAAACTTAAATGTGAAGTAACAAATGCACACAAGTCTTATAGTTTAAAAATATGCATGTGTGAGAATTAATGTAAAACGTCATGGGGCTGTTCTTAGAAACATTTATAAAGTGACATAAGCAAAGACACTAGTTCAAGATTCTTCACACTAATCGCAGCTTTAAAATATAGATCCCATTACCTACTTTCATAATAGGTAGTCTACCAATTATTTTAAGAAACAAGGCAGGTAAGTAGCACAGGAGTAGCACAGATTCCCTTTCTCCTCACTAAACGCTACCACTGGATCTCCTCATCAATGCTACTATTGGATATACAAAGAAGAAAAGAAAACTTACTCTCTGATTTGAACCCCTTGGTTGGAACCTATCTGAGACAGAAAAAGTAATGTGTCTTAAATCCGCAATATCGAATAGGAGGTATATTGGGATTTTTCTACAAAATGCGGCCTTAAATCTCATTTTCAGGCACTTTGGCTTGGGGGGCGCGGTGTCTTGTTGGAATATGGAAGGAACTGACTACACAATTCTCAGAGGAGGCCACAGGAGCTGAGTTTGCCTGCACCATGAGAGATGTACACCAGGTGGCTGCTATCCCAGAATAATTAGACCTGACACATAACTGAAGCCAACCCACAGCTTACAGCCAAACCCCAAAAACCCAATCAAGCTCATGAGAGATTACATACCTGTGAGCTACAAATAAATGTCTGTTATGTGCCACTGAAATTCTGCTGTTGTCACACAGCATTATTGTATCCAAAGATGACTAATACAGAGAATAAACATACTAACTTTAAATGAAAATTGACTAAATTTTTAAGTTAGAAAGCCTATATTTAACAATCTAGCCATATACTGTTCATAAGAAACATACCTAAATCAGGAGGACACACAGAGGCTGGGAAAAAAAACATTAAAAATGTACATTAAGGGGTTGTGATTGTGGCTCAGTGGTAGAGCACTCACCTGGCACATGTGAAGTACCGGGTTTGATCATCAGGACCACATAAAAATAAATAAATATAATAAAGGTATTGTGTCCATCTACAACTTAAAAAAATTTTTTAAATGTATATTAAGAAAATGCTAACCAAGAGAAAGATGTAACTACAGAAACTCTTTCACATCTATGCTAAGATATATATTGACCAATACTCATAGCAATGCTGTTTATAATAGTAAAAAACTGGAAAACGTACTTTCTGATGTGCACCCCTTCCAATCCATACAAAACAGAAAAAGTAATGTGTCTTAAATTCACAGTGTCACATAGGAGGCATATTGGGATTTTTCTGCAAAATGTGGCCTTTAATCTCATTTTCATCTATTTTGGCTTGGGGGGGGCACATATCTTGCTGGAATGTGGAAGGAACTGACTTCATCAGCAAAAGGGTGAATAATTATGCCATCTTTATACAATTAAGTATTATGAAGCACTGAAATGAATGAACCAAAAGTATGTGTATCAATAAATAAATCTCACAAATATTATTGGTACACACTTGTATTTACTAGATTTACTATATATACACATACATACATAAACACCTACGATGGCATAATTATATCAATGGCACAATGATGTTTATATGATCTCATAAAATACATGAAGCTAACAATAGTTTGTTTAGGGACATACACATATATATTGTACTATAAAGAGAAACAACAGAACACTAGACCTCACTTTCAGGCTGACAGTTTCCCCAAGTCAGGAATAAGATAAAAGTAGAGAGATGTCATCCAGCAAGAAACTGGATGGAGGGATGGAGTGGACATCACTATGCAATATGTGGTATGTTATTCAATATGTTACATGTAGTCTTAAAACATCAAGAGTTTTCTTTGGATAGTATGTTACATATAGATGTTTGTATGGGTATCATATTTTATAGTATTTTAATATGAAAAAAAAATTTCCAACAAAATTCAGAAAGGAAATTACTATAAATAAAAGTAACATCATTACCCTAGGTACCTATATGATCACATGAATGGTATGACTCTACATGTACAACTAGAGAAATGAAAAGTTGTGCTCCATTCGTGTACAATGAATTGAAATGCATTCTGCTATCATGTATAACTAATTAGAACAAATAAAAAATTTTCACTTAAAAAAAAGTAAAAAAAAAGGAACATAAATATGTGTAACCACATGTATAAAGAAGTTAAATGCAGTTACAATCTTTAAGCCATAATTAACAGGCAGAAGCAGTTGTAGTGACTCATTTATTCCTTAAAAGACAAATATAAGTGATAGCCAGTTCTACCACAAATTGCAAGACAGTCTTTCTGTGAAGAGATTTATGATTATACATTATCCATATGTAAAAAGCACTGGCTACCCACAAAGTTGCATTATTTATACTGTAGGATCTCAGCTGACCATTGAAGCTTCTGATCTCACCCTCACAAGCTGTACAAAACTAGCTTATTTTCTAGTAGAAATTCCCAGGGCCTATTCCTCTAAATTGCTATTTGTTGAACTGTCATTCCCTTCCCCTGAGCTCCAAAAAAACAATCATGAAAAAATTCCTTCACTGTAGTATTATTTGTAATAGGAAAAAAAATTATAAGCTTCAATGTCCAGTAACAGGTCTAACTGAATTGTTCATTCATTTACATATAATAGACTCCTTCACATTCATTACATTCATTAAAAATGTCTCAAAGAAACTTAATGACAGCAGGTGAATGAACACTCTGAGATGGGCTTTACACAATTTTATCACAGAGTCAGCAAGAAAGAAGTATCAAAAATGATAGGTCGTCCAAGTTAAACTGATTTCCTAAAAGATTTATATATAAACCAGTACTTAAATGACAGATACTTACTTAATATGCATTCAATAAACATTCACTAAGCAGCCCTCAGGAGCAAGACATTTTCCAGGCACAGCAAACATAGACATGAACAAAAGAAAGACCCTACCCTCATGGAAGTTACAGGATGGCAATTCTAGTACCTTCCTTTATTAACTCCCATTCATAGTTCATTAGTTCCACTATGTATGTCAGGACAGATTCTCAGGTAACATCGTCTCATTCTAGATAAAAAGAAATAACTTCAGTTAATACTAGTCATTATTCATGGACATAGAAGGTCTCACCATTCTTTCACAATATTCTTGGACTTACTATAAACAATGCCTTTGCTACAATTTATAATCCCCTAAAACACAATGCTAAATTCCCACAGCTTGAAGTACTTAAGTACAGCAAATCGCCTGTCACTGCTAGAGCGAAAAGTCAGTTTATCCTACTCACTAAATCAACAAAATACTTCCTGCTAGTAAGATCAAAGAATGAGATGGGCCTAAAAGCAAAATGAAAAAATAGTTTGATTTCTTTGGTTTGTTTACATATGTACATTTATGAAGCATTTGATAAAAATGAGACTAAATTTCCCTTTCACAGGTAGAATTTAAGTTTCCAAAAAAGACTTAACAAATAGTTTTGCCAAATTCTAAAAGTTTTGCCAAATTCTAATAGTTCTACCAAATTCTAATAGCTTTACGTTGGCATTTAGGGAAACAAATGTTCCTTCTAAGTCTTTCTTACTTATTTCAGTTACAGATTGTCAGAACCTTCAAAGGCAGCTTATGGTGCTACATTAGCCTATGTACTTGATACATCATATCACTACCGTACATAATGCCTTAGCTCTACAGATAAAAGTTAAAATGAAGGGTACACTATCTCTGGTTTCCAGGAGCCTGACATCATTTTAAAAGCTGGTTAAAACTCCAGACATCAACATAATAGTGAGTATTACAGAAGACATACCATAAGAGAAAAGAAAAAAGTAGATAATTCATTCTAAGCCCTATCTTCAAGGAATTTATATCAAGATTCCAAACACCAGAATGTATTCATCCATTCACCTAATAAATGTTAATTGAGTTCTACAATTTGCAAAAATTGCTCAACTGGCTTGTGATTAAACAATCAAGACAAACTTGATCCCAGCCATCTTGTAGCTAACAAAACATATTCAGGACAAAAGTACTAAAGAAAACTGGAATGAAGGGGTTGTCAAGGGCTTTTGCTCATTCAAAAGCCTCGTCCTGAATGAAAACGAGTATTTGTAAGTAAATGGGTGTAATACATAGAGCTGAAGTGAGAATGTCAATAAAACTGGAATTCAGCAAAATGGAGCAAGACATGGGGAGACTGTAAACCTCACAAGGAAATCACTCAACATATGAAAAGTTCTAGATGCAAATGTATTATAGCTCTGCCATTAACCAGCTAGAAGAATTTAGATCAAGTTACTTTAGTTTCCTTAGATTCCGTTTCTTTATTTGTAAAGTCGTTAAAATTTCCACCCTGGCCAGCACAGTGGTGCATGCCTGTAATTCCAGCAGCTCAGGAGGCTGAGGCAAAAGGATCACAAATTCAAAGCCAGCCCCAGCAAAAGTGAGATGCTAAGCAACTCAATGACACCCTTTCTCTAAATAAAATACAAAATAGGGTTGGGGATGTGGCTCAGTGGTCGAGTGTCCCTGAGTTCAATCCTCAGTCAAAAAAAAAAAATTTCCAACATGCCTACCTCTCAGGATCGTCATGGGATTATGAATGAAAAATGCTCTGGTAACTGACACATGTATAAATACTGATCCATTTTTGTCTCATTAAAAAAATAAGTGAGCTGAAGTAAATTTTTAAGTTCTCTTTCTAGCACTGTATTATTTATGACTTTAAAAATCATTTTAATTAATTGGGCAACTAAGGAGATTCTACTTTATTTATAAGTAGAATCAACCAATAAACCATTATAGTAAACCAGGTATGAGCTAAAATAAATTGGTCTAAAATATTATGTTGAAATCATCATCACCACCATCATCATCATCATGGGGCAGATTCAACTGACACTTGAAAGAAAGTCAGGGTGACTATTAAGAGTGACATGGTCAAAGGGAGCCAGCCCTAAGTTTGTGGGGAAACTCTAGATGGTAATACTCAGCGATAAGGAGTCATTTCTCCTGGAAAGAAAGTGTTTTTGTAATAGAAATATATTTCCCAAGCAAGTCTGATGAATGAACTCAAAATTCAAACTGATAATAAAGCACTGGATCACAAACAACAATGATATTGGGATGTCAAAGGGATAAGACTCAATACCTCCAAAAAGTAATTTCTAAAACAAATTTCAGAAATTTCTCTTCGGCAATTAATGTCAAATCTTAGCATTCATCTGAATGCATATTCTAAAATGCTGCTTTGAAGATTAGCCTACCACTTCCTAATCAGACCCTTCGACCTAGTCCCTGTTTTCCAATAACTAAGTATCTGGCTGTGAAAGTAAAACATGAACACATGAAAGTTATATAAAAGACAAGATGAGGGAGGGAGCTGCCTTTCCAAAAAAGATACACCAGATATATAAACTAAGCTGCTTAAAGACCAAGGAGCTGGAGAGAGATACACACACACTTACACACACACTACAGTTCTACATTATTAAAATATCAGGGAAATAAGTTGGCACAATACTTAGCAAATAGTTTACTAAGTAACTAAAATTAAATATATGTCTACCTATTACTCAACAATTCCATTCCTAGGGATATATCCAAAAGGAAGGAGTTCATAAATACATCAAAATACACATATATGAATATTCAGAGCAACTTTATTATAGGAGTCAAAAATTAAGAACAACCCAAATGTCTATTAAAAGTAGAAATGATAAATAAATGGTGATAAATTCATGTATTAGGCAACTACTAGGGCTGAATACATTTTCCAATAATGGTCACTATGATATTTCTGGTCCTATGTGCTTCTCCAGAATTTGCCTGCCCCCATCAAGAAGCAGAGCCCACTTCTGCGTTCAAAGGGTAGATGTGTAACTGCCTTGAAGAATATTATGCAAAGTAATAGCACATAAGCTCCAAGTCTAAGTAATAAAAGGCAACAGAGTTTCTGTCTGCTCATATGTCTCTCCCCTACTCCCTCTTCAGCTCTGCTCCCTTCTCCTTTAGAATCCAGTCACAATGCTCAAGTTGTGAACAAGCTCAGTCCATATTATGAGGCCACACTGTCCCATCATCAACCACCAGAGGTGTAAGCAAAGCCTTTAGACAGTACTAGACTTCACCTTCAAGAAGTCGAAGCTGAAACTCAATGAAGCAGAGACAAGCTGCCCAAACTGCAGACTTGTAAAGAAAGCAAAGGTTGCCATTGTTTTAAGTCACTGAGTTTTGAGGCAATGTTTTAGACAGCCCCAGTAACTAGAATAAGTATTGAGCAATAAAACCAAAACATTCACAGATATAAACAACAATATAGCTGAAATTCACTGATGCAATACAATGCTGAATGAAAGAGTATAGACTGTATGATAACATTTTCTGAAAAATTAGAGCGGCAAGACTAATCTACAGTGAGAGAAACTTCTATTGTGACTTGAAGCAAGAGAACTGATTGGGAACAAGTGTTTTTCTAGTGTGCCAAAAAATGTCCCATATATTTAACTAAGTATAATTACACAGTGAATTACATTTATAAAAATTCTTCTGAATATACACTTAAAACTAGTGCACATTACTCTATGTACATTTTTTTTTTAAAAGGAGGGAGAAGGCCAAACAACTAACAAGACAATGAGGAATGACCAACCACAATCCAAGAAAGAACTTGAATCCAGAAAGGAAAGCATGGCACCCTGTGGCTTCTTTACTCTGGGAAATGTTTGCCAATCTAAACAGGTTCATGGGAGGCTAAATTGGACTGAGTCATCCTTAAAGGCTAGAAAGACAAAAGATACATGAAGGAGCCATCCTTTGCTTTGGAATAAGCAAAAACTGAATCCCAAAGGAAGGATGGCTTGAAAGTAAACTAAACCATTCTTTGCAGACACTCAAAGAGAAAAAAAAAATCTCAATTTAGACAAAGGTGATTCTAAGTGACTGGCAAAAACAATGGAAAAATTCTTACCTAAATCTATAATTACTTCTAGAAATAATTTTTCAAACACAATGGCCAACACTCATTCAAAGACAAGCAGGCACACAAGGAGACCAGACTCCTTAAGAAAAAAAAAAAAAACAGAGAGACCACAAGGAAAAAAGCCCTCAGGACTCTGGGATACAGTTACCATGTTTATTCTGTCCAAAGAGATATACAAAGCTTGAAAATGTTTGATAGGGAATAGAAACTATAAAAAGTGGCAGTGTATCTGAAAACTGAAATTCTATAAATGGAAAATACAATAACTAAAATCTTAAAGAGATTTAAGAACAGATTCAATATAGATGAACACTAACTTGGTAAGGTGGAAGACAGGCCAAAAAGAAAACTTCAGAATAAAAAAGAAATTTAAGGATGAAAACATAATGAAAGACAAAATACACAGAGGATGCACTGAGAAGATCTAATATTGTATAATTGAGTCTCAGAAAGATTAAGGAAGAGAAACCCAATATTTGAGGAGTTGATGGTTTAGAACTTTCCAAAAGTGATGGAAAACATCAAGTCATAGCATCAAAATGTTTTACATATCACAAGTAAGAACAGAGCAAGAGAAAAAGGAGGACAGGAAAAAAAAAAGGAAGGAGGAAGAAGGTAAGGGTAGAGAGAAGGAGAGAATCATATGAAGTTCAAAGGTAAAAGGAAAATTTTAAAAACAGATGGAAAAATAAGAGGTCAGGGAGCACTAGGGAAGAACAGAGTAACTCTGGATTAGGCAGAGAAGGGTGAAGGGAGGGGAGGGGATGGAGGTAGGAAGGACAGTAGAATGAATCGAACATTATTACCCTATGTGTATACATGACTGCATGACCGGTGTGAATCTACGCCATGTACAACCAGAAGAATGAGAAGTCATACTCCATTTATGTATGATGGGTCAAAGTGCATAAATAAGCAGAACAAATGAAAAAAGGTGGAAAAAGAAACAAATCACCAACGAAGCTGCAATAAACCACAGATAACTTCTGAATAGAAACGAGAGCCAAAATAAAGAATAACTTCTCCAAAAAAGCACATAAACAGATATAGATATGTACCCAATCTAGAATCTATACCCAGCAAAATACATCTCTACAATGTAGGTGAAATAAAGACATTCTCAAAAAAAAAAAAAAAAAAAAAAAAAAAAGTTCCATCTCTTGTCAACACTAGATTTACTCTTAAGAAAACACTCAGGGGTATTCTTCAGGCAGAAGGACCTTTATTCCAGAAGGTCAGGAATGCTGGTGGAAATTAGGAGGAGAAAACACAGTAACTAAATAATAACAGTCTAAAACAATAGAAATATGACTGTGGGATTTAAAATATATATACATTTTAAAACATGACAATCATGAAATAAGTAAGGATGTAACAAAATTGAACTAAATGTTTTTAAAGGCCTTGCACTGTCCAGAAAAAAAGGGTCAAAGTTCCAATTAATATTACACTTTGATGTTATGAATACATAAGGAACCAGTAAAAGAAGTCAAGTTAATCCCAAGCTTTAAAAAGGGAAGAAACATAAAAGTTATTTTTAAATATCAATGCAGAACAAAGCTAAAAATAAGAAAAAATAGTACAGGTGACAGATTTCTAAAATTACTTTTTAAGAATCTGTCAATAGTTACTATATGCCAATTCTAGCTTCACACACACACATAACCTTTATAAATTTTAGCCTCCACGTATATTCAATTTTTATCTATTGTGATTGGCTTGTCAAATTTTTATTGCACCTTATCTTTTCTTATCTTACTAGATATGTTAATAAGCATTAAAATGTCCAAAACTCAAACTCAACAAAAACAAAAAGCCTAGAGCCAACTGACTCATAAATACTGCATCAATTCAATAAAATATTAATTTGCTATCCCTGATCTATATAACATTACTAACTGCAAAATTAATACATTAAGGAACTTTAAAATGATATGCTTTCATTTACTCATGAAAAACTATTCATTATTTTTAATTCGCTTGCTGATTCAATGAGAAGAAACTTTCAGGATAAAATTATAACTTTTTCTACATTCATATCAATGTCACTAAGACATGGGTGCAATGTGTACCTTTATCACAAAATAACTACTCTGTACAGAGCCAAAAACACTTAACAAGAAATAAAACTCCAGAGTTAATTTAGATCTTCCATAAAAGAAAATGAAATCACCTGCATGCTATTTTTCCTTTTAGAGTGGATTGCTCTTAAAGTCTTGTGAGGAGGAGTAAGCATTTTAAATAAAGTAATTTAAGCTCCTCAAAAGGAAAATGCAAGCAAAATACTTTCCTGAGATTATAATGTCTGAAAAGAAATAAGTATTTTATTTAATATCTAATCTGAGTTTTACAGCTACAACAACAGGTAAACCAACAGTTAAAAAAGCAGACACCCAATTGTGCAGAGTCATTTCCAGGTCTATTATAGTTAGAGTCAAGTCAACTGACTCCCTTTCCATAATGACTATGGATCAAAACTGAGCCACTTCGTTCAGATTATTACAGAAGGGTACCAGGAGCCTTCTCTTGGAACCAACAGTGAGTACCCATATGCATTGAGGGAACTAACACGCAAAACATTCGCACTAAACCTCCACAACAATCTCCTCTGCTCAGTGGTTGTATCCACACTCTTTTCTCACCCTCAAAATTTCCTGCCCTTGCTCCCAACTCTCCTTTTCGCCTACTATCAATCCCCTTCTCGGCCTTCAGGTCTTATAAATCACTTCCTCAGGGAAACCAGCCCCCACTACTCCCAAACCAACTTAGGCAGCTTAGGTTTTATAGTTCCCTGTACTGTACTTCAAAAGACTCAGCTACTTGTTGAAAACAAAGTATCTTAACACAAATTCCTGAGGTACACAGAAGGCACTCAAAAAATATTCATTGAATAAAACATGTATGAATTTATAATCCTCCCCAACTTTACAAAGAAACACACTTCAAACAATTAAGTAATTTGTCTGAGGTGATACAGCCTGGAAATGACATGGAACAGTTGAGAATCCCAGTTTCCATGACTAATTCCAATGCTCTAAAACCCAAATATTATATGAAAGTGTGCCAGAAGTCAATTTTTTTTCTTTCCATTTTTTTTTTTTTCTGTTGCCTTCCACTGTAAAAATGGGAGATACCTTTTAAAGGGGGAAAATATAATTAAATCATATCTGAGAATGGAATATGCTTTTCAAAAATCACATGGAAGGGACAAACTGTAACTTTCTGGAACTTAGTGATATGAACTGTACTAGTTACAAAACAAAAATGGTTAAAGTGAAATCCCAAACACAAACCAGAAAATGTACTCATTTTGTGTGTATGTATGTATGGCAGTGTCTGTCATTCTGCCTGCCTCTCCATGCACCTCTCTCCTCCTCTCTTCCTCCCTCCCTCCCTCCTCTCCCCCCCTCCCCCGTGTCCCCCCCCCCCCCCCAATCCTCAAAACTTTAATATTCTAGCTCTTTTACCAGTTTGGAACTGCCTTAATGTTCCTCACAACTTTTTTTGTCTTTTCTTTTTTAATTTGTTCTTTTTAGATATACATGACAGTTGCAGGTATTTTGACATATTATACATACATGGAGTATAATATTCTAATTAGGATCCCATTCTTGTTCCTCTCAACTTTTAACCAAAGCAATTTTGTGTGTTCTCAATTTGCTACTAGCTTAAACTTAGTGGCCTCTTTTTCACCCATCTTTACTCACTACAAAATGTAACAGTAATTTGAGGCAGATGGTAAAGATAGATCAGGGCAAACTTTGCTTGGCACTGGAGACCCAGATTGGATGTGCCATGGTAGGTGGCTCTCTTAGTTCCCAATAATGCTTAAGGATGATCAGTCAACTAATACATGATGCCAAATCTGATACTTCTACTTATTGGCTTGTTTAACCAGATCAGTAGTCTTCACTAGGAGCTATCTGTATGACAAAACACTGCTAAAACTAGTAAAGGACTATCTTCACCAGGAACAAGAACATTTTAGAGAGTTTGATAGACCAGCTGAAAACCGTAAGTAGGCACCAACATAAGGCTCAGGGACCAAATTCTTCATGTTTGGCAAATGATGATTTTTGAATACTTTGCGACAACTCATTAATGTTTTAAATACATAACAGATGAAGGAATTTAATTCAGGATACCTGTGCTTGCAGTTGGGATCAGTTTTCTCCTAAAAGTTAATTTATTCTTTAATTAGTGTAATTTTTTTTCTTTTCTACTTGGACACATTTTAATTGCCTATGTAGAACACAACATAGCACCAACGACCATTTTAAGTAATGAACTACCCCATGTTTACAATTTTTATTGTCAAAAAAATAGAAAACTCAAAAATCATTTTTGTTAATTTTAGGGTCTGAGTGGGAGATACAAGCAAATTAACAAGTGTTCATTTGATGCTGACCCATTGATTCTTACTAAAGTGACTTCAAGAAGTAAAAAAAAGTACCCTGACTTACCCCTGGCAGAATTTACCAGAACTTCAATGTAGTTAAGAGTAGAGAGGAGTTGGCCAGAATGATCTCAAAAGTTCTGTGCAACTCTTCTGAGCTTAGTATATTAAATATCTATCCCCAAATTTGATTACCTTTTATAAAAGGATTATAAAATTATAATTATATATAATTATATAATTATAAAAGGATTGATATAGGATTGCAATCATTTTCTTTCAGCAATCAAAATATTTAAGTGTCCCCACTTTTTTCCATTCATGTCACATTATTTCCAAAGACTGGGTACTGCCCCAATTCAGCCAGCTTTCCCAGTCCGTAGGGGACACTGCAAGTTAAAGTGGTCGGATGAAAAAGCATCCGCGGACTAAAGGAACGAGGACAGGCGGGAGAAAGACTCAACTCTCAACTTACACAAACGTCCACCCATCGATTTATAGACTTCCCTAATTCTCCGGCACTAAAACACCTGCGAGTAACCGTTCTCGCGTATTAGAAATGTCGCACCACCCTATAGTTGTGAGCTCCAAACTATTCTGCAAACTTTGCAAAGGCGCACAGATTTCCAGGCTCTCTCAATCCCTCATTCAGCCCATCCTCCCGTGTCTGGTCGAAACAAAGTTCCGCGGCATCAAGGCAATAATTTAAAAGAACGAAGTTTGCCTGGGTCCTGCCCACTTGGACTCTGGAGGAAGCAACTGAAACTTGCAAGGGAGACACGTCTCCCCGGGGACCGAAACTTGCGCGGGGGGAGGCGGGCAGCGGGTTCCGCCTCCCCTGGGGCCAGGCAGCGCCGGGCCCTGGGCCAGGCCCCCTCCCCACACGCCCCCCGCCCCGCGCCCGCAGCCTGCCAATCACGCCGGAGCCCCCCACACGGCGGGGGGCACCCCGCGCACGTTCCCCGCGCCGGCCCCTCCAGGGCTGGGTCCGCGAGCCGCAGCTGCGTGCCCTCCGCCCGGGTCCGGGAATGGCGGCGTCCGGCTCCCCCGGGCCAACTCCGAGCCCCGGCCGGGGCAGCCCAGCCAGGGAGCCCGCGGCCGCCGGCCCCTCGCGGCGCCAGAGGAGGAAAGGAAGTTACCTCCGGACGGTCCCGTCGGCGGCAGCTGTGGGCAGCAGGCAGAGCGGGCAGAGCGGGCAGTCCGGGCGGCCGAGCAGGTCCGGCGCGGCGGCGGCTACCGCAGTGCCCTCCGCCCCATTGTTTCCCTTCCAAGAGGATCCCGGCGAAGCCGAGCCCGGGAACCAGGAAGTTCCCCGGCGCGACACCTCCTGCCGCCGCTATGGAAACGGCCCCCGCCTCCCAGGGCGGCTCACCCGGGACCCCGCCTCCGCGCCGCCGGCCCCGCCCGCTTCACCGGCCGCCGCCAACCGTCGCCGCTGCGGCCGTGGCCGCCGCCATCTTGGCGCGGCCCGGGCAGCCCCTTCCCGGCGGCACGTGCGCGCCGCTCCCGCGCTCCCGCCGTGCGCGCTCCCGCCGGCCGCGGGCCGCGCGCCCGGGGCTGCAGGTGGAGGCCCCCTCCCCCAGAACCTCTTCTGCAGGAGGTCCCCTCCTCTGACCTCTGGCGCCGGCGCTGGAGGCCCAGGACCTGGAGCCGGGCTTCGAGGCATTGCACAGAAACGACAGACATCCGCGCATCCAGGTGGCGGTCCAGAGGATGGCCGAGACCTGAGGGGCCGGCAGCAGTGGGGCGAGGGCGTGGTCTTCAGAGCCATACTGGCTCTTTTTTCCTTCCTGGTCCAACTACTTACCAGGCGTCAGACCCTGGACATAGTGTTCAGTTTTCTCTTTGCCTCAGCCTCTTCATCTGTAAAGTGGAATGGTAGTCCTACCTCTGCTTGGTGGGGTCGTTAGCTGGAAAAAAAAATTGTGTCATTTTTCAGGAACTTAGGCAAAGTACTCGCATCAGCACTACTTTAAGTAGGCTACTGTGTACGATTCTATTGGTGCCTAAAACTTCTCAAATGTTTGTCCCATCTTTCTCTAGGTCAGCTTTCCTTTTTTACATCATGGAAATTGTCAAGAGTTTTAATCTCCGCAGTCATCCATTAAGAACTGCCATAAAAAGATGAATGATGTAAAATTTGCAACACTGTAATTAGCTGACAGTTAAGTGATTTATTCAATTGAAGCTAGAAAAGTTAGGGTGTGCAAATAACTAAAAGGCTTCCTGTCCTTGTTTCCAGGAACTAGAATTACTAAAGCTGGCAACTGCGCTGTTACTCTTTCTCTTTTCCAGTGGGTGAAAACTGACACTAAGAAACTGGGTGCAGCCACAATATCCACAGGAGGAATGGAAGGAGGAGGCAGTCTCTTCCCTAAAACACAGACTTTAAGAACTGTGAATAAGATTACATCTTAGATGGTCTCTACAGCCTCTCTCTCTCTCTCTCTCTCTCTCTCTCTCTCTCTCCTTGTAGTCTAACATAAACACTTTATAAAATATTCTTGTGTGCACACTGCTGGGGATTGAACTCAGGGTGTTGACCTTGATAAGCACACACTCTTCCGTTGAGCTACTTCCCAGCTTAAATACTTTATAAGAAAATACAAATGTATTCTTCCCTTTGGGTCTTCCTTCGTTCACTTAAACCAGGTTTGTGAAGACTGGTTTTGTTTTTGGTTTCAGGATTCTAAATGGTCTTTGTCCCATCTTTCACTTATGACCCAATTCATTTTGCCAGTATAAATTGGAGACAAGCAGGACACAAGTTGGAAGGATGTGGGAAGTTTTTTCAATACCCAAATACTTCTCCAAAAGTTATGGAAATCTCAGGTTAGTAATCACCCAGGTTGAGATAGTATCAATTTCTACTTAAAGAGCTTTGTGGCCTACACTGGACCCAGCAGATTTCTTTGCACAGGAAGGCCCTCAGTAAATGTTTACTGGATTACATTGCTGTTTGAGCTTCCATCACAAAAGGACACCTTGAGAACTACAGAGATGCTCATGAGGTGTCCCTCAAAGAACATTATTGCAAACATAGACAAGAACTCCAACTCACTAGTTAATGAGATCTTGGCCAGACAACCCTTGTCACAGGCTTATTGGCAAAATTAACTGGAAATTTCAGATGTTTTTCCATAAATTATATGAGTAATTCTAAAACACTTTATATTACACTTTTGAGCACCGTTAGCTCATTTTATACTAGTATTCTGTATAGTATTATTGCAGTTCAAAAATCCCAACATTTTTTCCCTAGTCAGTGTCAACGGTCATATCAGTGCAAAACCTGTTATGTTCTTCATTATAACTTCGAGTGTTTGCCATAATTTTTAATACTGATTGTCTTAGAAGTATTGTTGAACAATAAGCATGAATTTTTGTCTCTACTATTATATACCCAGCATAGTGCTTGACCCTTGGTAGGCATATGGTATGCCTAGACCATATGCCTATAATTGGCAATATGCCTACTTAATATGTTATCTGTGGAATACAGAATTTGTCAATAATTATAAAGGTAATAATGACAACCACTTTTCCTCAAATAGACATAGTTTTTTAAAAGGGGAAAGATAGTGGGGCTAAAAGCAACCATAGAGTATATATATATCTATACAAGAGTGAAGGTAGCTGGGTTTCAATGAAAATTGTCAGAAATAGGTGAACTTGAGCCTTGCAGCAGGAGTTTGTCAACCCTTGCTCTAAATAATTATATTTAGAGTGCATTCACTTCATGATTATATTGAGTCTAGAATGACAGACCATATACTAAAATGCAGCTGGGTACTGTGGCTTATGCCTATAATCCCCATTACTTGGGAGGCTGAGGCAAGAGGAGCACAAGTTCAAGGCCAACCTAAGTAACTTAGTGAGAAATAATAAAATGTAAAATAAAAGTAAAAAATAAAAAGGTCTGAGGATATAATACAGTGGTGCAGAGCCCCTGAGTTCAGTGAAAAACAAAATACCTCAAAAAACAAAGAAAAAAATGTGTGTGTACATACTGAAATGCCTTTCAGCTAAAGAAAAGGTTAAAAGGTTGATATGAATAAAATACCAAAAACTAAAAAAGACATATGATTTAACAGTTTGTGTTACCAATTAAAATATTTCACAATTACCAACTTTAGAATTACCTCCCTTATAATGGAATAAGAGAAATTGATATTTGCATTTCATTTTTGCAAAAGTTATATGTTATGCTAATGACAATATTTAAAACGTTGCCAAAGATAAAAGTACATATTTAAATCCCCTACAGGATATCATAATAACTAAACCCACTTTGTGGTGAAAATATAAAAACATAGAACAGAGAGGGAATAAAACTTCCAAAGCAAATTATCTATCCTCCACTCTCATCTTCAAAATATGGAGAAAGGGTCAGCTCTTAGAGTTTCTTGTACATTGAGGCTTTGCAATGTGAATCCATGACTCTATGAGCCATTTAATTTTTTTGAGAGGGTAAGCAGAGAGTTCCCTAAATGGGAGTGGGATTTGGAAGAAGGCTGTGGAAATCCTTGCAGTGCACAAGTTCATTTTCACCAGCTGCAGTAATTTTTTAAATTTTATAAAAATCCTATGTTCTCATATTGATTGGAAAAGTCAGTTCCAATAACACTGCATATAATTATTCTTCATAGATGAAAATAAAAACAGATCAGTCAATGTCTGTATACTCAGTGTAAGTAAAAAATCAATGGGTAATCAACAACTACATCCAAACAGCTCATATTAAAAAAAAAAAAAAAAAAAAAAGCCTTCAGTTTAAAAGTGAAGTTATTGATTGGAAAGCAAAGAAGAATCCACAGAAGGATGGTGAACTTCATAAAATTGCGTTCAAGGTTTTATATACACAGTTTACTTATAAAAATCTGAGGTTGTCTTATTTAGTGGTGTTCTCAGTTTTTTTCTGTCTCCCTGTCTTAAAACTATACGTGCCAGGAGACTGGGGAACTTTACTGTCTTGTGCTATTTTTATTTCTTGGTCCAAACCAGTGTCTAAACAGAATGAATTCCCTATAAATAATCATAGAATTAAGGAAGAGGTAAGGAAGACAGAATGATTGAAAGGAAGGGACACAGATACAAATATCCACATTTTCTAGAGAGAAATTTCTATTTTTTCATATGCACAAAGGGGTCTGTGACTAAAAATAACTCAATAATGACTAATTTTCAATGACAAAGCCTGCCTCTATTGCTTCCTTTGCTTTCCTGCTCAGAAATCACCCTGTTCCCTGTTACATGCCAAAATGGTTATCATGGTTCACCAAAAATCTATAAAGATACCATATTATATGAAAAGTGTCTCATCATGTCTCTATAGTTTTAGAGAATTTCTTCTGCCTTCTCGACTTACAGTTATCACACTTCAACCATCCCTTTGGCCACCTCTTCGATCTGATGCCATTTGTTTATCTTTTTGTCTCATATAGCAGTGTTTAAAAAGTGTAAGATGTTGAAAAAAATCAAAGTACGATTTCTTTGCATTTTTGTCTCCATTTTAGGATGATAACATTTCCCTCCATGTATATGATTTTTGAATTGATTTTTAAACTCTGTACACATAAATCTATGTAAGTTGTATGGTAGCTAGTTTTCATAGATGACCTTCCAATGAACAGTCCCTCCCAGTATTCACAGCCTCTTATGTCACCCTCCTTTTAAATATGGACTGGCCCTATGACCCACTCTAACACCCCAAAATTGTAGTGAAAATGATGCTTAGTGATGTCTAAGGCTGGGATGTATTTTGCAGCTTACACCTGGGTCTGTGAAATTCTTGGCACACTCCCCGGGTACTATGACACTATGCTGAAAGAAGCCCAAGCCACACAAGAGGACATATACACATGGACAACTTCAGCTGAGCCCCCAGTCAACATCAACTGCTAGCCACATGGGCAAGGCATCTTGAGTGGTCAGCACAGTCAGGCCTTTAGCTATCTGGAGCACCAACTATCTGCCCCCATGGAAAACCCCAAGCGAGGACATCTCAAGTGAGCCCAGCCAAGCTAGGGAACCATAAGAACTATAATAAATTGTTGTCTTAAGGTATTGAGTTCAGTGTGGTTTGTTACACACATAGATAACTGGCATAAGTTGATTAAAAAGGAAGTGCTAAAGCCAGGAGGGGTGGCGCACACCTGTAATCCCAGTGGCTCAGGATCTTGAGGCAGGAGGATCATGAGTTCAAAGCCGGTCTCAGCAAAGGTGAGGCGCTAAGCAACTCAGTGAGACCTTGTCTCTAAATAAAAATACAATAGGGTTGCAAATGTGGCTCAGTGGTCAATTCCCCTAGAGTTCAATCCCCAGTATTAAAAAAAAAAAAAAAAAAAAAAAATGAAGTGCTAAAGCATAACTCTATTTTAGGTAAGACTTAAATAAATAATGTCCTTAAAACAGAAATGCTAACTGGGCATGGTGGTGCACACTTGTAAACCCAGCAGCTCAGTAGGTTAAAGCAGGAGGATCACAAGTTCAAAGCCAGCCTTAACAAATTAGCAAGGAGACCCAAAGAAACTTAGCAAGACCTTGTCTCAAAATAAAAAGTAAAAAGGACTGGGGATGTGGTTCAGTGGTTAAGCACTCTGGGTTCAATCCCTAGTACCAAAAAACAAACAAACAAACAAAAAAGAAATAACTGTGTACAAAGGTCAAGTTGTAGGAGATCAGGGGCGATCCTAAGATATTCAAGGGCATTTGTTTTATTGTAAAGTTTCTCATTCTGTCTGGTTCTGTCATTTGAAGTAGGGTAATACATTGGTCTTTATTAAATGACTTAATAACCTCCATCTAGGTAAATACACAGTACTTGCAATTACATTTGACATAGACATGAAATAAGTCCTTGCCTGTGTACTTTGACTGAAAAGTGAAAGAAGTAGGGGTCTCAAGCAGCCAAACTAAAAAGGCTCTAGGAGAATGAGACAATAGATGAAAAAATATATTTTTAATCTACTCAGGTTTTTTCTATTTGCTTATTCTTTATGAAAATTGCAAATTTCCAATTCCTAATTGGCAATTTAGAAATAAATGCACAAAACTTTGAAAACTGAAAGATTTTTCCATAAGTTTGGCACCTAAACTACTTTGATGCCAACTGAACTTCCTTTTGCTGTTTATGGTCTTTATGGTATTTAATATGAGCACTCATTTTGCTGCAGAACTCTGTGTATTCGATTACAAGATGCCCAGATCCCACATGTGCAGCCCCATAAGTAATACGTGGTACATATGCTGTGTTGTCCTTCTAAAAATCAACACTCACGAATTCTGAAACCTGAATTTTCAGTCCTAAGGGGACTTTAGCATAACCCTCAAATG
Source organism: Sciurus carolinensis (assembly GCF_902686445.1). Taxonomy (NCBI): domain Eukaryota; kingdom Metazoa; phylum Chordata; class Mammalia; order Rodentia; family Sciuridae; genus Sciurus; species Sciurus carolinensis. The sequence goes on from NC_062224.1 coordinate 18,003,894, forward strand.
AACATTGTTTCAGGGAGACTACAGAGGGGAGAGCAATCAGACACTGTCTGAAGTCTGACCTCTTGAGTTCAAACCCTGGGTCTGCTATTTGCTAACTCTGAGCCTTGGGTCGGTTGTGTCACCTCTGCCTTGGTTTACTCCTCTTCAAAATAAGAAGAGTAATAGCAAATACCTCATAGGGTTTTCTCAGAATCATGAGATGATATACGTGAAGTGCTGAGCCCAGTGATAATTAGTAAACACTCAACAAACATTAGCTATTATTGTGTTATCACTAAAATGCCAGTTTTTTCCCTAGGAAACCAAAAATATTTCAGTGAGGATTCAGTCTGGAAAAAGGAAACTGCTCAAGTATTACCAGCAGAAAGATATCTAATGCAGGAATTCAGATGTGAAGAGTCTCTGGGAGGAGTGATGGGTGAAGGTGGAGCCACCACCCAAATTTGATCAGACATGGAGCCACTGCAACCGGAGATAAGGGGGAGTAGATGACTGATAAGCACCACCCATTGCAACTACATGTCACTGCCCTACAACTCAGAATCTGGCGACTATCAGGGTCTCTCTTTAGAGGCTAGCCTCACTGCCCTCATGTCAGCCTCTACTGCTGCAGAATGACATGTTCTTCTAGGTTCCCTGAGTGCACCTCCCTGGCACAACCAACATCTTTATCAGAATTGTGCTGCCAAGGGACTCTGGGAAACACGTTTTTTTATACTATGCAACCTATTTAATTGTCTGACTTCCACTTTTCCCCCAGATCCTCATATTATTTATATTATCATTTGTTTATTGCTGTTTTTTTTAACATTGATTCACATTCCTATGTAAATAAATTCAAAGAGGAAATTTTGTATCACTATCTGACATATAATGCAAATTACCAAAATGGAAAACAGGTGTTCTGTAACAAAGGGGAGAGTAAAAATGAAACCACTGAAAACCAAACTATGATATTAAAATCAGTTAATAGAGGGCTGGGAACCTGAAGCCTAGTCTGTCACCACGTATCTGCTTTCTGTCTATGATTTACCCTGAATATTTCATATAAATAGAATCATATAATATGTGAACTTTTATATCTGTCTTCTTTCACTGAGCACAAAGTTTCTGAGGTTCATAGGCTCAGTGCTTCATTTCTTTTTGTGGTTAAATAATATTCCATTGTATGTCTACAACACAATTTGTTTAATACAATTTGTTTATTATCATTGTGTTGATGACCATTCAGGTTTCTTCACCTTTTGGCCATCATGAACAATGCTGCTGTGAGTATGTGGCCATGAACTTGTTCAACCCATTTAGTAGTGATACTGTTGGGAATATGGTAATTCTGTTTGACTTTTTTTTTAGGTTGTCAATGGACCTTTATTTTATTTATTTATATGTGGTGCTAAGGATCGAACCCAGTGCCTCACACATGCTAGGCAAGTGCTCTACCACTGAGCCACAACCCCAGTCCTCTGTTTGACTTTTTTATTGGGGGGGAGGGGGGTGCTGGGGATCGAACCCAGGGCCTTGTGCTTACAAGGCAAGCACTCTACCGACTGAGCTATCTCCCCAGCCCCCTGTTTGACTTTTTAAGGAAGCACCAAACTGCTTCACAATCCTGAATCATTTTACATCCCCCACCAACAGTGCACAAGGGTTCCAATTTCTCCACGCCCCTGATAAACACTTATTTTCTATTTTTATGAGTACAGTCATCCTTGTCTGTGCACAGTAGTATCCAGTGGTTTTGATTTACATTTCCCTAATAATTAACAATGTTGAGCACCTGTCCATGGGCATATCAGCCATTTGTATAATGTCTTCGGAAAAAATGTCTTTTCTTCGCTCATTTTTTAACTGGGTTGTTTGAATTCTTTATTGAGCTGTAAAAGTTCTTCACAGATTCTCTTATCATATATATGTTTTACAAGTATTTACTCCCATTATCTAGCTTATTGTTACACTTTATTGAGAATGGCCTTTGATACACAGTTTTCAATTTTGATCAAGTGCACTTTTCTTTTGTTGTGCTTTTAATGTCATATCTATTTTTCTATTGCCAAATCCAAGGTCAGGAATATTTATCCCTATGTTTTCATCTGAATTTTGTGGTTTTAGCTCTTATATTTACATAAGAAATTATGTGAATAATTTCTTAGAAATTATGTAAATAATTTCATAGAAACAAGGCAAATCTTTTGACCCAGATTAACTCTGTAACTACTGAAATTTACTTGCCCTTGAAAGACTCATTTGTTTTTGTAATAAATGGGTTTGTTTAGCCAACACTGTGGACAAGCCACTCTACTAGATTCTATAGCAATCTGTAAACGTATGTGTGTGTATCTGCATCCTACGTTGTTCCCACGTACTAATAGGAAGTTTACAGAGAGTGCTATGAGGAGGTACTGAGGGCAAAAACTGAACTGCCTGTTTATCAGAAGAGGGGCAGTACTTTTGTAAATAATAACAACAATAAACCCTCAAATGGCCTCAATAATAAAGATGATTTATTGGTGCAAGTCACTGAAAGCCTTCCAGGGGATGGACCAATCGTGGGACTCTGACGTCCTCAAGCACCAGCCTCTTTCTCTGCTTCCCATGGTATCAGTTCCATCCATCCAGATGGCTGCCACAGTTACCAGGGCTGTGTGCCTCCTCATCTCACTCAGAGAGAGTGAGCAACCTGCAGCAAAGGTTTGTCTCTGTCCCAGGCTCGGGTTGGTATGATTGGATCACACACCCATCCCTGAATCAACATCCATGGTGGGATACCGGTTTACGTTAACTGTTCTCTTCCTCTTTTAATGCCAGTGATGGAGTTGGGTTTCTTCCCCTAGGGGGGTGGTAAGGTTTTCAAATGAAAAACTGGGGAAGCCACAAAGAAAGAACAGAGGAAAGAATATGGGGGAACCATCATAAGGTTCACAAAGGTATTCCCAGAGAAGTCAAAAGAGAAGAGATGACACACCTGTTCAAAGAGCTCAAGTAGACGAGTATAAAGGTCCATTTTATAAAAATAAAAAGTAATCATTTTAACTGGACCACTGGTGTCAGATGAAAATGAGTAATCCTGGTGGGGTAATTCGAGAGTGTATCATGGAGAATTTCAAATGCCCGACTAAGGAGTTTAAATTTAATTCACTAGGCAGCGAATAGAAAAAAAGAACACGACAATTCTCAAGGGAAAAAATTCTCTAAAACCGATGAAATAATTTTTTAAAAATTCACTTAATGTTGAATCTTGGTTTTGATAAGCTATACATGTTTATGGGAATTCTTTCAACAAATATTCGTTGAGTACCTAATGCATACTAGGCACTGTACAGGCAACGACTAGTGATTCAAAAGTGACTAAAACAGTGAGGTGGTCAACCCCATGGACACTGTAGGCCAATGGACACCGATAATACGCCATAATATGTCTCATCTACCTTTAAATGCATTAGTTAAATTCTGGGCTGGAACACAGTACATTGACTGCATCACTGACTAGTGGTCAATGGAAAGTAAAAAAAGAAAGCATCCAAACCACAGTCAACAAACCTGACCACGGCAGCTCACAGGCCAATTATTTCAAAATCCTTGAGTCCCTCAGTGAGATAATCATTCCTAGTCTTAGTTTTCTGAGTCTAGTTGATATTTTATCACAGAGAGATCATTCTTCAACCCAAATTGGATTAAGTAATATAATGAACTGCTGTCGTTTGGATCTGGAATATACCCCAAAGGGTCATGCATTGAAGGCTTGGTCTTCAGTGGGTGGTACTATTGGAGGTGGTGCAACCTTTAGGAGATGGGGCCTAGCTAGAGGAAGTAGATCACTGGAGATGTACCTTTTGGGGGATTATTTTGTTCCCAGATACATCCCCCACCCTTCTCCTCTCCTTCCCCTTCTTTCTGGCCACCATGAGGTGAGCAACTCTGCTCTGCCACATGCTCCCCTCCATGCTATTCTGCCTCACCATAGGCCCATAGCAGTGGGACCAGGCAACCATGAACTGAAACCATGAACCAAAACAAACCTTTTCTATCTTCAATTTGCTTTCTCAGGTAGTTTGTCACAGTAATGGAAAGCTGATTAACACATGAACTAACCTCAAGGTTTTATTTGCCTCAAGCTCAATGTAGCCAACTTAAAAACAGATGACTTTTGCTTCACCTCAGTTCTAGACCCAATTATTGTCATGTTAAAATCAAAACAGAGATTGGAAGATTAAGTTAAATTCCCCGTAACATACTCTAAAGTTTTCTCCTTTCCCCTATCTCCCTCTTTGACTTTCAACAAGCCCCTACCAAGAACACAAGAGATAGAACTTGAATGGGATATCTACAAACACCCACTGTTCTGTGTCACTGTCTTGTTCCCTATGGAACCTGCCTTCAGAAGCATAAATTTTAAATTAAAACAATTCTATTCCCAACCCAGAAAATGTAGCTTTGCATTTGTTTAAGAAATGAAATTGACTCTGATTCAACAGGTCTAGGGAGGTGCCCTTGTGCCACATTGTGTCAAGTGCCCAAGGGCTGCTGATGCAGCAGGTTTGATATCCAGCTATTCAGCAATCAATTTCACTGCAAGTAATAACAGTAGTCACCATTGTCTTCCTGTCCCAAGATATAAATTCTTGCTACCTATACTCTAAAAGAAAACCAGGCCTCCCCCAAAATTCATGACAAGGAAGTTCACACACACACACACACACACACACACACTTACACATGAAATACAAATGATCAATAATATCTGCTCAGCTTCATATGTCATCAAACAAGTCTAAATTGAGGCCATTAGAATATAATTATTTACCTATCATATTGTGAAAGATTCTAAAATGGGTTAACCATTGTGCCCAAAGGTGACAGTAATGTATTGAACACTTAAAACTCTGTTAAGAGGGCAGATCTGAGGTTAAAAGATTTTTACCACAATTAAAATTATTAAAATAAAGTTCTTTAGCTATTTTTTAAAGTTGCTTAACACTAAGAATATGTCAAAAATATGATGACACAGATACTTCCACTTGTTACTGGCAGAGATGTAAATCAGTAGACTTTAACTAAGGGGCGCTTGGCAATATGTATTAGATTTTTACAGTGTAAATGATTTGGTAATTTAATTTTTAGGAGTATTTCTGAAGGAGATACTATGAAAAGAGCCCAATGATCTACATATAAGCCTGTTTGACACAGCTTTGTTTACAATATAAAAAATATCAGAAGCAACCAAACTGTTAGTAAAGAATTGGCTAGAATAATCTGTCTAATGGAATGCTTTTTCCATTAAAATTATGTCCAGCCAGGCATGATGACACATGCCTGTAATCCCAGCAGCTCAGGAGGTGGAGACAGAAGGATCACGAGTTCAAAGCCAGCCTCAGCAACTTAGCAAGGCCCTAAGCAACTCAAGGAGACCCTGTCTCTATGTAAAATATAAAAGACTGCATCTAAGGCTCAGTGGTTAAGCGCTTTGGGGTTCAGTCCTGGTACAAAAAAAAAGAAGTCGAAAGAGAAGAGATGACACACCTGTTGAGAAGAGCTCAAATAGAAGACAAGTGTAAAGGTCCATTTTGTAAAAATAAAAAGTAATCATTTTAACTGGACCACTGGTGTCAGATGAAAATGAGTAATCCTAGTGGGGTAACTTGAGAGTGTATCATGGAGAATTTCAAATGCCCGACTAAGGAGTTTAGATTTAATTCACTAGGCAGCAAATAGAAAAAAAGAACACGACAATTCTCAGGGGAAAAAATTCTCTAAAACCAATGAAATAATTTTTTAAAAATTCAATTAATGTTGAATCTTGGTTTTGATAAGCTATATGTGTTTATGGGAATTCTTTCAACAAATATTCATTGAGTACCTAATTTTTTTTTGTCTATACTGGGACTGGAAGGATTGCTCAGTAGTATAGCATATGCTTAGTATACACGAAGCCTTGGGTTAAATCCCTAGCACCTCCTCAAATAAAAGTCTGTATGTATTTATTAACAATGGAAATACACTTCTAACTGACTTTTAAAACTATGTATCTATGTATAATCTCATTTTTAAATAAAGTATATGTGATATGTAGACCAAAATGGGAAGAAAGTTACTAAAAATGTTAAGTGATAGTGATAATTTCTGAATAATGACTGCTGGAAATTTCATTGTCTTTCTACATTTTTACGTTTTCTACAGTTTCTACAGAGAGCATGTTTATCTTCAAAATCTCCTTTCCCTCCTTTTATTTTTAGTAATAAACCATCATACCTGTGACACTTGGTTTGCCTGAGAATGCACACTGAAGGAACAGTTCAGGGAAAAAGTTTGTTACTGCTTGGAGAAGTCAGAAGGAAGAGGACAGCCACAGTCCAACCTGCAGCCCTGAACCCCAAACTAGCTCTGCACCTAATGGCAAGACAGGCTGCAAGCAAGGACTGAAAGAGATGCTTTCTCTGGATACTGTGAGATGTAGAGGGAGGTATAAGCAGCATTACCTCAGTGCCCAGATAGGGCTTTGCACACGGCACAAAGGACAAAGAAGTGTTCTCAATTCAGAGCAGCAGGAAAGAGCAGCAAGGACCTAAGGAAACACTGCCCTTCCAGGTCCTTTGAGGACAGAAAATGGAAGGGTTCATGGCACGTCAATAAAGAAATTACTGGTGATTAGCAAGGGCAGTCATGATAGAGAGGAAAAGACAGGTTGGGGAGGGATGAATGGGGAAAGGCAGTGGGAGGAGCTGAGGGTGCAGCGAAGGCTTGTCCAAGTGGGAAGTAGAACAGGAGAGCTAGTTTCCCCACTGACCAAAGCATCCAGGAGCAGGAGAGGCTGAAGATGGATGCAGTTCTTCTCATCCCACCCAGTTCTAATTTGATCTCCTCCACACCATGGCTGTAACTACGACTGTACGGAATCATCCAGTTGCCACAGTTGGTGCCACAGCCCAGACATGCAAAAAAAATGTGCTACATAGATGAAACTTTCAGCTGACCTTCAGATCCAAATGATTCATTCATGTCTCCGGCTCAGCCATGCCTTCAATACTAACTTGATCACACACACACCCCATATTTCTTAGGTATTCATCCTCTCAGCGAAACTTCACTGCCACTCACCAGGTTGCCCATGCTGTCCACCCTCTGGAGTACCTCTCTCTCATCTGTCCCCATGTCCAACAAGTCAACAGTGGTAGACAGCATCTCCAGATAGCTTTGAAGCTATTCCTCATCAATCCCATCTCCACTGTTTGAATTCAATTTCTCTTCACTTCTCATTTGGATTGCTACAAATCTTTTCTCTCTCTCTCTCTCTCTCTCTCTCTCTCTCTCTCTCTCTCTCTCTCTCTCTCTCTCCCTCTCCAAACTGTTCTTCATTCTATCATAAATAGCTGCACCTCACTCTGTTAGCAGTATGATTTTTGTAACATTTATATCCAACCGTGTCATTTAGCAGCCCATTTAGAGCTTCAAAATAAAGTCCATGGTAAGAACTCCATAAATAAGCCCAGCATGGTAGCATGTGCCTGTAATCCCAGCAGCTCAGGAGGCTGAGGCAGGAGATTTGCAAGTTCAAAGCCAGTCCCACAACTTAGCAAGGTCCTAAGAAACATAGGGAGACCCTGTGTCAAAATTAAAAAAAAAACATAAAAAGGGTCAGGGATGTGACTCAGTAGTTGAGTACACCTGAGTTCAATCCCTGGTACCAAAGGAAAGGAAGGAAGGAAGGAAGGAAGGAAGGAAGGAAAGGAGGGAGGGAAGGAAGGAAGGAAGGAAGGAAGGGAGGGAGGAAGGAAGGGAACTCAATAAATAACTGACTGAATAAATGAACAATTAAACTTAGAGCAACATGACCATCCTTTCCCAATCCAGGATAACTTTGGGCTAATCATCCTTTATTTTAATAACCTAATCCCTGTTGTTCTCCAGCAAAAACTCAAAACAGGTGTCTCCTGCCTATTAGTGGTCTTTTCAGATTATGCAACACATTATATGTTTATAGTTCCACCATCTGGCAAGAAGAGGCTCCAGAGGGTCATTAGTATGTATTATATGATCACTGGTATTATTTCATAGAATTTATGGAGGACCCATAGTACCTAACACTATGAAAGAGTATTTTTAATGTGGAAAATAAAAGACAGCTGTGGTAATTATCTATCATCTATTTACTTTGCTATCTGGAAGATACCAAGATAAACTATGCAATAATTCAGTTCCAAATAAGAGGAGGAAAAAATAAATAAAACCAGTACTGAGGGGCAACTAAAAAAGTTTTGAGCAAACTGTGCAGAGCAATTTGATTTTCTTCTGTGATAAAGTGGCAGACGGGGCTGCCAAGAAGAAGCAAGAGCTGCTGTCAACTCTCTCCAATAAAGACTCCAATGTGACATTATTGTCATAATTTGGGAAGACGCAGTCCAGTTGAAGAATGACTAGTGTCAGATATTTGTGTGATACCAGCATCAAGTCATTTCTCAAAAAATAGTTAAAAATGCTCTTTCCAAAAAGAATGTTAAGATCAACCTTTTTCAGTGTTGTAAAACCTAGAACAAAGAAGTCAATCAATATGGAAACCCTCTTTTCATTTCTATTATATCAGTGGACTAGAAAGTTTGCCCTGATACACAGACTTAAAATTGTCATTGATAATATAATAAAGCTAAGTGGTGAACTTTGACATTGTAATCTTCTTCAGATGATGTTTATAAACTGGGTCTTTAGAATAAATGGTGCATATACAAATAAAATTATTAATAAGACATAATGATGTTGAGATTAAAAGGAATGTCAACATTTATCTCAGCAGTGTTGAAGCCTGTGTTTTTAATCTTGGTGTAACAGCTATCATTCCTTAAAAAATAATCTGAAAATGTATTTAAGGAAAACATATGGGCTACAGTTTTTAAAATAAGCAGGTATTAAAAAGTGTGTGTGTATATGTGCACACACATGCACAAATCTAAGGGTTGCTGTTCCCTTCATCTCTAGATGAGGACAAGGCACAGACCACAGAGAACTTGCTTCTGTCACGGAGTTACATTTCCCCTTGGGGTTTTCTTAGTAAGTATGATAGTGATCAGTGCTGTCCAATAAACTTCTGGCTTTCTTCCTCCCAGACCTCTTGTGGAATGGCATGGTGACTCCCTTTGTTGGGAGGGGTCATCCTGACTGTTCTGTTGTGAACAGAATGTGACATATGTTACTTCTGTGCAGAACACTGAATCGCTGGTGTGAGACTCTCCAAGGCTGGCTTGCTTGCTGCCAAAACATCCAGGTATTCTCCAGATGATGGCTGTTCCATGAGCCCTGATTATAACACAATGTGGAGCAGAAACCCCCAAATGTCCCAAAGTGACATGTCCTGAAACATAACATAAGCAAGGACTAAATCTTCTTAGCCTCTGAAATTTGGGATTTGTTTGTCATTATAAAATCTAGCCCATCCTGACAGATTCAATAAGATTCTTACTATCATTACACGTCATGACTTTTTAAAATATTTTATTAGTTGTTGATGGACCTTTATTTTATTGAATTATTTATTTATTTATTTATTTATTTATATGTGGTGCTGAGAATTGAACCCAGTACCTCACACATGCTAGGTGAGCACTGTACCAATGAGCCACAACCCCAGCCCTACACTTCATTATTAATCTCCCCTAACACTGGGATTCCTACATTGACAAAAATCCTCTTTCTTAGGTTCCTATTGACATTGGACATTGGAACTTTAAAAATGCAATGGGGTTGGGGAGATAGCTCAGCTTGTAGAGTGCTTGCCTTGCAAGCACAAGGCCGTGAGTTCAATCACCAGTACCGCAAAAAAAAAAAAAAAAAAAAAAAAAAAAAAAAAAAGAATAAAACCATGTTAATAAAAAAAATGCAATGGGATTGAAGAGGCAGAGTGTGAAGTCTCAGAGAATAAGCAGAAATCAGACTCAAGGGCTCCTTCTACACTGGGGAATCTTAGAGAAATTCCATCATCTCCCCAAGACTCATTTTCCTCAACAATGAGGAGAGAGATGGAAATAACAAAACCTATGTCATCTAATAAATTTCCAATTCAAAGATACCTTCTCCTTGAACCCTTACCTACCCATTCACATAGCTTAGGTTCTCCAGAAAACAGAATCTGAGACAAAGTGGAAGAACTTTACTGGGCCTCAGAAGGGCAAGGGATGAGGAACCAAGTAAGGAAGATGGGAAAGCCAACACAGGTTGCCTGAAGAAGCGGGGCAACCGTCACTCAGCTCTACGAGACCAATAGAGAAGTCTTTATGAATATGTCTCCATTGATAAGGGGATGGGAGGAAAAAAGAAGAAGTGTGGATCCATCAACTCCTGTCCCACATTGTTCAAAAATTAATCCCAGATACCCTATGTACACATATGATTACACCAATGTTATGAATCTACATCGTGCACAACCATAGAAACTAAATGATGTGCCCCATTTGTGTACAATGAATCAAAATGCAGTCTGTAAAAATTAAAAAAATAAATAATTTAAAAAAATTAATCCCAGAAGGGCATTCAATGAGCTGCACTTCTGTGTCCTCACATGCCTGGGCACTGAGAACACAGAAGTGCACTGTCATCTGCAGAGGAGCCTGAGATAGGAGACAAGAGCAAGGAGTAAGAGCAGGTCCCATCTGTATTGAGTTGGTCAGAGTCTGCACATAACTGGAATAGGAGCCAGATGAGGTTGAGAAAGTCATACAAAAGAGATGTCTAATGTCTAATGCTAATGTCTCAGTCTGGAATTCCTCGTTCTCTCACCCTGTTCATTTCCCTCGATTTCATTTAATCAGCATCCAGTACAAATGTATTTTACTTATTTCATTTATTCTGTCTTCCCCTACTAGAACGCTGACATCAAAGTGTTTTTTATCTCAAGTCTTTAGAGCAACATCTGGCACATAGTAGGTCCTCTCTAAAGATTTTTTAAACATTTTGTTTTTATATAATTTCAAACTTAAAGAAAATTTGCAGAAAAAAATAAAGCACAAAGAACTCTTATAGACCCTTCACACAAATTCACCATTGTTAGCATTTTACCACCTTAGCTGTCCCCTGAACCCTTGAGAGCAATCTGTGAACATCATGTTACTTTATCCTCCAATACATAAACACGTACAGATGCTGGAACATAACCATGGGACAAGTATCAAAATCAAGGAACTTAATGTGCAATTGAACATGTAGTTCATATTCAAATTTTGTCAATTGGCCCAACGATGCCTCTTAGAGAAAATTTCTGTACCTCGGGATTCAATCCATAATTATACAATGCATCTAGCAGTTGTGTCTCTTTAGTCTTTTGAATCTAAAATAGTTCCTTGGCCTTTCTTTATCTTTTATGACATTGACATTTTGGAAAAGTTCAGACTTGTTATTTTGTGGAAAGATCCCTCAATTTAGATTTGTTTGATGTTCTGTCATGATTAGAGTCAGATGATAAAGAATACATGAACAAACTGTTGTCACTGAACATGGTTGTTTTCTAAGCATGGTGCTCTGGTCACTTTTATTGGTCCTTTTTTTTTTTTTTTTTTTTTTTTTTTTTTTTTGGTGCCAGGAATTGAAGCCAGGGGCACTTAACCACAGAGCCATATCCTCAAACCCTTTTTCTATTTTATTTAGAGACATGGTCTCACTGAGTTGCATGGGGTCTCACTAAATTGCTGAGGCTGGCTTTGAACTTGCAATCCTCCTGCCTCAGCCTCCCAAGCCACTGGGATTATAAATGTGTGCCACTGTGCCCGGCTCTGATCACACTTTTTTTTTTTTAAACTTTTACTTTATTTATTAATTTTTTATTAATTATTTAATTTTTATGTGGTGCTGCTGAGGATGGAACCCAGAGTCTCACAGGTGCTAGGCAAGCACTCTGCCACTGAGCTACAGCCCCAGCCCCTCTGATAACTTTTCTACTCCCAGGATTCATAGACCCTATTCCACCCTCTTGCTTACAATATCTAAACTCTTACCCCAAGAAACTTCCTGCAGCAACCAAGTTCCTTCATTTCCACCTGATCTAGCTCTACGTGAAAGGCCACATTTATTATTCCCCATTGCCCATGAGCTCCTTCAAAGACAATGTCACACTTTGATGGAAAACCTGAGAAAGTAACTCCCCCTCTGCAGCTCACTGAAGATCAGCTCTTAATGCCTGCAGACCAGGGACACATACTCTTTCTTGAGGTAAGACCCTGAAGCTGTCACACATGATGTGCCTTTGCTCTGAACT